>NW_027192714.1:600000-900000 GCF_949987515.2 Delphinus delphis
CGTTTATGCCCCTGTACACATGCTTGATTCTCTTTCGGAGACATAGCAATCCATAGGTTTTACGATACTTACTAGTCAGGTACATTCTTAGGCGTTTAATATGCGGTGTTGAGTCCATTTCGTTGAGCAAGGAGTAGCTCTTGTCTATTCCATATTTGACTTAAGGAACTTTATCTGTGCTCATTTCAATCTCTGGTTTTATGCAGTACCCCAACTCACCTTTACCCTTAAGCAAGCATAAGTTTGTTTTCTAAATTTGAGACCCTGTTCTGTTCTGTAATTCAGTTCCTGTGTAGCCAAGTTTACATTCCGTGTATTACTGATATCTTATGATGTTTCTTTTTCTGTGTGACTTATTTCAGTTAGAATCATCATACCTGAATCCACTCATTGTGATGCTAAGGGCCTGATGACATAGATTTCATTGCTGAGTGATATTGCTTTGTAAGTAAATACCACAACTTCTTTATCCATTTTTCACTTTCTGCGATGTTGAACTTGTACTGTAAACGAGGTTCTTGTAAACAGAGGCGTCCCAAACTTTGGGGTGGCTGTGTCTTTTTGATTTTAATTTCCCTAAGCTATAGGACCATAAGTGGCAGTGCCCTAGGCTCTGTTGCTTTCTTTTTTAGATGTTTCAGGAAACACCATACACTTCTCCCGAGTGTCTGTTGGCAATTTACATCCCGCCCATCAGCATAACAAGGCTCCCAGTTCTCCATGGCCTGTCCTGCCTTTCTGGATTTTACACTTTTTTCAGATGGCCCTTTTGACCGGGGGGAAGTGAGACTTCATTGTAGTGCAGATTTCCTTTGCAAGCTTGCTTGGTTGGCCAAAAAGGGCGTATGCGTTTTTTCCTGAATATATTCAGGAAAAAACGCATACGCCCTTTTTGGCCAAGTGCATCATTGTGGACGTTCTGCCTCTTTTCCTATGCTTTCAATGCAATTCCAGTCTACCTCCTGAAATCGGTTTCCTGCAATTCTGCCCCGCTTTCAAGTCCTCTTGGCAGCCTTACTTCAGTCTATTTTTGGACGATAGCTGTCATTTATAACTCTGCAGGTTTGTGAATTACAGTGCCCCTGAGCTCCTTTCTTCAACTCGCTTTCTTTTGAGCTGGCCTCAACACCGCAGGATGGCTTCAGGCCCTAATCTGGTTCCGGTACGGCACGCTGAGCCTTCGGTTATTTCCTCTTCCTGGTGGGAAATGAGAGTTAAATTTGCCCGTCCAGACACCTCCAGCTAGCCTCTCATTGGTTCTCGTTATTCCTGTTCATCTTCCGCAGAAATTGCAAACTGTGCCAAACAGGAGGTTAAAGGCGCTGACTCTCCAAGTGGGGAGAGTGTTAGTAAAGCGTCTGGAATGTTGCACCCGAGTACCAGGGGAGGAAAACTGAGACATATTTGAACACGTCTCCCGTTCACATGGTTGATCATACTTGGGTTCCACATGCATGTTTTAGCTGAAGGAAGAATACCTTAAACCTGGAGAGTTGAGACCCGTGTAATGGGTACCATGCAATATGACTTCAAAGGGTCTTCATTTGCTCACCGAACCTCTCCAATCCTATCACTGCTGCGTTTATGCCCCTGTACACATGCTTGATTCTCTTTTGGAGACATAGCAATCCATAGGTTTTACGATACTTACTAGTCAGGTACATTCTTAGGCGTTTAATATGCGGTGTTGAGTCCATTTCGTTGAGCAAGGAGTAGCTCTTGTCTATTCCATATTTGACTTAAGGAACTTTATCTGTGCTCATTTCAATCTCTGGTTTTATGCAGCACCCCAACTCACCTTTACCCTTAAGCAAGCATAAGTTGTTTTTCTAAATTTGAGACCCTGTTCTGTTCTGTAATTCAGTTCCTGTGTAGCCAAGTTTACATTCCGTGTATTACTGATATCTTATGATGTTTCTTTTTCTGTGTGACTTAGTTCAGTTAGAATCATCATACCTGAATCCACTCATTGTGCTGCTAAGGGCCTGATGACACAGATTTCATTGCTGAGTGATATTGCTTTGTAAGTAAATACCACAACTTCTTTATCCATTTTTCACTTTCTGCGATGTTGAACTTGTACTGTAAACGAGGTTCTTGTAAACAGAGCCGTTCCAAACTTTGGGGTGGCTGTGTCTTTTTGATTTTAATTTTCCTAAGCTATAGGACCATAAGTGGAAGTGCCCTAGGTTCTGTTGCTTTGTTTTTTAGATGTTTCAGGAAACACCATACACTTCTCCCGAGTGGTTGTTGGCAATTTACATCCCGCCCATCAGCATAACAAGGCTCCCAGTTCTCCATGGCCTGTCCTGCCTTTCTGGATTTTACACTTTTTTCAGATGGCCCTTTTGACCGGGGGGAAGTGAGACTTCATTGTAGTGCAGATTTCCTTTGCAAGCTTGCTTGGTTGGCCAAAAAGGGCGTATGCGTTTTTTCCTGAATATATTCAGGAAAAAACGCATACGCCCTTTTTGGCCAAGTGCATCATTGTGGACGTTCTGCCTCTTTTCCTATGCTTTCAATGCAATTCCAGTCTACCTCCTGAAATCGGTTTCCTGCAATTCTGCCCCGCTTTCAAGTCCTCTTGGCAGCCTTACTTCAGTCTATTTTTGGACGATAGCTGTCATTTATAACTCTGCAGGTTTGTGAATTACAGTGCCCCTGAGCTCCTTTCTTCAACTCGGTTTCTTTTGAGCTGGCCGCAACACCGCAGGATGGCTTCAGGCCCTAATCTGGTTCCGGCACGGCATGCTGAGCCTTTGGTTATTTCCTCTTCCTGTTGGGAAATGAGAGTTAAATTTGCCCGTCCAGACACCTCCAGCTAGCCTCTCATTGGTTCTCGCTATTCCTGTTCATCTTCCGCAGAAATTGCAAACTGTGCCAAACAGGAGGTTAAAGGCGCTGACTCTCCAAGTGGCGAGAGTGTTAGTAAAGCATCTGGAATGTTGCACCCGAGTACCAGGGGAGGAAAACTGAGACATATTTGAACACGTCTCCCGATCACATGGTTGATCATACTCTGGGTTCCACATGCATGTTTTAGCTGAAGGAAGAATACCTTAAACCTGGAGAGTTGAAACCCGTGGAATGGGTACCATGCAATATGACTTCAAAGGGTCTTCATTTGCTCACCGAACCTCTCCAATCCTATCACTGCTGCGTTTATGCCCCTGTACACATGCTTGATTCTCTTTCGGAGACATAGCAATCCATAGGTTTTAAGATACTTACTAGTCAGGTACATTCTTAGGCGTTTAATATGGGGTGTTGAGTCCATTTCGTTGAGCAAGGAGTAGCTCTTGTCTATTCCATATTTGGCTTAAGGAACTTTATCTGTGCTCATTTCAATCTCTGGTTTTATGCAGCAACCCAACTCACCTTTCCCCTTAAGCAAGCATAAGTTGGTTTTCTAAATTTGAGAACCTGTTCTGTTTTGGAATTCAGTTCCTGTGTAGCCAAGTTTACATTCCGTGTATTAGTGATATCTTATGATGTTTCTTTTTCTGTGTGACTTATTTCAGTTAGAATCATCGTACCTGAATCTACTCATTATGCTGCTACGGGCCTGATGACATAGATTTCATTGCTGAGTGATACTGCATTGTACGTAAGTACCACAAGTTCTTTATCCATTTTTCACTTTCTGCGATGTTGAACTTGTACTGTAAACGAGGTTCTTGTAAACAGAGCCGTTCCAAAGTTTGGGGTGGCTGTGTCTTTTTGATTTTAATTTCCCTAAGCTATAGGACCATAAGTGGAAGTGCCCTAGGCTCTGTTGCTTTGTTTTTTAGATGTTTCAGGAAACACCATACACTTCTCCCGAGTGGTTGTTGGCAATTTACATCCCGCCCATCAGCATAACAAGGCTCCCAGTTCTCCATGGCCTGTCCTGCCTTTCTGGATTTTACACTTTTTTCAGATGGCCCTTTTGACCGGGGGGAAGTGACACTTCATTGTAGTGCAGATTTCCTTTGCAAGCTTGCTTGGTTGGCCAAAAAGGGCGTATGCGTTTTTTCCTGAATATATTCAGGAAAAAACGCATACGCCCTTTTTGGCCAAGTGCATCATTGTGGACGTTCTGCCTCTTTTCCTATGCTTTCAATGCAATTCCAGTCTACCTCCTGAAATCGGTTTCCTGCAATTCTTCCCCGCTTTCAAGTCCTCTTGGCAGCCTTACTTCAGTCTATTTTTGGACGATAGCTGTCATTTATAACTCTGCAGGTTTGTGAATTACAGTGCCCCTGAGCTCCTTTCTTCAACTCGCTTTCTTGTGACCTGGCCGCAACACCGCAGGATGGCTTCAGGCCCTAATCTGGTTCCGGCCCGGCATGCTGAGCCTTTGGTTAATTCCTCTTCCTGGTGGGAAATGAGAGTTAAATTTGCCCGTCCAGACACCTCCAGCTAGCCTCTCATTGGTTCTCGCTATTCCTGTTCATCTTCCGGAGAAATTGCAAACTGGGCCAAACAGGAGGTTAAAGGGACTGACTCTCCAAGTGGGGAGAGTGTTAGTAAAGCGTCTGGAATGTTGCACCCGAGTACCAGGGGAGGAAAACTGAGACATATTTGAACACGTCTCCCGATCACATGGTTGATCATACTTGGGTTCCACATGCATGTTTTAGCTGAAGGAAGAATACCTTAAACCTGGGTAGTTAAACCCGTGGAATGGGTACCATGCAATATGACTTCAAAGGGTCTTCATTTGCTCACCGAACCTCTCCAATCCTATAACTGCTGCGTTTATGCCCCTGTACACATGCTTGATTCTCTTTTGGAGACATAGCAATCCATAGGTTTTAAGATACTTACAAGTCAGGTATATTCTTAGGCGTTTAATATGCGGTGTTGAGTCCATTTCGTTGAGCAAGGAGTAGCTCTTGTCTATTCCATATTTGGCTTAAGGAACTTTATCTGTGCTCATTTCAATCTCTGGTTTTATGCAGCAACCCAACTCACCTTTACCCTTAAGCAAGCATAAGTTGTTTTTCTAAATTTGAGACCCTGTTCTGTTCTGTAATTCAGTTCCTGTGTAGCCAAGTTTCCATTCCGTGTATTACTGATATCTTATGATGTTTCTTTTTCTGTGTGACTTATTTCAGTTAGAATCATCATACCTGAATCCACTCATTGTGCTGCTAAGGGCCTGATGACATAGATTTCATTGCTGAGTGATATTGCTTTGTAAGTGAATACCACAACTTCTTTATCCATTTTTCACTTTCTGCGATGTTGAACTTGTACTGTAAACGAGGTTCTTGTAAACAGAGCCGTTCCAAACTTTGGGGTGGCTGTGTCTTTTTGATTTTAATTTCCCTAAGCTATAGGACCATAAGTGGAAGTGCCCTAGGTTCTGTTGCTTTGTTTTTTAGATGTTTCAGGAAACACCATACACTTCTCCCGAGTGGTTGTTGGCAATTTACATCCCGCCCATCAGCATAACAAGGCTCCCAGTTCTCCATGGCCTGTCCTGCCTTTCTGGATTTTACACTTTTTTCAGATGGCCCTTTTGACCGGGGGGAAGTGAGACTTCATTGTAGTGCAGATTTCCTTTGCAAGCTTGCTTGGTTGGCCAAAAAGGGCGCATGCGTTTTTTCCTGAATATATTCAGGAAAAAACGCATACGCCCTTTTTGGCCAAGTGCATCATTGTGGACGTTCTGCCTCTTTTCCTATGCTTTCAATGCAATTCCAGTCTACCTCCTGAAATCGGTTTCCTGCAATTCTGCCCCGCTTTCAAGTCCTCTTGGCAGCCTTACTTCAGTCTATTTTTGGACGATAGCTGTCATTTATAACTCTGCAGGTTTGTGAATTACAGTGCCCCTGAGCTCCTTTCTTCAACTCGCTTTCTTGTGACCTGGCCGCAACACCACAGGATGTCTTCAGGCCCTAATCTGGTTCTGGCACGGCACGCTGAGCCTTAGGTTAATTCCTCTTCCTGGTGGGAAATGAGAGTTAAATTTGCCCATCCAGACACCTCCAGCTAGTCTCTCATTGGTTCTCGCTATTCCTGTTCATCTTCCACAGAAATTGCAAACTGGGCCAAACAGGAGGTTAAAGGGACTGACTCTCCAAGTGGGGAGAGTGTTAGTAAAGCGTCTGGAATGTTGCACCCGAGTACCAGGGTACGAAAACTGAGACATATTTGAACACGTCTCCCGATCACATGGTTGATCATACTCTAGGTTCCACATGCATGTTTTAGCTGAAGGAAGAATACCTAAAACCTGGGTAGTTGAAACCCGTGGAATGGGTACCATGCAATATGACTTCAAAGGGTCTTCATTTGCTCACCGAACCTCTCCAATCCTATCACTGCTGCGTTTATGCCCCTGTACACATGCTTGATTCTCTTTCGGAGACATAGCAATCCATAGGTTTTAAGATACTTCCTAGTCAGGTACATTCTTAGGCATTTAATATGCGGTGTTGAGTCCATTTCGTTGAGCAAGGAGTAGCTCTTGTCTATTCCATATTTGGCTTAAGGAACTTTATCTGTGCTCATTTCAATCTCTGGTTTTATGCAGCACCCCAACTCACCTTTCCCCTTAAGCAAGCATAAGTTGGTTTTCTAAATTTGAGACCCTGTTCTGTTCTGTAATTCAGTTCCTGTGTAGCCAAGTTTCCATTCCGTGTATTAGTGATATCTTATGATGTTTCTTTTTCTGTGTGACTTATTTCAGTTAGAATCATCGTACCTGAATCCACTCATTATGCTGCTACGGGCCTGATGACATAGATTTCATTGCTGAGTGATACTGAATTGTACGTAAGTACCACAAGTTCTTTATCCATTTTTCACTTTCTGCGATGTTGAACTTCTACTGTAAACGAGGTTCTTGTAAACAGAGCCGTTCGAAACTTTGGGGTGGCTGTGTCTTTTTGATTTTAAATTCCCTAAGCTATAGGACCATAAGTGGAAGTGCCCTAGGCTCTGTTGCTTTGTTTTTTACATGTTTCAGGAAACACCATACACTTCTCCCAAGTGGTTGTTGGCAATTTACATCCCGCCCATCAGCATAACAAGGCTCCCAGTTCTCCATGGCCTGTCCTGCCTTTCTGGATTTTACACTTTTTTCAGATGGCCCTTTTGACCGGGGGGAAGTGAGACTTTATTGTAGTGCAGATTTCCTTTGCAAGCTTGCTTGGTTGGCCAAAAAGGGCGTATGCGTTTTTTCCTGAATATATTCAGGAAAAAACGCATACGCCCTTTTTGGCCAAGTGCATCATTGTGTACGTTCTGCCTCTTTTCCTATGCTTTCAATGCAATTCCAGTCTACCTCCTGAAATCGGTTTCCTACAATTCTGCCCCGCTTTCAAGTCCTCTTGGCAGCCTTACTTCAGTCTATTTTTGGACGATAGCTGTCATTTATAACTCTGCAGGTTTGTGAATTACAGTGCCCCTGAGCTCCTTTCTTCAACTCGCTTTCTTGTGACCTGGCCGCAACACCGCAGGATGGCTTCAGGCCCTAATCTGGTTCTGGCCCGGCATGCTGAGCCTTTGGTTAATTCCTCTTCCTGGTGGGAAATGACAGTTAAATTTGCCCGTTCAGACACCTCCAGCTAGCCTCTCATTGGTTCTCGCTATTCCTGTTCATCTTCCGCAGAAATTGCAAACTGTGCCAAACAGGAGGTTAAAGGGACTGACTCTCCAAGTCTGGAGAGTGTTAGTAAAGCGTCTGGAATGTTGCACCCGAGTACCAGGGGAGGAAAACTGAGACATATTTGAACACGTCTCCCGTTCACATGGTTGATCATACTCTGGGTTCCACATGCATGTTTTAGCTGAAGGAAGAATACCTTAAACCTGGAGAGTTGAGACCCGTGGAATGGGTACCATGCAATATGACTTCAAAGGGTCTTCATTTGCTCACCAAACCTCTCCAATCCTATCACTGCTGCGTTTATGCCCCTGTACACACGCTTGATTCTCTTTTGGAGACATAGCAATCCATAGGTTTTAAGATAATTACTAGTCAGGTACATTCTTAGGCGTTTAATATGGGGTGTTGAGTCCATTTCGTTGAGCAAGGAGTAGCTCTTGTCTATTCCATATTTGGCTTAAGGAACTTTATCTGTGCTCATTTCAATCTCTGGTTTTATGCAGCACCCCAACTCACCTTTCCCCTTAAGCAAGCATAAGTTGGTTTTCTAAATTTGAGACCCTGTTCTGTTTTGGAATGCAGTTCCTGTGTAGCCAAGTTTACATTCCGTGTATTAGTGATATCTTATGATGTTTCTTTTTCTGTGTGACTTATTTCAGTTAGAATCATCGTACCTGAATCCACTGATTATGCTGCTATGGGCCTGATGACATAGATTTCATTGCTGAGTGATACTGCATTGTACGTAAGTACCACAAGTTCTTTATCCATTTTTCACTTTCTGTGATATTGAACTTGTACGGTAAACGAGGTTCTTGTAAACGGAGGCGTCCCAAACTTTGGGGTGGCTGTGTCTTTTTGATTTTAATTTCCCTAAGCTATAGGACCATAAGTGGCAGTGCCCTAGGCTCTGTTGCTTTGTTTTTTAGATGTTTCAGGAAACACCATACACTTCTCCCGAGTGTCTGTTGGCAATTTACATCCCGCCCATCAGCATAACAAGGCTCCCAGTTCTCCATGGCCTGTCCTGCCTTTCTGGATTTTACACTTTTTTCAGATGGCCCTTTTGACCGGGGGGAAGTGAGACTTCATTGTAGTGCAGATTTCCTTTGCAAGCTTGCTTGGTTGGCCAAAAAGGGCGTATGCGTTTTTTCCTGAATATATTCAGGAAAAAACGCATACACCATTTTTGGCCAAGTGCATTATTGTGGACGTTCTGCCTCTTTTCCTATGCTTTCAATGCAATTCCAGTCTACCTCCTGAAATCGGTTTCCTGCAATTCTGCCCCGCTTTCAAGTCCTCTTGGCAGCCTTACTTCAGTCTATTTTTGGACGATAGCTGTCATTTATAACTCTGCAGGTTTGTGAATTACAGTGCCCCTGAGCTCCTTTCTTCAACTCGCTTTCTTGTGACCTGGCCGCAACACCGCAGGATGGCTTCAGGCCCTAATCTGGTTCCGGCCCGGCATGCTGAGCCTTTGGTTAATTCCTCTTCCTGGTGGGAAATGAGAGTTAAATTTGCCCGTCCAGACACCTCCAGCTAGCCTCTCATTGGTTCTCGCTATTCCTGTTCATCTTCCGCAGAAATTGCAAACTGGGCCAAACAGGAGGTTAAAGGGACTGACTCTCCAAGTGGGGAGAGTGTTAGTAAAGCGTCTGGAATGTTGCACCCGAGTACCAGGGGAGGAAAACTGAGACATATTTGAACACGTCTCCCGATCACATGGTTGATCATACTCTAGGTTCCACATGCATGTTTTAGCTGAAGGAAGAATACCTTAAACCTGGGTAGTTGAAACCCGTGGAATGGGTACCATGCAATATGTCTTCAAAGGGTCTTCATTTGCTCACCGAACCTCTCCAATCCTATCACTGCTGCGTTTATGCCCCTGTACACATGCTTGATTCTCTTTCGGAGACATAGCAATCCATAGGTTTTAAGATACTTACTAGTCAGGTACATTCTTAGGCGTTTAATATGCGGTGTTGAGTCCATTTCGTTGAGCAAGGAGTAGCTCTTGTCTATTCCATATTTGGCTTAAGGAACTTTATCTGTGCTCATTTCAATCTCTGGTTTTATGCAGCAACCCAACTCACCTTTCCCCTTAAGCAAGCATAAGTTGGTTTTCTAAATTTGAGACCCTGTTCTGTTCTGTAATTCAGTTCCTGTGTAGCCAAGTTTACATTCCGTGTATTAGTGATATCTTATGATGTTTCTTTTTCTGTTTGACTTATTTCAGTTAGAATCATCGTACCTGAATCTACTCATTATGCTGCTACGGGCCTGATGACACAGATTTCATTGCTGAGTGATACTGCATTGTACGTAAGTACCACAAGTTCTTTATCCATTTTTCACTTTCTGCGATGTTGAACTTGTACTGTAAACGAGGTTCTTGTAAACAGAGGCGTCCCAAACTTTGGGGTGGCTGTGTCTTTTTGATTTTAATTTCCCTAAGCTATAGGACCATAAGTGGAAGTGCCCTAGGCTCTGTTGCTTTGTTTTTTAGATGTTTCAGGAAACACCATACACTTCTCCCGAGTGGTTGTTGGCAATTTACATCCCGCCCATCAGCATAACAAGGCTCCCAGTTCTCCATGGCCTGTCCTGCCTTTCTGGATTTTACACTTTTTTCAGATGGCCCTTTTGACCGGGGGGAAGTGAGACTTCATTGTAGTGCAGATTTCCTTTGCAAGCTTGCTTGGTTGGCCAAAAAGGGCGTATGCGTTTTTTCCTGAATATATTCAGGAAAAAACGCATACGCCCTTTTTGGCCAAGTGCATCATTGTGGACGTTCTGCCTCTTTTCCTATGCTTTCAATGCAATTCCAATCTACCTCCTGAAATCGGTTTCCTGCAATTCTGCCCCGCTTTCAAGTCCTCTTGGCAGCCTTACTTCAGTCTATTTTTGGACGATAGCTGTCATTTATAACTCTGCAGGTTTGTGAATTACAGTGCCCCTGAGCTCCTTTCTTCAACTCGCTTTCTTTTGAGCTGGCCACAACACCGTAGGATGGATTCAGGCCCTAATCTGGTTCTGGCATGGCACGCTGAGCCTTTGGTGAATTCCTCTTCCTGGTAGGAAATGAGAGTTAAATTTGCCCGTCCAGACACCTCCAGCTAGTCTCCATTGGTTCTCGCTATTCCTGTTCATCTTCCGCAGAAATTGCAAACTGTGCCAAACAGGAGGTTAAAGGCGCTGACTCTCCAAGTGGGGAGAGTGTTAGTAAAGCGTCTGGAATGTTGCACCCGAGTACCAGGGGAGGAAAACTGAGACATATTTGAACACGTCTCCCGATCACATGGTTGATCATACTTGGGTTCCACATGCATGTTTTAGCTGAAGGAAGAATACCTTAAACCTTGAGAGTTAAGACCCGTGTAATGGGTACCATGGAATATGACTTCAAAGGGTCTTCATTTGCTCACCGAACCTCTCCAATCCTATCACTGCTGCGTTTATGCCCCTGTACACATGCTTGATTCTCTTTCGGAGACATAGCAATCCATAGGTTTTAAGATACTTACTAGTCAGGTACATTCTTAGGCGTTTAATATGCGGTGTTGAGTTCATTTCGTTGAGCAAGGAGTAGCTCTTGTCTATTCCATATTTGACTTAAGGAACTTTATCTGTGCTCATTTCAATCTCTGGTTTTATGCAGCACCCCAACTCACCTTTACCCTTAAGCAAGCATAAGTTGGTTTTCTAAATTTGAGACCCTGTTCTGTTCTGTAATTCAGTTCCTGTGTAGCCAAGTTTACATTCCGTGTATTACTGATATCTTATGATGTTTCTTTTTCTGTGTGACTTATTTCAGTTAGAATCATCATACCTGAATCCACTCATTGTGATGCTAAGGGCCTGATGACATAGATTTCATTGCTGAGTGATATTGCTTTGTAAGTAAATACCACAACTTCTTTATCCATTTTTCACTTTCTGCGATGTTGAACTTGTACTGTAAACGAGGTTCTTGTAAACAGAGCCGTTCCAAACTTTGGGGTGGCTGTGTCTTTTTGATTTTAATTTCCCTAAGCTATAGGACCATAAGTGGAAGTGCCCTAGGTTCTGTTGCTTTGTTTTTTAGATGTTTCAGGAAACACCATACACTTCTCCCGAGTGGTTGTTGGCAAATTACATCCTGCCCATTAGCATAACAAGGCTCCCAGTTCTCCATGGCCTGTCCTGCCTTTCTGGATTTTACACTTTTTTGAGGTGGCCCTTTTGACCGGGGGGAAGTGAGACTTCATTGTAGTGCAGATTTCCTTTGCAAGCTTGCTTGGTTGGCCAAAAAGGGCGTATGCGTTTTTTCCTGAATATATTCAGGAAAAAACGCATACGCCCTTTTTGGCCAAGTGCATCATTGTGGACGTTCTGCCTCTTTTCCTATGCTTTCAATGCAATTCCAGTCTACCTCCTGAAATCGGTTTCCTGCAATTCTGCCCCGCTTTCAAGTCCTCTTGGCAGCCTTACTTCAGTCTATTTTTGGACGATAGCTGTCATTTATAACTCTGCAGGTTTGTGAATTACAGTGCCCCTGAGCTCCTTTCTTCAACTCGCTTTCTTTTGAGCTGGCCGCAACACCGCAGGATGGCTTCAGGCCCTAATCTGGTTCCGGTACGGCACGCTGAGCCTTTGGTTATTTCCTCTTCCTGGTGGGAAATGAGAGTTAAATTTGCCCGTCCAGACACCTCCAGCTAGTCTCTCATTGGTTCTCGCTATTCCTGTTCATCTTCCGCAGAAATTGCAAACTGGGCCAAACAGGAGGTTAAAGGCGCTGACTCTCCAAGTGGGGAGAGTGTTAGTAAAGCGTCTGGAATGTTGCACCCGAGTACCAGGGGAGGAAAACTGAGACATATTTGAACACGTCTCCCATTCACTTGGTTGATCATACTTGGGTTCCACATGCATGTTTTAGCTGAAGGAAGAATACCTTAAACCTGGAGAGTTAAGACCCGTGTAATGGGTACCATGCAATATGACTTCAAAGGGTCTTCATTTGCTCATCGAACCTCTCCAATCCTATCACTGCTGCGTTTATGCCCCTGTACACATGCTTGATTCTCTTTCGGAGACATAGCAATCCATAGGTTTTAAGATACTTACTAGTCAGGTACATTCTTAGGCGTTTAATATGGGGTGTTGAGTCCATTTCGTTGAGCAAGGAGTAGCTCTTGTCTATTCCATATTTGGCTTAAGGAACTTTATCTGTGCTCATTTCAATCTCTGGTTTTATGCAGCACCCCAACTCACCTTTACCCTTAAGCAAGAATAAGTTGGTTTTCTAAATTTGATTCTCTGTTCTGTTCTGTAATTCAGTTCCTGTGTAGCCAAGTTTACATTCCGTGTATTACTGATATCTTATGATGTTTCTTTTTCTGTGTGACTTATATCAGTTAGAATCATCGTACCTGAATCCACTCATTGTGATGCTAAGGGCCTGATGACATAGATTTCATTGCTGAGTGATATTGCTTTGTAAGTAAATACCACAACTTCTTTATCCATTTTTCACTTTCTGTGATGTTGAACTTGTACTGTAAACGAGGTTCTTGTAAACAGAGGCGTCCCAAACTTTGGGGTGGCTGTGTCTTTTTGATTTTAATTTCCCTAAGCTATAGGACCATAAGTGGCAGTGCCCTAGGCTCTGTTGCTTTGTTTTTTAGATGTTTCAGGAAACACCATACACTTCTCCCGAGTGTCTGTTGGCAATTTACATCCCGCCCATCAGCATAACAAGGCTCCCAGTTCTCCATGGCCTGTCCTGCCTTTCTGGATTTTACACTTTTTTCAGATGGCCCTTTTGACCGGGGGGAAGTGAGACTTCATTGTAGTGCAGATTTCCTTTGCAAGCTTGCTTGGTTGGCCAAAAAGGGCGTATGCGTTTTTTCCTGAATATATTCAGGAAAAAACGCATACGCCCTTTTTGGCCAAGTGCATCATTGTGGACGTTCTGCCTCTTTTCCTATGCTTTCAATGCAATTCCATTCTACCTCCTGAAATCGGTTTCCTGCAATTCTGCCCCGCTTTCAAGTCCTCTTGGCAGCCTTACTTCAGTCTATTTTTGGACGATAGCTGTCATTTATAACTCTGCAGGTTTGTGAATTACAGTGCCCCTGAGCTCCTTTCTTCAACTCGCTTTCTTGTGACCTGGCCGCAACACCGCAGGATGGCTTCAGGCCCTAATCTGGTTCCGGTACGGCACGCTGAGCCTTTGGTTATTTCCTCTTCCTGGTGGGAAATGAGAGTTAAATTTGCCCGTCCAGACACCTCCAGCTAGCCTCTCATTGGTTCTCGCTATTCCTGTTCATCTTCCGCAGAAATTGCAAACTGTGCCAAACAGGAGGTTAAAGGCGCTGACTCTCCAAGTGGGGAGAGTGTTAGTAAAGCGTCTGGAATGTTGCACCCGAGTACCAGGGGAGGAAAACTGAGACATATTTGAACACGTCTCCCAATCACATGGTTGATCATACTCTGGGTTCCACATGCATGTTTTAGCTGAAGGAAGAATACCTAAAACCTGGGTAGTTGAAACCCGTGGAATGGGTACCATGCAATATGACTTCAAAGGGTCTTCATTTGCTCACCGAACCTCTCCAATCCTATCACTGCTGCGTTTATGCCCCTGTACACATGCTTGATTCTCTTTCGGAGACATAGCAATCCATAGGTTTTAAGATACTTACTAGTCAGGTACATTCTTAGGCGTTTAATATGCGGTGTTGAGTCCATTTCGTTGAGCAAGGAGTAGCTCTTGTCTATTCCATATTTGGCTTAAGGAACTTTATCTGTGCTCATTTCAATCTCTGGTTTTATGCAGCAACCCAACTCACCTTTCCCCTTAAGCAAGCATAAGTTGGTTTTCTAAATTTGAGAACCTGTTCTGTTTTGGAATTCAGTTCCTGTGTAGCCAAGTTTACATTCCATGTATTAGTGATATCTTATGATGTTTCTTTTTCTGTGTGACTTATTTCAGTTAGAATCATCGTACCTGAATCCACTCATTATGCTGCTACGGGCCTGATGACATAGATTTCATTGCTGAGTGATACTGCATTGTACGTAAGTACCACAAGTTCTTTATCCATTTTTCACTTTCTGCGATGTTGAACTTGTACTGTAAACGAGGTTCTTGTAAACAGAGCCGTTCCAAACTTTGGGGTGGCTGTGTCTTTTTGATTTTAATTTCCCTAAGCTATAGGACCATAAGTGGAAGTGCCCTAGATTCTGTTGCTTTGTTTTTTAGATGTTTCAGGAAACACCATACACTTCTCCCGAGTGTCTGTTGGCAATTTACATCCCGCCCATCAGCATAACAAGGCTCCCAGTTCTCAATGGCCTGTTGCCTTTCTGGATTTTACACTTTTTTCAGATGGCCCTTTTGACCGGGGGGAAGTGAGACTTCATTGTAGTGCAGATTTCCTTTGCAAGCTTGCTTGGTTGGCCAAAAAGGGCGTATGCGTTTTTTCCTGAATATATTCAGGAAAAAACGCATACGCCCTTTTTGGCCAAGTGCATCATTGTGGACGTTCTGCCTCTTTTCCTATGCTTTCAATGCAATTCCAGTCTACCTCCTGAAATCGGTTTCCTGCAATTCTGCCCCGCTTTCAAGTCCTCTTGGCAGCCTTACTTCAGTCTATTTTTGGACGATAGCTGTCATTTATAACTCTGCAGGTTTGTGAATTACAGTGCCCCTGAGCTCCTTTCTTCAACTCGCTTTCTTGTGACCTGGCCGCAACACCGCAGGATGGCTTCAGGCCCTAATCTGGTTCTGGCCCGGCATGCTGAGCCTTTGGTTAATTCCTCTTCCTGGTGGGAAATAAGAGTTAAATTTGCGCGTTCAGACACCTCCAGCTAGTCTCTCATTGGTTCTCGCTATTCCTGTTCATCTTCCGCAGAAATTGCAAACTGTGCCAAACAGGAGGTTAAAGGCGCTGACTCTCCAAGAGGGGAGAGTGTTAGTAAAGCGTCTGGAATGTTGCACCCGAGTACCAGGGGAGGAAAACTGAGACATATTTGAACACGTCTCCCGTTCACATGGTTGATCATACTCTGGGTTCCACATGCATGTTTTAGCTGAAGGAAGAATACCTTAAACCTGGAGAGTTGAGACCCGTGGAATGGGTACCATGCAATATGACTTCAAAGGGTCTTCATTTGCTTACCGAACCTCTCCAATCCTATCACTGCTGCGTTTATGCCCCTGTACACACGCTTGATTCTCTTTTGGAGACATAGCAATCCATAGGTTTTAAGATACTTACTAGTCAGGTACATTCTTAGGCGTTTAATATGGGGTGTTGAGTCCATTTCGTTGAGCAAGGAGTAGCTCTTGTCTATTCCATATTTGGCTTAAGGAACTTTATCTGTGCTCATTTCAATCTCTGGTTTTATGCAGCACCCCAACTCACCTTTCCCCTTAAGCAAGCATAAGTTGGTTTTCTAAATTTGAGACCCTGTTCTGTTTTGGAATGCAGTTCCTGTGTAGCCAAGTTTACATTCCGTGTATTAGTGATATCTTATGATGTTTCTTTTTCTGTGTGACTTATTTCAGTTAGAATCATCGTACCTGAATCCACTCATTATGCTGCTACGGGCCTGATGACATAGATTTCATTGCTGAGTGATACTGCATTGTACGTAAGTACCACAAGTTCTTTATCCATTTTTCACTTTCTGTGATATTGAACTTGTACGGTAAACGAGGTTCTTGTAAACGGAGGCGTCCCAAACTTTGGGGTGGCTGTGTCTTTTTGATTTTAATTTCCCTAAGCTATAGGACCATAAGTGGCAGTGCCCTAGGCTCCGTTGCTTTGTTTTTTAGATGTTTCAGGAAACACCATACACTTCTCCCGAGTGGTTGTTGGCAATTTACATCCCGCCCATCAGCATAACAAGGCTCCCAGTTCTCCATGGCCTGTCCTGCCTTTCTGGATTTTACACTTTTTTCAGATGGCCCTTTTGACCGGGGGGAAGTGAGACTTCATTGTAGTGCAGATTTCCTTTGCAAGCTTGCTTGGTTGGCCAAAAAGGGCGTATGCGTTTTTTCCTGAATATATTCAGGAAAAAACGCATACGCCCTTTTTGTCCAAGTGCATCATTGTGGACGTTCTGCCTCTTTTCCTATGCTTTCAATGCAATTCCAGTCTACCTCCTGAAATCGGTTTCCTGCAATTCTGCCCTGCTTTCAAGTCCTCTTGGCAGCCTTACTTCAGTCTATTTTTGGACGATAGCTGTCATTTATAACTCTGCAGGTTTGTGAATTACAGTGCCCCTGAACTCCTTTCTTCAACTTGCTTTCTTGTGACCTGGCCGCAACACAGCAGGATGGCTTCAGGCCCTAATCTTGTTCCGGCACGGCATGCTGAGCCTTTGGTTATTTCCTCTTCCTGGTGGGAAATGAGAGTTAAATTTGCCCGTCCAGACACCTCCAGCTAGTCTCTCATTGGTTCTCGCTATTCCTGTTCATCTTCCGCAGAAATTGCAAACTGGGCCAAACAGGAGGTTAAAGGCGCTGACTCTCCAAGTCGGGAGAGTGTTAGTAAAGCGTCTGGAATGTTGCACCCGAGTACCAGGGGAGGAAAACTGAGACATATTTGAACACGTCTCCCGTTCACATGGTTGATCATACTCTGGGTTCCACATGCATGTTTTAGCTGAAGGAAGAATACCTTAAACCTGGAGAGTTAAGACCCGTGTAATGGGTACCATGCAATATGACTTCAAAGGGTCTTCATTTGCTCACCGAACCTCTCCAATCCTATCACTGCTGCGTTTATGCCCCTGTACACATGCTTGATTCTCTTTCGGAGACATAGCAATCCATAGGTTTTAAGATACTTACTAGTCAGGTACATTCTTAGGCGTTCAATATGCGGTGTTGAGTCCATTTCGTTGAGCAAGGAGTAGCTCTTGTCTATTCCATATTTGACTTAAGGAACTTTATCTGTGCTCATTTCAATCTCTGGTTTTATGCAGCACCCCAACTCACCTTTCCCCTTAAGCAAGCATAAGTTGGTGTTCTAAATTTGAGACCCTGTTCTGTTCTGTAATTCAGTTCCTGTGTAGCCAAGTTTACACTCCGTGTATTACTGATATCTTATGATGTTTCTTTTTCTGTGTGACTTACTTCAGTTAGAATCATCATACCTGAATCCACTCATTGTGCTGCTAAGGGCCTGATGACACAGATTTCATTGCTGAGTGATATTGCTTTGTAAGTAAATACCACAACTTCTTTATCCATTTTTCACTTTCTGCGATGTTGAACTTGTACTGTAAACGAGGTTCTTGTAAACAGAGCCGTTCCAAACTTTGGGGTGGCTGTGTCTTTTTGATTTTAATTTCCCTAAGCTATAGGACCATAAGTGGCAGTGCCCTACGTTCTGTTGCTTTGTATTTTAGATGTTTCAGGAAACACCATACACTTCTCCCGAGTGGTTGTTGGCAATTTACATCCCGCCCATCAGCATAACAAGGCTCCCAGTTCTCCATGGCCTGTCCTGCCTTTCTGGATTTTACACTTTTTTCAGATGGCCCTTTTGACCGGGGGGAAGTGAGACTTCATTGTAGTGCAGATTTCCTTTGCAAGCTTGCTTGGTTGGCCAAAAGGGCGTATGCTTTTTTTCCTGAATATATTCAGGAAAAAACGCATACGCCCTTTTTGGCCAAGTGCATCATTGTGGACGTTCTGCCTCTTTTCCTATGCTTTCAATGCAATTCCATTCTACCTCCTGAAATCGGTTTCCTGCAATTCTGCCCCGCTTTCAAGTCCTCTTGGCAGCCTTACTTCAGTCTATTTTTGGACGATAGCTGTCATTTATAACTCTGCAGTTTTGTGAATTACAGTGCCCCTGAGCTCCTTTCTTCAACTCGCTTTCTTGTGAGCTGGCCGCAACACCGCAGGATGGCTTCAGGCCCTAATCTGGTTCCGGCACGGCACGCTGAGCCTTTGGTTATTTCCTCTTCCTGGTGGGAAATGAGAGTTAAATTTGCCCGTCCAGACACCTCCAGCTAGCCTCTCATCGGTTCTCGCTATTCCTGTTCATCTTCCGCAGAAATTGCAAACTGGGCCAAACAGGAGGTTAAAGGCGCTGACTCTCCAAGTGGGGAGAGTGTTAGTAAAGCGTCTGGAATGTTGCACCCGAGTACCAGGGGAGGAAAACTGAGACATATTTGAACACGTCTCCCGTTCACATGGTTGATCATACTTGGGTTCCACATGCATGTTTTAGCTGAAGGAAGAATACCTTAAACCTGGAGAGTTAAGACCCGTGTAATGGGTACCATGCAATATGACTTCAAAGGGTCTTCATTTGCTCACCGAACCTCTCCAATCCTATCACGGCTGTGTTTATGCCCCTGTACACATGCTTGATTCTCTTTCGGAGACATAGCAATCCATAGGTTTTAAGATACTTACTAGTCAGGTACATTCTTAGGCGTTTAATATGCGGTGTTGAGTCCATTTCGTTGAGCAAGGAGTAGCTCTTGTCTATTCCATATTTGACTTAAGGAACTTTATCTGTGCTCATTTCAATCTCTGGTTTTATGCAGCACCCCAACTCACCTTTCCCCTTAAGCAAGCATAAGTTGGTTTTCTAAATTTGAGACCCTGTTCTGTTCTGTAATTCAGTTCCTGTATAGCCAAGTTTACATTCCGTGTATTACTGATATCTTATGATGTTTCTTTTTCTGTGTGACTTACTTCAGTTAGAATCATCATACCTGAATCCACTCATTGTGCTGCTAAGGGCCTGATGACACAGATTTCATTGCTGAGTGATATTGCTTTGTAAGTAAATACCACAACTTCTTTATCCATTTTTCACTTTCTGCGATGTTGAACTTGTACTGTAAACGAGGTTCTTGTAAACAGAGCCGTTCCAAACTTTGGGGTGGCTGTGTCTTGTTGATTTTAATTTCCCTAAGCTATAGGACCATAAGTGGAAGTGCCCTAGGTTCTGTTGCTTTGTTTTTTAGATGTTTCAGGAAACACCATACACTTCTCCCGAGTGTCTGTTGGCAATTTACATCCCGCCCATCAGCATAACAAGGCTCCCAGTTCTCCATGGCCTGTCCTGCCTTTCTGGATTTTACACTTTTTTCAGATGGCCCTTTTGACCGGGGGGAAGTGAGACTTCATTGTAGTGCAGATTTCCTTTGCAAGCTTGCTTGGTTGGCCAAAAAGGGCGTATGCGTTTTTTCCTGAATATATTCAGGAAAAAACGCATACGCCCTTTTTGGCCAAGTGCATCATTGTGGACGTTCTGCCTCTTTTCCTATGCTTTCAATGCAATTCCAGTCTACCTCCTGAAATCGGTTTCCTGCAATTCTGCCCCGCTTTCAAGTCCTCTTGGCAGCCTTACTTCAGTCTATTTTTGGACGATAGCTGTCATTTATAACTCTGCAGGTTTGTGAATTACAGTGCCCCTGAGCTCCTTTCTTCAACTCGCTTTCTTTTGAGCTGGTCGCAACACCGCAGGATGGCTTCAGGCCCTAATCTGGTTCCGGTACGGCACGCTGAGCCTTTGGTTATTTCCTCTTCCTGGTGGGAAATGAGAGTTAAATTTGCCCGTCCAGACACCTCCAGCTAGCCTCTCATCGGTTCTCGCTATTCCTGTTCATCTTCCGCAGAAATTGCAAACTGGGCCAAACAGGAGGTTAAAGGGACTGACTCTCCAAGTGGGGAGAGTGTTAGTAAAGCGTCTGGAATGTTGCACCCGAGTACCAGGGGAGGAAAACTGAGACATATTTGAACACGTCTCCCGATCACATGGTTGATCATACTCTAGGTTCCACATGCATGTTTTAGCTGAAGGAAGAATACCTTAAACCTGGGTAGTTGAAACCCGTGGAATGGGTACCATGCAATATGACTTCAAAGGGTCTTCATTTGCTCACCGAACCTCTCCAATCCTATCACTGCTGCGTTTACGCCCCTGTACACATGCTTGATTCTCTTTCGGAGACATAGCAATCCATAGGTTTTAAGATACTTACTAGTCAGGTACATTCTTAGGCGTTTAATATGGGGTGTTGAGTCCATTTCATTGAGCAAGGAGTAGCTCTTGTCTATTCCATATTTGGCTTAAGGAACTTTATCTGTGCTCATTTCAATCTCTGGTTTTATGCAGCACCCCAACTCACCTTTACCCTTAAGCAAGAATAAGTTGGTTTTCTAAATTTGAGACCCTGTTCTGTTCTGTAATTCAGTTCCTGTGTAGCCAAGTTTACATTCCGTGTATTACTGATATCTTATGATGTTTCTTTTTCTGTGTGACTTATTTCAGTTAGAATCATCATACCTGAATCCACTCATTGTGCTGCTAAGGGCCTGATGACACAGATTTCATTGCTGAGTGATATTGATTTGTAAGTAAATACCACAACTTCTTTATCCATTTTTCACTTTCTGCGATGTTGAACTTGTACTGTAAACGAGGTTCTTGTAAACAGAGCCGTTCCAAACTTTGGGGTGGCTGTGTCTTTTTGATTTCAATTTCCCTAAACTATAGGACCATAAGTGGAAGTGCCCTAGGTTCTGTTGCTTTGTTTTTTAGATGTTTCAGGAAACACCATACACTTCTCCCGAGTGTCTGTTGGCAGTTTACATCCCGCCCATCAGCATAACAAGGCTCCCAGTTCTCCATGGCCTGTCCTGCCTTTCTGGATTTTACACTTTTTTCAGATGGCCCTTTTGACCGGGGGGAAGTGAGACTTCATTGTAGTGCAGATTTCCTTTGCAAGCTTGCTTGGTTGGCCAAAAAGGGCGTATGCGTTTTTTCCTGAATATATTCAGGAAAAAACGCATACGCCCTTTTTGGCCAAGTGCATCATTGTGGACCTTCTGCCTCTTTTCCTATGCTTTCAATGCAATTCCAGTCTACCTCCTGAAATCGGTTTCCTGCAATTCTGCCTCGCTTTCAAGTCCTCTTGGCAGCCTTACTTCAGTCTATTTTTGGACGATAGCTGTCATTTATAACTCTGCAGGTTTGTGAATTACAGTGCCCCTGAGCTCCTTTCTTCAACTCGCTTTCTTGTGACCTGGCCGCAACACCGCAGGATGGCTTCAGGCCCTAATCTGGTTCCGGTACGGCACGCTGAGCCTTTGGTTATTTCCTATTCCTGGTGGGAAATGAGAGTTAAATTTGCCCGTCCAGACACCTCCAGCTAGCCTCTCATCGGTTCTCACTATTCCTGTTCATCTTCCGCAGAAATTGCAAACTGGGCCAAACAGGAGGTTAAAGGCGCTGACTCTCCAAGTGGGGAGAGTGTTAGTAAAGCGTCTGGAATGTTGCACCCGAGTACCAGGAGAGGAAAACTGAGACATATTTCAACACGTCTCCCGATCACATGGTTGATCATACTCTAGGTTCCACATGCATGTTTTAGCTGAAGGAAGAATACCTTAAACCTGGGTAGTTGAAACCCGTGGAATGGGTACCATGCAATATGACTTCAAAGGGTCTTCATTTGCTCACCGAACCTCTCCAATCCTATCACTGCTGCGTTTACACCCCTGTACACATGCTTGATTCTCTTTCGGAGACATAGCAATCCATAGGTTTTAAGATACTTACTAGTCAGGTACATTCTTAGGCGTTTAATATGGGGTGTTGAGTCCATTTCGTTGAGCAAGGAGTAGCTCTTGTCTATTCCATATTTGGCTTAAGGAACTTTATCTGTGCTCATTTCAATCTCTGGTTTTATGCAGCACCCCAACTCACCTTTACCCTTAAGCAAGAATAAGTTGGTTTTCTAAATTTGAGACCCTGTTCTGTTCTGTAATTCAGTTCCTGTGTAGCCAAGTTTACATTCCGTGTATTACTGATATCTTATGATGTTTCTTTTTCTGTGTGACTTATTTCAGTTAGAATCATCATACCTGAATCCACTCATTGTGCTGCTAAGGGCCTGATGACACAGATTTCATTGCTGAGTGATATTGATTTGTAAGTAAATACCACAACTTCTTTATCCATTTTTCACTTTCTGCGATGTTGAACTTGTACTGTAAACGAGGTTCTTGTAAACAGAGCCGTTCCAAACTTTGGCGTGGCTGTGTCTTTTTGATTTTAATTTCCCTAAGCTATAGGACCATAAGTGGAAGTGCCCTAGGTTCTGTTGCTTTGTTTTTTAGATGTTTCAGGAAACACCATACACTTCTCCCGAGTGGTTGTTGGCAATTTACATCCCGCCCATCAGCATAACAAGGCTCCCAGTTCTCCATGGCCTGTCCTGCCTTTCTGGATTTTACACTTTTTTCAGATGGCCCTTTTGACCGGGGGGACGTGAGACTTCATTGTAGTGCAGATTTCCTTTGCAAGCTTGCTTGGTTGGCCAAAAAGGGCGTATGCGTTTTTTCCTGAATATATTCAGGAAAAAACGCATACGCCCTTTTTGGCCAAGTGCATCATTGTGGACGTTCTGCCTCTTTTCCTATGCTTTCAATGCAATTCCAGTCTACCTCCTGAAATCGGTTTCCTGCAATTCTGCCCCGCTTTCAAGTCCTCTTGGCAGCCTTACTTCAGTCTATTTTTGGACGATAGCTGTCATTTATAACTCTGCAGGTTTGTGAATTACAGTGCCCCTGAGCTCCTTTCTTCAACTTGCTTTCTTGTGACCTGGCCGCAACACCGCAGGATGGCTTCAGGCCCTAATCTGGTTCCGGCACGGCACGCTGAGCCTTTGGTTATTTCCTCTTCCTGGTGGGAAATGAGAGTTAAATTTGCCCGTCCAGACACCTCCAGCTAGTCTCTCATTGGTTCTCGCTATTCCTGTTCATCTTCTGCAGAAATTGCAAACTGTGCCAAACAGGAGGTTAAAGGCGCTGACTCTCCAAGTGGGGAGAGTGTTAGTAAAGCGTCTGGAATGTTGCACCCGAGTACCAGGGGAGGAAAACTGAGACATATTTGAACACGTCTCCCGATCACATGGTTGATCATACTCTAGGTTCCACATGCATGGTTTAGCTGAAGGAAGAATACCTTAAACCTGGGTAGTTGAAACCCGTGGAATGGGTACCATGCAATATGACTTCAAAGGGTCTTCATTTGCTCACCGAACCTCTCCAATCCTATCACTGCTGCGTTTATGCCCCTGTACACATGCTTGATTCTCTTTCGGAGACATAGCAATCCATAGGTTTTAAGATACTTACTAGTCAGGTACATTCTTAGGCGTTTAATATGGGGTGTTGAGTCCATTTCGTTGAGCAAGGAGTAGCTCTTGTCTATTCCATATTTGGCTTAAGGAACTTTATCTGTGCTCATTTCAATCTCTGGTTTTATGCAGCACCCCAACTCACCTTTCCCCTTAAGCAAGCATAAGTTGGTTTTCTAAATTTGAGACCCTGTTCTGTTCTGTAATTCAGTTCCTGTGTAGCCAAGTTTACATTCCGTGTATTAGTGATATCTTATGATGTTTCTTTTTCTGTGTAACTTATTTCAGTTAGAATCATCGTACCTGAATCCACTCATTATGCTGCTACGGGCCTGATGACATAGATTTCATTGCTGAGTGATACTGCATTGTACGTAAGTACCACAAGTTCTTTATCCATTTTTCACTTTCTGTGATATTGAACTTGTATGGTAAACGAGGTTCTTGTAAACGGAGGCGTCCCAAACTTTGGGGTGGCTGTGTCTTTTTGATTTTAATTTCCCTAAGCTATAGGACCATAAGTGGAAGTGCCCTAGGCTCTGTTTCTTTGTTTTTTAGATGTTTCAGGAAACACCATACACTTCTCCGGAGTGGTTGTTGGCAATTTACATCCCGCCCATCAGCATAACAAGGCTCCCAGTTCTCCATGGCCTGTCCTGCCTTTCTGGATTTTACACTTTTTTCAGATGGCCCTTTTGACCGGGGGGAAGTGAGACTTCATTGTAGTGCAGATTTCCTTTGCAAGCTTGCTTGGTTGGCCAAAAAGGGCGTATGCGTTTTTTCCTGAATATATTCAGGAAAAAACGCATACGCCCTTTTTGGCCAAGTGCATCATTGTGGACGTTCTGCCTCTTTTCCTATGCTTTCAATGCAATTCCAGTCTACCTCCTGAAATCGGTTTCCTGCAATTCTGCCCCGTTTTCAAGTCCTCTTGGCAGCCTTACTTCAGTCTATTTTTGGACGATAGCTGTCATTTATAACTCTGCAGGTTTGTGAATTACAGTGCCCCTGAGCTCCTTTCTTCAACTCGCTTTATTTTGAGCTGGCCGCAACACCGCAGGATGGCTTCAGGCCCTAATCTGGTTCCGGTACGGCACGCTGAGCCTTTGGTTATTTCCTCTTCCTGGTGGGAAATGAGAGTTAAATTTGCCCGTCCAGACACCTCCAGCTAGCCTCTCATCGGTTCTCGCTATTCCTGTTCATCTTCCGCAGAAATTGCAAACTGGGCCAAACAGGAGGTTAAAGGCGCTGACTCTCCAAGTGGGGAGAGTGTTAGTAAAGCGTCTGGAATGTTGCACCCGAGTACCAGGGGAGGAAAACTGAGACATATTTGAACACGTCTCCCGTTCACATGGTTGATCATACTTGGGTTCCACATGCATGTTTTAGCTGAAGGAAGAATACCTTAAACCTGGAGAGTTAAGACCCGTGTAATGGGTACCATGCAATATGACTTCAAAGGGTCTTCATTTGCTCACCGAACCTCTCCAATCCTATCACTGCTGCGTTTATGCCCCTGTACACATGCTTGATTCTCTTTCGGAGACATAGCAATCCATAGGTTTTAAGATACTTACTAGTCAGGTACATTCTTAGGCGTTTAATATGCGGTGTTGAGTCCATTTCGTTGAGCAAGGAGTAGCTCTTGTCTATTCCATATTTGACTTAAGGAACTTTATCTGTGCTCATTTCAATCTCTGGTTTTATGCAGCACCCCAACTCACCTTTACCCTTAAGCAAGCATAAGTTGGTTTTCTAAATTTGAGACCCTGTTCTGTTCTGTAATTCAGTTCCTGTGTAGCCAAGTTTACATTCCGTGTATTACTGATATCTTATGATGTTTCTTTTTCTGTGTGACTTACTTCAGTTAGAATCATCATACCTGAATCCACTCATTGTGCTGCTAAGGGCCTGATGACACAGATTTCATTGCTGAGTGATATTGCTTTGTAAGTAAATACCACAACTTCTTTATCCATTTTTCACTTTCTGCGATGTTGAACTTGTACTGTAAACGAGGTTCTTGTAAACAGAGCCGTTCCAAACTTTGGGGTGGCTGTTTTTTTTTTATTTTAATTTCCCTAAGCTATAGGACCATAAGTGGAAGTGCCCTAGGTTCTGTTGCTTTGTATTTTAGATGTTTCAGGAAACACCATACACTTCTCCCGAGTGTCTGTTGGCAATTTACATCGCGCCCATCAGCATAACAAGGCTCCCAGTTCTCCATGGCCTGTCCTGCCTTTCTGGATTTTACACTTTTTTCAGATGGCCCTTTTGACCGGGGGGAAGTGAGACTTCATTGTAGTGCAGATTTCCTTTGCAAGCTTGCTTGGTTGGCCAAAAAGGGCGTATGCGTTTTTTCCTGAATATATTCAGGAAAAAACGCATACGCCCTTTTTGGCCAAGTGCATCATTGTGGACGTTCTGCCTCTTTTCCTATGCTTTCAATGCAATTCCAGTCTACTTCCTGAAATCGGTTTCCTGCAATTCTGCCCAGTTTTCAAGTCCTCTTGGCAGCCTTACTTCAGTCTATTTTTGGACGATAGCTGTCATTTATAACTCTGCAGGTTTGTGAATTACAGTGCCCCTGAGCTCCTTTCTTCAACTCGCTTTCTTTTGAGCTGGCCGCAACACCGCAAAATGGCTTCAGGCCCTAATCTGGTTCCGGTAAGGCACGCTGAGCCTTTGGTTATTTCCTCTTCCTGGTGGGAAATGAGAGTTAAATTTGCCCGTCCAGACACCTCCAGCTAGCCTCTCATTGGTTCTCGCTATTCCTGTTCATCTTCTGCAGAAATTGGGAACTGGGCCAAACAGGAGGTTAAAGGCGCTGACTCTCCAAGTGGGGAGAGTGTTAGTAAAGCGTCTGGAATGTTGCACCCGAGTACCAGGGGAGGAAAACTGAGACATATTTGAACACGTCTCCCGTTCACATGGTTGATCATACTTGGGTTCCACATGCATGTTTTAGCTGAAGGAAGAATACCTTAAACCTGGAGAGTTAAGACCCGTGTAATGGGTACCATGCAATATGACTTCAAAGGGTCTTCATTTGCTCACCGAACCTCTCCAATCCTATCACTGCTGCGTTTATGCCCCTGTACACATGCTTGATTCTCTTTCGGAGACATAGCAATCCATAGGTTTTAAGATACTTACTAGTCAGGTACATTCTTAGGCGTTTAATATGCGGTGTTGAGTCCATTTCGTTGTGCAAAGAGTAGCTCTTGTCTATTCCATATTTGACTTAAGGAACTTTATCTGTGATCATTTCAATCTCTGGTTTTATGCAGCACCCCAACTCACCTTTCCCCTTAAGCAAGCATAAGTTGGTTTTCTAAATTTGAGACCCTGTTCTGTTCTGTAATTCAGTTCCTGTGTAGCCAAGTTTACATTCCGTGTATTACTGATATCTTATGATGTTTCTTTTTCTGTGTGACTTACTTCAGTTAGAATCATCATACCTGAATCCACTCATTGTGCTGCTAAGGGCCTGATGACACAGATTTCATTGCTGAGTGATACTGCTTTGTAAGTAAATACCACAACTTCTTTATCCATTTTTCACTTTCTGCGATGTTGAACTTGTACTGTAAACGAGGTTCTTGTAAACAGAGCCGTTCCAAACTTTGGGGTGGCTGTGTCTTTTTGATTTTAATTTCCCTAAGCTATAGGACCATAAGTGGCAGTGCCCTAGGTTCTGTTGCTTTGTTTTTTAGATGTTTCAGGAAACACCATACACTTCTCCCGAGTGGTTGTTGGCAATTTACATCCCGCCCATCAGCATAACAAGGCTCCCAGTTCTCCATGGCCTGTCCTGCCTTTCTGGATTTTACACTTTTTTCAGATGGCCCTTTTGACCGGGGGGAAGTGAGACTTCATTGTAGTGCAGATTTCCTTTGCAAGCTTGCTTGGTTGGCCAAAAAGGGCGTATGCCTTTTTTCCTCAATATATTCAGGAAAAAACGCATACGCCCTTTTTGGCCAAGTGCATCATTGTGGACGTTCTGCCTCTTTTCCTATGCTTTCAATGCAATTCCAGTCTACCTCCTGAAATCGGTTTCCTGCAATTCTGCCCCGCTTTCAAGTCCTCTTGGCAGCCTTACTTCAGTCTATTTTTGGACGATAGCTGTCATTTATAACTCTGCAGGTTTGTGAATTACAGTGCCCCTAAGCTCCTTTCTTCAACTTGCTTTCTTGTGACCTGGCCGCAACACCGCAGGATGGCTTCAGGCCCTAATCTGGTTCCGGCACGGCACGCTGAGCCTTTGGTTATTTCCTCTTCCTGGTGGGAAATGAGAGTTAAATTTGCCCGTCCAGACACCTCCAGCTAGTCTCTCATTGGTTCTCGCTATTCCTGTTCATCTTCCGCAGAAATTGCAAACTGGGCCAAACAGGAGGTTAAAGGCGCTGACTCTCCAAGTGGGGAGAGTGTTAGTAAAGCGTCTGGAATGTTGCACCCGAGTACCAGGGGAGGAAAACTGAGACATATTTGAACACGTCTCCCGATCACATGGTTGATCATACTCTAGGTTCCACATGCATGTTTTAGCTGAAGGAAGAATACCTTAAACCTGGGTAGTTGAAACCCGTGGAATGGGTACCATGCAATATGACTTCAAAGGGTCTTCATTTGCTCACCGAACCTCTCCAATCCTATCACTGCTGCGTTTATGCCCCTGTACACATGCTTGATTCTCTTTCGGAGACATAGCAATCCATAGGTTTTAAGATACTTACTAGTCAGGTACATTCTTAGGCGTTTAATATGCGGTGTTGAGTCCATTTCGTTGAGCAAGGAGTAGCTCTTGTCTATTCCATATTTGGCTTAAGGAATTTATCTGTGCTCATTTCAATCTCTGGTTTTGTGCAGCAACCCAACTCACCTTTCCCCTTAAGCAAGCATAAGTTGCTTTTCTAAATTTGAGACCCTGTTCTGTTCTGTAATTCAGTTCCTGTGTAGCCAAGTTTACATTCCGTGTATTACTGATATCTTATGATGTTTCTTTTTCTGTGTGACTTAGTTCAGTTAGAATCATCATACCTGAATCCACTCATTGTGCTGCTAAGGGCCTGATGACACAGATTTCATTGCTGAGTGATATTGCTTTGTAAGTAAATACCACAACTTCTTTATCCATTTTTCACTTTCTGCGATGTTGAACTTGTACTGTAAACGAGGTTCTTGTAAACAGAGCCGTTCCAAACTTTGGGGTGGCTGTGTCTTTTTGATTTTAATTTCCCTAAGCTATCGGACCATAAGTGGAAGTGCCCTAGGTTCTGTTGCTTTGTTTTTTAGATGTTTCAGGAAACACCATACACTTCTCCCGAGTGGTTGTTGGCAATTTACATCCCGCCCATCAGCATAACAAGTCTCCCAGTTCTCCATGGCCTGTCCTGCCTTTCTGGATTTTACACTTTTTTCAGATGGCCCTTTTGACCGGGGGGAAGTGAGACTTCATTGTAGTGCAGATTTCCTTTGCAAGCTTGCTTGGTTGGCCAAAAAGGGCGTATGCGTTTTTTCCTGAATATATTCAGGAAAAAACGCATACGCCCTTTTTGGCCAAGTGCATCATTGTGGACCTTCTGCCTCTTTTCCTATGCTTTCAATGCAATTCCAGTCTACCTCCTGAAATTGGTTTCCTGCAATTCTGCCCTGCTTTCCAGTCCTCTTGGCAGCCTTACTTCAGTCTATTTTTGGACGATAGCTGTCATTTATAACTCTGCAGGTTTGTGAATTACAGTGCCCCTGAGCTCCTTTCTTCAACTTGCTTTCTTGTGACCTGGCCGCAACACCGCAGGATGGCTTCAGGCCCTAATCTGGTTCCGGCACGGCACGCTGAGCCTTTGGTTATTTCCTCTTCCTGGTGGGAAATGAGAGTTAAATTTGCCCGTCCAGACACCTCCAGCTAGTCTCTCATTGGTTCTCGCTATTCCTGTTCATCTTCCGCAGAAATTGCAAACTGGGCCAAACAGGAGGTTAAAGGCGCTGACTCTCCAAGTGGGGAGAGTGTTAGTAAAGCGTCTGGAATGTTGCACCCGAGTACCAGGGGAGGAAAACTGAGACATATTTGAACACGTCTCCCGTTCACATGGTTGATCATACTTGGGTTCCACATGCATGTTTTAGCTGAAGGAAGAATACCTTAAACCTGGAGAGTTAAGACCCGTGTAATGGGTACCATGCAATATGACTTCAAAGGGTCTTCATTTGCTCACCGAACCTCTCCAATCCTATCACTGCTGCGTTTATGCCCCTGTACACATGCTTGATTCTCTTTCGGAGACATAGCAATCCATAGGTTTTAAGATACTTACTAGTCAGGTACATTCTTAGGCGTTTAATATGCGGTGTTGAGTCCATTTCGTTGAGCAAGGAGTAGCTCTTGTCTATTCCATATTTGACTTAAGGAACTTTATCTGTGCTCATTTCAATCTCTGGTTTTATGCAGCACCCCAACTCACCTTTACCCTTAAGCAAGCATAAGTTGGTTTTCTAAATTTGAGACCCTGTTCTGTTCTGTAATTCAGTTCCTGTGTAACCAAGTTTACATTCCGTGTATTACTGATATCTTATGATGTTTCTTTTTCTGTGTGACTTACTTCAGTTAGAATCATCATACCTGAATCCACTCATTGTGCTGCTAAGGGCCTGATGACACAGATTTCATTGCTGAGTGATATTGCTTTGTAAGTAAATACCACAACTTCTTTATCCATTTTTCACTTTCTGCGATGTTGAACTTGTACTGTAAACGAGGTTCTTGTAAACAGAGCCGTTCCAAACTTTGGGGTGGCTGTGTCTTTTTGATTTTAATTTCCCTAAGCTATAGGACCATAAGTGGAAGTGCCCTAGGTTCTGTTGCTTTGTATTTTAGATGTTTCAGGAAACACCATACACTTCTCCCGAGTTTCTGTTGGCAAATTACATCCCGCCCATCAGCATAACAAGGCTCCCAGTTCTCCATGGCCTGTCCTGCCTTTCTGGATTTTACACTTTTTTCAGATGGCCCTTTTGACCGGGGGGAAGTGAGACTTCATTGTAGTGCAGATTTCCTTTGCAAGCTTGCTTGGTTGGCCAAAAAGTGCGTATGCGTTTTTTCCTGAATATATTCAGGAAAAAACGCATACGCCCTTTTTGGCCAAGTGCATCATTGTGGACGTTATGCCTCTTTTCCTATGCTTTCAATGCAATTCCAGTCTACCTCCTGAAATCGGTTTCCTGCAATTCTGCCCCGCTTTCAAGTCCTCTTGGCAGCCTTACTTCAGTCTATTTTTGGACGATAGCTGTCATTTATAACTCTGCAGGTTTGTGAATTACAGTGCCCCTGAGCTCCTTTCTTCAACTCGCTTTCTTTTGAGCTGGCCGCAACACCGCAGAATGGCTTCAGGCCCTAATCTGGTTCCGGTACGGCACGCTGAGCCTTTGGTTATTTCCTCTTCCTGGTGGGAAATGAAAGTTAAATTTGCCCGTCCAGACACCTCCAGCTAGCCTCTCATTGGTTCTCGCTATTCCTGTTCATCTTCCGCAGAAATTGCAAACTGGGCCAAACAGGAGGTTAAAGGCGCTGACTCTCCAAGTGGGGAGAGTGTTAGTAAAGCGTCTGGAATGTTGCACCCGAGTACCAGGGGAGGAAAACTGAGACATATTTGAACACGTCTCCCGTTCACATGGTTGATCATACTTGGGTTCCACATGCATGTTTTAGCTGAAGGAAGAATACCTTAAACCTGGAGAGTTAAGACCCGTGTAATGGGTACCATGCAATATGACTTCAAAGGGTCTTCATTTGCTCACCGAACCTCTCCAATCCTATCACTGCTGCGTTTATGCCCCTGTACACATGCTTGATTCTCTTTCGGAGACATAGCAATCCATAGGTTTTAAGATACTTACTAGTCAGGTACATTCTTAGGCATTTAATATGCGGTGTTGAGTCCATTTCGTTGAGCAAGGAGTAGCTCTTGTCTATTCCATATTTGACTTAAGGAACTTTATCTGTGATCATTTCAATCTCTGGTTTTATGCAGCACCCCAACTCACCTTTCCCCTTAAGCAAGCATAAGTTGGTTTTCTAAATTTGAGACCCTGTTCTGTTCTGTAATTCAGTTCCTGTGTAGCCAAGTTTACATTCCGTGTATTACTGATATCTTATGATGTTTCTTTTTCTGTGTGACTTACCTCAGTTAGAATCATCATACCTGAATCCACTCATTGTGCTGCTAAGGGCCTGATGACACAGATTTCATTGCTGAGTGATACTGCTTTGTAAGTAAATACCACAACTTCTTTATCCATTTTTCACTTTCTGCAATGTTGAACTTGTACTGTAAACGAGGTTCTTGTAAACAGAGCCGTTCCAAACTTTGGGGTGGCTGTGTCTTTTTGATTTTAATTTCCCTAAGCTATAGGACCATAAGTGGAAGTGCCCTAGGTTCTGTTGCTTTGTTTTTTAGATGTTTCAGGAAACACCATACACTTCTCCCGAGTGGTTGTTGGCAATTTACATCCCGCCCATCAGCATAACAAGGCTCCCAGTTCTCCATGGCCTGTCCTGCCTTTCTGGATTTTACACTTTTTTCAGATGGCCCTTTTGACCGGGGGGAAGTGAGACTTCATTGTAGTGCAGATTTCCTTTGCAAGCTTGCTTGGTTGGCCAAAAAGGGCGTATGCCTTTTTTCCTGAATATATTCAGGAAAAAACGCATACGCCCTTTTTGGCCAAGTGCATCATTGTGGACGTTCTGCCTCTTTTCCTATGCTTTCAATGCAATTCCAGTCTACCTCCTGAAATCGGTTTCCTGCAATTCTGCCCCGCTTTCAAGTCCTCTTGGCAGCCTTACTTCAGTCTATTTTTGGACGATAGCTGTCATTTATAACTCTGCAGGTTTGTGAATTACAGTGCCCCTAAGCTCCTTTCTTCAACTTGCTTTCTTGTGACCTGGCCGCAACACCGCAGGATGGCTTCAGGCCCTAATCTGGTTCCGGCACGGCACGCTGAGCCTTTGGTTATTTCCTCTTCCTGGTGGGAAATGAGAGTTAAATTTGCCCGTCCAGACACCTCCAGCTAGTCTCTCATTGGTTCTCGCTATTCCTGTTCATCTTCCGCAGAAATTGCAAACTGTGCCAAACAGGAGGTTAAAGGCGCTGACTCTCCAAGTGGGGAGACTGTTAGTAAAGCGTCTGGAATGTTGCACCCGAGTACCAGGGGAGGAAAACTGAGACATATTTGAACACGTCTCCCGATCACATGGTTGATCATACTCTAGGTTCCACATGCATGGTTTAGCTGAAGGAAGAATACCTTAAACCTGGGTAGTTGAAACCCGTGGAATGGGTACCATGCAATATGACTTCAAAGGGTCTTCATTTGCTCACCGAACCTCTCCAATCCTATCACTGCTGCGTTTATGCCCCTGTACACATGCTTGATTCTCTTTCAGAGACATAGCAATCCATAGGTTTTAAGATACTTACTAGTCAGGTACATTCTTAGGCGTTTAATATGGGGTGTTGAGTCCATTTCGTTGAGCAAGGAGTAGCTCTTGTCTATTCCATATTTGGCTTAAGGAACTTTATCTGTGCTCATTTCAATCTCTGGTTTTATGCAGCACCCCAACTCACCTTTACCCTTAAGCAAGCATAAGTTGGTTTTCTAAATTTGAGACCCTGTTCTGTTCTGTAATTCAGTTCCTGTGTAGCCAAGTTTACATTCCGTGTATTACTGATATCTTATGATGTTTCTTTTTCTGTGTGACTTAGTTCAGTTAGAATCATCATACCTGAATCCACTCATTGTGCTGCTAAGGGCCTGATGACACAGATTTCATTGCTGAGTGATATTGCTTTGTAAGTAAATACCACAACTTCTTTATCCATTTTTCACTTTCTGCGATGTTGAACTTGTACTGTAAACGAGGTTCTTGTAAACAGAGCCGTTCCAAACTTTGGGGTGGCTGTGTCTTTTTGATTTTAATTTCCCTAAGCTATAGGACCATAAGTGGAAGTGCCCTAGGTTCTGTTGCTTTGTTTTTTAGATGTTTCAGGAAACACCATACACTTCTCCCGAGTGGTTGTTGGCAATTTACATCCCGCCCATCAGCATAACAAGGCTCCCAGTTCTCCATGGCCTGTCCTGCCTTTCTGGATTTTACACTTTTTTCAGATGGCCCTTTTGACCGGGGGGAAGTGAGACTTCATTGTAGTGCAGATTTCCTTTGCAAGCTTGCTTGGTTGGCCAAAAAGGGCGTATGCCTTTTTTCCTGAATATATTCAGGAAAAAACGCATACGCCCTTTTTGGCCAAGTGCATCATTGTGGACGTTCTGCCTCTTTTCCTATGCTTTCAATGCAATTCCAGTCTACCTCCTGAAATCGGTTTCCTGCAATTCTGCCCCGCTTTCAAGTCCTCTTGGCAGCCTTACTTCAGTCTATTTTTGGACGATAGCTGTCATTTATAACTCTGCAGGTTTGTGAATTACAGTGCCCCTGAGCTCCTTTCTTCAACTCGCTTTCTTTTGAGCTGGCCGCAACACCGCAGGATGGCTTCAGGCCCTAATCTGGTTCCGGTACGGCTCGCTGAGCCTTTGGTTATTTCCTCTTCCTGGTGGGAAATGAGAGTTAAATTTGCCCGTCCAGACACCTCCAGCTAGCCTCTCATCGGTTCTCGCTATTCCTGTTCATCTTCCGCAGAAATTGCAAACTGGGCCAAACAGGAGGTTAAAGGGACTGACTCTCCAAGTGGGGAGAGTGTTAGTAAAGCGTCTGGAATGTTGCACCCGAGTACCAGGGGAGGAAAACTGAGACATATTTGAACACGTCTCCCGTTCACATGGTTGATCATACTTGGGTTCCACATGCATGTTTTAGCTGAAGGAAGAATACCTTAAACCTGGAGAGTTAAGACCCGTGGAATGGGTACCATGCAATATGACTTCAAAGGGTCTTCATTTGCTCACCGAACCTCTCCAATCCTATCACTGCTGCGTTTATGCCCCTGTACACATGCTTGATTCTCTTTCAGAGACATAGCAATCCATAGGTTTTAAGATACTTACTAGTCAGGTACATTCTTAGGCGTTTAATGTGGGGTGTTGAGTCCATTTCGTTGAGCAAGGAGTAGCTCTTGTCTATTCCATATTTGGCTTAAGGAACTTTATCTGTGCTCATTTCAATCTCTGGTTTTATGCAGCACCCCAACTCACCTTTCCCCTTAAGCAAGCATAAGTTGGTTTTCTAAATTTGAGACCCTGTTCTGTTTTGGAATGCAGTTCCTGTGTAGCCAAGTTTACATTCCGTGTATTAGTGATATCTTATGATGTTTCTTTTTCTGTGTGACTTATTTCAGTTAGAATCATCATACCTGAATCCACTCATTATGCTGCTACGGGCCTGATGACATAGATTTCATTGCTGAGTGATACTGCATTGTACGTAAGTACCACAAGTTCTTTATCCATTTTTCACTTTCTGTGATATTGAACTTGTACGGTAAACGAGGTTCTTGTAAACGGAGTCGTCCCAACCTTTGGGGTGGCTGTGTCTTTTTGATTTTAATTTCCCTAAGCTATAGGACCATAAGTGGAAGTGCCCTAGGCTCTGTTGCTTTGTTTTTTAGATGTTTCAGGAAACACCATACACTTCTCCGGAGTGGTTGTTCGCAATTTACATCCCGCCCATCAGCATAACAAGGCTCCCAGTTCTCCATGGCCTGTCCTGCCTTTCTGGATTTTACACTTTTTTCAGATGGCCCTTTTGACCGGGGGGAAGTGAGACTTCATTGTAGTGCAGATTTCCTTTGCAAGCTTGCTTGGTTGGCCAAAAAGGGCGTATGCGTTTTTTCCTGAATATATTCAGGAAAAAACGCATACGCCCTTTTTGGCCAAGTGCATCATTGTGGACGTTCTGCCTCTTTTCCTATGCTTTCAATGCAATTCCAGTCTACCTCCTGAAATCGGTTTCCTGCAATTCTGCCCCGCTTTCAAGTCCTCTTGGCAGCCTTACTTCAGTCTATTTTTGGACGATAGCTGTCATTTATAACTCTGCAGGTTTGTGAATTACAGTGCCCCTGAGCTCCTTTCTTCAACTCGCTTTCTTTTGAGCTGGCCGCAACACCGCAGGATGGCTTCAGGCCCTAATCTGGTTCCGGTACGGCACGCTGAGCCTTTGGTTATTTCCTCTTCCTGGTGGGAAATGAGAGTTAAATTTGCCCGTCCAGACACCTCCAGCTAGCCTCTCATTGGTTCTCGCTATTCCTGTTCATGTTCCGCAGAAATTGCAAACTGGGCCAAACAGGAGGTTAAAGGCGCTGACTCTCCAAGTGGGGAGAGTGTTAGTAAAGCGTCTGGAATGTTGCACCCGAGTACCAGGGGAGGAAAACTGAGACATATTTGAACACGTCTCCCGTTCACATGGTTGATCATACTTGGGTTCCACATGCATGTTTTAGCTGAAGGAAGAATACCTTAAACCTGGAGAGTTAAGACCCGTGTAATGGGTACCATGCAATATGACTTCAAAGGGTCTTCATTTGCTCACCGAACCTCTCCAATCCTATCACTGCTGCGTTTATGCCCCTGTACACATGCTTGATTCTCTTTCGGAGACATAGCAATCCATAGGTTTTAAGATACTTACTAGTCAGGTACATTCTTAGGCGTTTAATATGCGGTGTTGAGTCCATTTCGTTGAGCAAGGAGTAGCTCTTGTCTATTCCATATTTGACTTAAGGAACTTTATCTGTGCTCATTTCAATCTCTGGTTTTATGCAGCACCCCAACTCACCTTTACCCTTAAGCAAGCATAAGTTGGTTTTCTAAATTTGAGACCCTGTTCTGTTCTGTAATTCAGTTCCTGTGTAGCCAAGTTTACATTCCGTGTATTACTGATATCTTATGATGTTTCTTTTTCTGTGTGACTTACTTCAGTTAGAATCATCATACCTGAATCCACTCATTGTGCTGCTAAGGGCCTGATGACACAGATTTCATTGCTGAGTGATATTGCTTTGTAAGTAAATACCACAACTTCTTTATCCATTTTTCACTTTCTGCGATGTTGAACTTGTACTGTAAACGAGGTTCTTGTAAACAGAGCCGTTCCAAACTTTGGGGTGGCTGTTTTTTTTTGATTTTAATTTCCCTAAGCTATAGGACCATAAGTGGAAGTGCCCTAGGTTCTGTTGCTTTGTTTTTTAGATGTTTCAGGAAACACCATACACTTCTCCCGAGTGGTTGTTGGCAATTTACATCCCGCCCATCAGCATAACAAGGCTCCCAGTTCTCCATGGCCTGTCCTGCCTTTCTGGATTTTACACTTTTTTCAGATGGCCCTTTTGACCGGGGGGAAGTGAGACTTCATTGTAGTGCAGATTTCTTTTGCAAGCTTGCTTGGTTGGCCAAAAAGGGCGTATGCCTTTTTTCCTCAATATATTCAGGAAAAAACGCATACGCCCTTTTTGGCCAAGTGCATCATTGTGGACCTTCTGCCTCTTTTCCTATGCTTTCAATGCAATTCCAGTCTACCTCCTGAAATCGGTTTCCTGCAATTCTGCCCCGCTTTCAAGTCCTCTTGGCAGCCATACTTCAGTCTATTTTTGGACGATAGCTGTCATTTATAACTCTGCAGGTTTGTGAATTACAGTGCCCCTAAGCTCCTTTCTTCAACTTGCTTTCTTGTGACCTGGCCGCAACACCGCAGGATGGCTTCAGGCCCTAATCTGGTTCCGGCACGGCACGCTGAGCCTTTGGTTATTTCCTCTTCCTGGTGGGAAATGAGAGTTAAATTTGCCCGTCCAGACACCTCCAGCTAGTCTCTCATTGGTTCTCGCTATTCCTGTTCATCTTCCGCAGAAATTGCAAACTGGGCCAAACAGGAGGTTAAAGGCGCTGACTCTCCAAGTGGGGAGAGTGTTAGTAAAGCGTCTGGAATGTTGCACCCGAGTACCAGGGGAGGAAAACTGAGACATATTTGAACACGTCTCCCGATCACATGGTTGATCATACTCTAGGTTCCACATGCATGTTTTAGCTGAAGGAAGAATACCTTAAACCTGGGTAGTTGAAACCCGTGGAATGGGTACCATGCAATATGACTTCAAAGGGTCTTCATTTGCTCACCGAACCTCTCCAATCCTATCACTGCTGCGTTTATGCCCCTGTACACATGCTTGATTCTCTTTCGGAGACATAGCAATCCATAGGTTTTAAGATACTTACTAGTCAGGTACATTCTTAGGCGTTTAATATGCGGTGTTGAGTCCATTTCGTTGAGCAAGGAGTAGCTCTTGTCTATTCCATATTTGACTTAAGGAACTTTATCTGTGCTCATTTCAATCTCTGGTTTTATGCAGCACCCCAACTCACCTTTACCCTTAAGCAAGCATAAGTTGGTTTTCTAAATTTGAGACCCTGTTCTGTTCTGTAATTCAGTTCCTGTGTAGCCAAGTTTACATTCCGTGTATTACTGATATCTTATGATGTTTCTTTTTCTGTGTGACTTATTTCAGTTAGAATCATCATACCTGAATCCACTCATTGTGCTGCTAAGGGCCTGATGACACAGATTTCATTGCTGAGTGATATTGCTTTGTAAGTAAATACCACAACTTCTTTATCCATTTTTCACTTTCTGCGATGTTGAACTTGTACTGTAAACGAGGTTCTTGTAAACAGAGCCGTTCCAAACTTTGGGGTGGCTGTTTTTTTTTTATTTTAATTTCCCTAAGCTATAGGACCATAAGTGGAAGTGCCCTAGGTTCTGTTGCTTTGTATTTTAGATGTTTCAGGAAACACCATACACTTCTCCAGAGTGTCTGTTGGCAATTTACATCCCGCCCATCAGCATAACAAGGCTCCCAGTTCTCCATGGCCTGTCCTGCCTTTCTGGATTTTACACTTTTTTCAGATGGCCCTTTTGACCGGGGGGAAGTGAGACTTCATTGTAGTGCAGATTTCCTTTGCAAGCTTGCTTGGTTGGCCAAAAAGGGCGTATGCGTTTTTTCCTGAATATATTCAGGAAAAAACGCATACGCCCTTTTTGGCCAAGTGCATCATTGTGGACGTTCTGCCTCTTTTCCTATGCTTTCAATGCAATTCCAGTCTACCTCCTGAAATCGGTTTCCTGCAATTCTGCCCCGCTTTCAAGTCCTCTTGGCAGCCTTACTTCAGTCTATTTTTGGACGATAGCTGTCATTTATAACTCTGCAGGTTTGTGAATTACAGTGCCCCTGAGCTCCTTTCTTCAACTCGCTTTCTTTTGAGCTGGCCGCAACACCGCAGGATGGCTTCAGGCCCTAATCTGGTTCCGGTACGGCACGCTGAGCCTTTGGTTATTTCCTCTTCCTGGTGGGAAATGAGAGTTAAATTTGCCCGTCCAGACACCTCCAGCTAGCCTCTCATTGGTTCTCGCTATTCCTGTTCATCTTCCGCAGAAATTGCAAACTGGGCCAAACAGGAGGTTAAAGGCGCTGACTCTCCAAGTGGGGAGAGTGTTAGTAAAGCGTCTGGAATGTTGCACCCGAGTACCAGGGGAGGAAAACTGAGACATATTTGAACACGTCTCCCGATCACATGGTTGATCATACTCTAGGTTCCACATGCATGTTTTAGCTGAAGGAAGAATACCTTAAACCTGGGTAGTTGAAACCCGTGGAATGGGTACCATGCAATATGACTTCAAAGGGTCTTCATTTGCTCACCGAACCTCTCCAATCCTATCACTGCTGCGTTTATGCCCCTGTACACATGCTTGATTCTCTTTCGGAGACATAGCAATCCATAGGTTTTAAGATACTTACTAGTCAGGTACATTCTTAGGCGTTTAATATGCGGTGTTGAGTCCATTTCGTTGAGCAAGGAGTAGCTCTTGTCTATTCCATATTTGGCTTAAGGAATTTATCTGTGCTCATTTCAATCTCTGGTTTTATGCAGCAACCCAAGTCACCTTTACCCTTAAGCAAGCATAAGTTGGTTTTCTAAATTTGAGACCCTGTTCTGTTCTGTAATTCAGTTCCTGTGTAGCCAAGTTTACATTCCGTGTATTACTGATATCTTATGATGTTTCTTTTTCTGTGTGACTTAGTTCAGTTAGAATCATCATACCTGAATCCACTCATTGTGCTGCTAAGGGCCTGATGACACAGATTTCATTGCTGAGTGATATTGCTTTGTAAGTAAATACCACAACTTCTTTATCCATTTTTCACTTTCTGCGATGTTGAACTTGTACTGTAAACGAGGTTCTTGTAAACAGAGCCGTTCCAAACTTTGGGGTGGCTGTGTCTTTTTGATTTTAATTTCCCTAAGCTATAGGACCATAAGTGGAAGTGCCCTAGGTTCTGTTGCTTTGTTTTTTAGATGTTTCAGGAAACACCATACACTTCTCCCGAGTGGTTGTTGGCAATTTACATCCCGCCCATCAGCATAACAAGGCTCCCAGTTCTCCATGGCCTGTCCTGCCTTTCTGGATTTTACACTTTTTTCAGATGGCCCTTTTGACCGGGGGGAAGTGAGACTTCATTGTAGTGCAGATTTCCTTTGCAAGCTTGCTTGGTTGGCCAAAAAGGGCGTATGCGTTTTTTCCTGAATATATTCAGGAAAAAACACATACGCCCTTTTTGGCCAAGTGCATCATTGTGGACGTTCTGCCTCTTTTCCTATGCTTTCAATGCAATTCCAGTCTACCTCCTGAAATCGGTTTCCTGCAATTCTGCCCCGCTTTCAAGTCCTCTTGGCAGCCTTACTTCAGTCTATTTTTGGACGATAGCTGTCATTTATAACTCTGCAGGTTTGTGAATTACAGTGCCCCTGATCTCCTTTCTTCAACTTGCTTTCTTGTGACCTGGCCGCAACACCGCAGGATGGCTTCAGGCCCTAATCTGGTTCCGGCACGGCTCGCTGAGCCTTTGGTTATTTCCTCTTCCTGGTGGGAAATGAGAGTTAAATTTGCCCGTCCAGACACCTCCAGCTAGTCTCTCATTGGTTCTCGCTATTCCTGTTCATCTTCTGCAGAAATTGCAAACTGTGCCACACAGGAGGTTAAAGGCGCTGACTCTCCAAGTGGGGAGAGTGTTAGTAAAGCGTCTGGAATGTTGCACCCGAGTACCAGGGGAGGAAAACTGAGACATATTTGAACACGTCTCCCGATCACATGGTTGATCATACTCTAGGTTCCACATGCATGTTTTAGCTGAAGGAAGAATACCTTAAACCTGGGTAGTTGAAACCTGTGGAATGGGTACCATGCAATATGACTTCAAAGGGTCTTCATTTGCTCACCGAACCTCTCCAATCCTATCACTGCTGCGTTTATGCCCCTGTACACATGCTTGATTCTCTTTCGGAGACATAGCAATCCATAGGTTTTAAGATACTTACTAGTCAGGTACATTCTTAGGCGTTTAATATGCGGTGTTGAGTCCATTTCGTTGAGCAAGGAGTAGCTCTTGTCTATTCCATATTTGGCTTAAGGAACTTTATCTGTGCTCATTTCAATCTCTGGTTTTATGCAGCACCCCAACTCACCTTTACCCGTAAGCAAGCATAAGTTGGTTTTCTAAATTTGAGACCCTGTTCTGTTCTGTAATTCAGTTCCTGTGTAGCCAAGTTTACATTCCGTGTATTACTGATATCTTATGATGTTTCTTTTTCTGTGTGACTTATTTCAGTTAGAATCATCATACCTGAATCCACTCATTGTGATGCTAAGGGCCTGATGACATAGATTTCATTGCTGAGTGATATAGCTTTGTAAGTAAATACCACAACTTCTTTATCCATTTTTCACTTTCTGCGATGTTGAACTTGTACTGTAAACGAGGTTCTTGTAAACAGAGGCGTCCCAAACTTTGGGGTGGCTGTGTATTTTTGATTTTAATTTCCCTAAGCTATAGGACCATAAGTGGCAGTGCCCTAGGCTCTGTTGCTTTGTTTTCTAGATGTTTCAGGAAACACCATACACTTCTCCCGAGTGTTTGTTGGCAATTTACATCCCGCCCTTCAGCATAACAAGGCTCCCAGTTCTCCATGGCCTGTCCTGCCTTTCTGGATTTTACACTTTTTTCAGATGGCCCTTTTGACCGGGGGGAAGTGAGACTTCATTGTAGTGCAGATTTCCTTTGCAAGCTTGCTTGGTTGGCCAAAAAGGGCGTATGCGTTTTTTCCTGAATATATTCAGGAAAAAACGCATACGCCCTTTTTGGCCAAGTGCATCATTGTGGACGTTCTGCCTCTTTTCCTATGCTTTCAATGCAATTCCAGTCTACCTCCTGAAATCGGTTTCCTGCAATTCTGCCCCGCTTTCAAGTCCTCTTGGCAGCCTTACTTCAGTCTATTTTTGGACGATAGCTGTCATTTATAACTCTGCAGGTTTGTGAATTACAGTGCCCCTGAGCTCCTTTCTTCAACTCGCTTTCTTGTGACCTGGCCGCAACACCGCAGGATGGCTTCAGGCCCTAATCTGGTTCCGACCCGGCATGCTGAGCCTTTGGTTAATTCCTCTTCCTGGTGGGAAATGAGAGTTAAATTTGCCCGTCCAGACACCTCCAGCTAGCCTCTCATTGGTTCTCGCTATTCCTGTTCATCTTCCACAGAAATTGCAAACTGGGCCAAACAGGAGGTTAAAGGGACTGACTCTCCAAGTGGGGAGAGTGTTAGTAAAGCGTCTGGAATGTTGCACCCGAGTACCAGGGTACGAAAACTGAGACATATTTGAACACGTCTCCCGATCACATGGTTGATCATACTCTAGGTTCCACATGCATGTTTTAGCTGAAGGAAGAATACCTTAAACCTGGGTAGTTGAAACCCGTGGAATGGGTACCATGCAATATGACTTCAAAGGGTCTTCATTTGCTCACCGAACCTCTCCAATCCTATCACTGCTGCGTTTATGCCCCTGTACACATGCTTGATTCTCTTTCGGAGACATAGCAATCCATAGGTTTTAAGATACTTACTAGTCAGGTACATTCTTAGGCGTTTAATATGCGGTGTTGAGTCCATTTCGTTGAGCAAGGAGTAGCTCTTGTCTATTCCATATTTGGCTTAAGGAACTTTATCTGTGCTCATTTCAATCTCTGGTTTTATGCAGCACCCCAACTCACCTTTACCCTTAAGCAAGAATAAGTTGGTTTTCTAAATTTGAGACCCTGTTCTGTTCTGTAATTCAGTTCCTGTGTAGCCAAGTTTCCATTCCGTGTATTACTGATATCTTATGATGTTTCTTTTTCTGTGTGACTTAGTTCAGTTAGAATCATCATACCTGAATCCACTCATTGTGCTGCTAAGGGCCTGATGACACAGATTTCATTGCTGAGTGATATTGCTTTTTAAGTAAATACCACAACTTCTTTATCCATTTTTCACTTTCTGCGATGTTGAACTTGTACTGTAAACGAGGTTCTTGTAAACAGAGCCGTTCCAAACTTTGGGGTGGCTGTGTCTTTTTGATTTTAATTTCCCTAAGCTATAGGACCATAAGTGGAAGTGCCCTAGGTTCTGTTGCTTTGTTTTTTAGATGTTTCAGGAAACACCATACACTTCTCCCGAGTGGTTGTTGGCAATTTACATCCCGCCCATCAGCATAACAAGGCTCCCAGTTCTCCATGGCCTGTTGCCTTTCTGGATTTTACACTTTTTTCAGATGGCCCTTTTGACCGGGGGGAAGTGAGACTTCATTGTAGTGCAGATTTCCTTTGCAAGCTTGCTTGGTTGGCCAAAAAGGGCGTATGCGTTTTTTCCTGAATATATTCAGGAAAAAACGCATACGCCCTTTTTGGCCAAGTGCATCATTGTGGACGTTCTGCCTCTTTTCCTATGCTTTCAATGCAATTCCAGTCTACCTCCTGAAATCGGTTTCCTGCAATTCTGCCCCGCTTTCAAGTCCTCTTGGCTGCCTTACTTCAGTCTATTTTTGGACAATAGCTGTCATTTATAACTCTGCAGGTTTGTGAATTACAGTGCCCCTGAGCTCCTTTCTTCAACTTGCTTTCTGGTGACCTGGCCGCAACACCGCAGGATGGCTTCAGGCCCTAATCTGGTTCCGGCACGGCACGCTGAGCCTTTGGTTATTTCCTCTTCCTGGTGGGAAATGAGAGTTAAATTTGCCCGTCCAGACACCTCCAGCTAGTCTCTCATTGGTTCTCGCTATTCCTGTTCATCTTCTGCAGAAATTGCAAACTGTGCCAAACAGGAGGTTAAAGGCGCTGACTCTCCAAGTGGGGAGAGTGTTAGTAAAGCGTCTGGAATGTTGCACCCGAGTACCAGGGGAGGAAAACTGAGACATATTTGAACACGTCTCCCGTTCACATGGTTGATCATACTTGGGTTCCACATGCATGTTTTAGCTGAAGGAAGAATACCTTAAACCTGGAGAGTTAAGACCCGTGTAATGGGTACCATGCAATATGACTTCAAAGGGTCTTCATTTGCTCACCGAACCTCTCCAATCCTATCACTGCTGCGTTTATGCCCCTGTACACATGCTTGATTCTCTTTCAGAGACATAGCAATCCATAGGTTTTAAGATACTTACTAGTCAGGTACATTCTTAGGCGTTTAATATGGGGTGTTGAGTCCATTTCGTTGAGCAAGGAGTAGCTCTTGTCTATTCCATATTTGGCTTAAGGAACTTTATCTGTGCTCATTTCAATCTCTGGTTTTATGCAGCACCCCAACTCACCTTTACCCTTAAGCAAGCATAAGTTGTTTTTCTAAATTTGAGACCCTGTTCTGTTCTGTAATTCAGTTCCTGTGTAGCCAAGTTTCCATTCCGTGTATTACTGATATCTTATGATGTTTCTTTTTCTGTGTGACTTATTTCAGTTAGAATCATCATACCTGAATCCACTCATTGTGCTGCTAAGGGCCTGATGACATAGATTTCATTGCTGAGTGATATTGCTTTGTAAGTGAATACCACAACTTCTTTATCCATTTTTCACTTTCTGCGATGTTGAACTTGTACTGTAAACGAGGTTCTTGTAAACAGAGCCGTTCCAAACTTTGGGGTGGCTGTGTCTTTTTGATTTTAATTTCCCTAAGCTATAGGACCATAAGTGGAAGTGCCCTAGGCTCTGTTGCTTTGTTTTTTAGATGTTTCAGGAAACACCATACACTTCTCCCAAGTGTCTGTTGGCAATTTACATCCCGCCCATCAGCATAACAAGGCTCCCAGTTCTCAATGGCCTGTTGCCTTTCTGGATTTTACACTTTTTTCAGATGGCCCTTTTGACCGGGGGGAAGTGAGACTTCATTGTAGTGCAGATTTCCTTTGCAAGCTTGCTTGGTTGGCCAAAAAGGGCGTATGCGTTTTTTCCTGAATATATTCAGGAAAAAACGCATACGCCCTTTTTGGCCAAGTGCATCATTGTGGACGTTCTGCCTCTTTTCCTATGCTTTCAATGCAATTCCAGTCTACCTCCTGAAATCGGTTTCCTGCAATTCTGCCCCGCTTTCAAGTCCTCTTGGCAGCCTTACTTCAGTCTATTTTTGGACGATAGCTGTCATTTATAACTCTGCAGGTGTGTGAATTACAGTGCCCCTGAGCTCCTTTCTTCAACTTGCTTTCTTGTGACCTGGCCGCAACACCGCAGGATGGCTTCAGGCCCTAATCTGGTTCCGGCACGGCACGCTGAGCCTTTGGTTATTTCCTCTTCCTGTTGGGAAATGAGAGTTAAATTTGCCCGTCCAGACACCTCCAGCTAGCCTCTCATTGATTCTCGCTATTCCTGTTCATCTTCCACAGAAATTGCAAACTGGGCCAAACAGGAGGTTAAAGGGACTGACTCTCCAAGTGGGGAGAGTGTTAGTAAAGCGTCTGGAATGTTGCACCCGAGTACCAGGGGAGGAAAACTGAGACATATTTGAACACGTCTCCCGTTCACATGGTTGATCATACTTGGGTTCCACATGCATGTTTTAGCTGAAGGAAGAATACCTTAAACCTGGAGAGTTGAGACCAGTGTAATGGGTACCATGCAATATGACTTCAAAGGGTCTTCATTTGCTCACCGAACCTCTCCAATCCTATCACTGCTGCGTTTATGCCCCTGTACACATGCTTGATTCTCTTTCTGAGACATAGCAATCCATAGGTTTTAAGATACTTACTAGTCAGGTACATTCTTAGGCGTTTAATATGCGGTGTTGAGTCCATTTCGTTGAGCAAGGAGTAGCTCTTGTCTATTCCATATTTGACTTAAGGAACTTTATCTGTTCTCATTTCAATCTCTGGTTTTATGCAGCACCCCAACTCACCTTTACCCTTAAGCAAGCATAAGTTGGTTTTCTAAATTTGAGACCCTAATCTGTTTTGTAATTCAGTTCCTGTGTAGCCAAGTTTACATTCCGTGTATTACTGATATCTTATGATGTTTCTTTTTCTGTGTGACTTAGTTCAGTTAGAATCATCATACCTGAATCCACTCATTGTGATGCTAAGGGCCTGATGACATAGATTTCATTGCTGAGTGTTATTGCTTTGTAAGTAAATACCACAACTTCTTTATCCATTTTTCACTTTCTGCGATGTTGAACTTGTACTGTAAACGAGGTTCTTGTAAACAGAGGCGTCCCAAACTTTGGGGTGTGTGTGTCTTTTTTATTTTAATTTCCCTAAGCTATAGGACCATAAGTGGCAGTGCCCTAGGCTCTGTTGCTTTGTTTTTTAGATGTTTCAGGAAACACCATACACTTCTCCCGAGTGTCTGTTGGCAATTTACATCCCGCCCATCAGCATAACAAGGCTCCCAGTTCTCCATGGCCTGTCCTGCCTTTCTGGATTTTACACTTTTTTCAGATGGCCCTTTTGACCGGGGGGAAGTGAGACTTCATTGTAGTGCAGATTTCCTTTGCAAGCTTGCTTAGTTGGCCAAAAAGGGCGTATGCGTTTTTTCCTGAATATATTCAGGAAAAAACGCATACGCCCTTTTTGGCCAAGTGCATCATTGTGGACGTTCTGCCTCTTTTCCTATGCTTTCAATGCAATTCCAGTCTACCTCCTGAAATCGGTTTCCTGCAATTCTGCCCCGCTTTCAAGTCCTCTTGGCAGCCTTACTTCAGTCTATTTTTGGACGATAGCTGTCATTTATAACTCTGCAGGTTTGTGAATTACAGTGCCCCTGAGCTCCTTTCTTCAACTCGCTTTCTTGTGACCTGGCCGCAACACCGCAGGATGTCTTCAGGCCCTAATCTGGTTCCGGCCCGGCATGCTGAGCCTTTGGTTAATTCCTCTTCCTGGTGGGAAATGAGAGTTAAATTTGCCCGTCCAGACACCTCCAGCTAGCCTCTCATTGGTTCTCGCTATTCCTGTTCATCTTCCGCAGAAATTGCAAACTGGGCCAAACAGGAGGTTAAAGGGACTGACTCTCCAAGTGGGGAGAGTGTTAGTAAAGCGTCTGGAATGTTGCACCCGAGTACCAGGGTACGAAAACTGAGACATATTTGAACACGTCTCCCGATCACATGGTTGATCATACTCTAGGTTCCACATGCATGTTTTAGCTGAAGGAAGAATACCTTAAACCTGGGTAGTTGAAACCCGTGGAATGGGTATCATGCAATATGACTTCAAAGGGTCTTCATTTGCTCACCGAACCTCTCCAATCCTATCACTGCTGCGTTTATGCCCCTGTACACATGCTTGATTCTCTTTCGGAGACATAGTAATCCATAGGTTTTAAGATACTTACTAGTCAGGTACATTCTTAGGCGTTTAATATGGGGTGTTGAGTCCATTTCGTTGAGCAAGGAGTAGCTCTTGTCTATTCCATATTTGGCTTAAGGAACTTTATCTGTGCTCATTTCAATCTCTGGTTTTATGCAGCACCCCAACTCACCTTTACCCTTAAGCAAGAATAAGTTGGTTTTCTAAATTTGAGACCCTGTTCTGTTCTGTAATTCAGTTCCTGTGTAGCCAAGTTTCCATTCCGTGTATTACTGATATCTTATGATGTTTCTTTTTCTGTGTGACTTATTTCAGTTAGAATCATCATACCTGAATCCACTCATTGTGCTGCTAAGGGCCTGATGACACAGATTTCATTGCTGAGTGATATTGCTTTGTAAGTAAATACCACAACTTCTTTATCCATTTTTCACTTTCTGCGATGTTGAACTTGTACTGTAAACGAGGTTCTTGTAAACAGAGCCGTTCCAAACTTTGGGGTGGCTGTGTCTTTTTGATTTTAATTTCCCTAAGCTATAGGACCATAAGTGGAAGTGCCCTAGGTTGTGTTTCTTTGTTTTTTAGATGTTTCAGGAAACACCATACACTTCTCCCGAGTGGTTGTTGGCAATTTACATCCCGCCCATCAGCATAACAAGGCTCCCAGTTCTCCATGGCCTGTCCTGCCTTTCTGGATTTTACACTTTTTTCAGATGACCCTTTTGACCGGGGGGAAGTGAGACTTCATTGTAGTGCAGATTTCCTTTGCAAGCTTGCTTGGTTGGCCAAAAAGGGCGTATGCGTTTTTTCCTGAATATATTCAGGAAAAAACGCATACGCCCTTTTTGGCCAAGTGCATCATTGTGGACGTTCTGCCTCTTTTCCTATGCTTTCAATGCAATTCCAGTCTACCTCCTGAAATCGGTTTCCTGCAATTCTGCCCCGCTTTCAAGTCCTCTTGGCAGCCTTACTTCAGTCTATTTTTGGACGATAGCTGTCATTTATAACTCTGCAGGTTTGTGAAATACAGTGCCCCTGAGCTCCTTTCTTCAACTCGCTTTCTTGTGACCTGGCCGCAACACCGCAGGATGGCTTCAGGCCCTAATCTGGTTCCGGCCCGGCATGCTGAGCCTTTGGTTAATTCCTCTTCCTGGTGGGAAATGAGAGTAAATTTGCCCGTCCAGACACCTCCAGCTAGCCTCTCATTGGTTCTCGCTATTCCTGTTCATCTTCCGCAGAAATTACAAACTGGGCCAAACAGGAGGTTAAAGGGACTGACTCTCCAAGTGGGGAGAGTGTTAGTAAAGCATCTGGAATGTTGCACCCGAGTACCAGGGGAGGAAAACTGAGACATATTTGAACACGTCTCCCGATCACATGGTTGATCATACTCTGGGTTCCACATGCATGTTTTAGCTGAAGGAAGAATACCTTAAACCTGGGTAGTTGAAACCCGTGGAATGGGTACCATGCAATATGACTTCAAAGGGTCTTCATTTGCTCACCGAACCTCTCCAATCCTATCACTGCTGCGTTTATGCCCCTGTACACATGCTTGATTCTCTTTTGGAGACATAGCAATCCATAGGTTTTACGATACTTACAAGTCAGGTACATTCTTAGGCGTTTAATATGCGGTGTTGAGTCCATTTCGTTGAGCAAGGAGTAGCTCTTGTCTATTCCATATTTGGCTTAAGGAACTTTATCTGTGCTCATTTCAATCTCTGGTTTTATGCAGCACCCCAACTCACCTTTACCCTTAAGCAAGCATAAGTTGGTTTTCTAAATTTGAGACCCTGTTCTGTTCTGTAATTCAGTTCCTGTGAAGCCAAGTTTCCATTCCGTGTATTACTGATATCTTATGATGTTTCTTTTTCTGTGTGACTTATTTCAGTTAGAATCATCATACCTGAATCCACTCATTGTGCTGCTAAGGGCCTGATGACATAGATTTCTTTGCTGAGTGATATTGCTTTGTAACTGAATACCACAACTTCTTTATCCATTTTTCACTTTCTGCGATGTTGAACTTGTACTGTAAACGAGGTTCTTGTAAACAGAGCCGTTCCAAACTTTGGGGTGGCTGTGTCTTTTTGATTTTAAATTCCCTAAGCAATAGGACCATAAGTGGAAGTGCCCTAGGCTCTGTTGCTTTGTTTTTTAGATGTTTCAGGAAACACCATACACTTCTCCCAAGTGTCTGTTGGCAATTTACATCCCGCCCATCAGCATAACAAGGCTCCCAGTTCTCAATGGCCTGTTGCCTTTCTGGATTTTACACTTTTTTCAGATGGCCCTTTTGACCGGGGGGAAGTGAGACTTCATTGTAGTGCAGATTTCCTTTGCAAGCTTGCTTGGTTGGCCAAAAAGGGCGTATGCGTTTTTTCCTGAATATATTCAGGAAAAAACGCATACGCCCTTTTTGGCCAAGTGCATCATTGTGGACGTTCTGCCTCTTTTCCTATGCTTTCAATGCAATTCCAGTCTACCTCCTGAAATCGGTTTCCTGCAATTCTGCCCCGCTTTCAAGTCCTCTTGGCAGCCTTACTTCAGTCTATTTTTGGACGATAGCTGTCATTTATAACTCTGCAGGTGTGTGAATTACAGTGCCCCTGAGCTCCTTTCTTCAACTTGCTTTCTTGTGACCTGGCCGCAACACTGCAGGATGGCTTCAGGCCCTAATCTGGTTCCGGTACGGCACGCTGAGCCTTTGGTTATTTCCTCTTCCTGGTGGGAAATGAGAGTTAAATTTGCCCGTCCAGACACCTCCAGCTAGTCTCTCATTGGTTCTCGCTATTCCTGTTCATCTTCCGCAGAAATTGCAAACTGGGCCAAACAGGAGGTTAAAGGTGCTGACTCTCCAAGTGGGGAGAGTGTTAGTAAAGCGTCTGGAATGTTGCACCCGAGTACCAGGGGAGGAAAACTGAGACATATTTGAACACGTCTCCCGTTCACATGGTTGATCATACTTGGGTTCCACATGCATGTTTTAGCTGAAGGAAGAATACCTTAAACCTGGAGAGTTAAGACCCGTGTAATGGGTACCATGCAATATGACTTCAAAGGGTCTTCATTTGCTCACCGAACCTCTCCAATCCTATCACTGCTGCGTTTATGCCCCTGTACACATGCTTGATTCTCTTTCGGAGACATAGCAATCCATAGGTTTTAAGATACTTACTAGTCAGGTACATTCTTAGGCGTTTAATATGCGGTGTTGAGTCCATTTCGTTGAGCAAGGAGTAGCTCTTGTCTATTCCATATTTGACTTAAGGAACTTTATCTGTGCTCATTTCAATCTCTGGTTTTATGCAGCACCCCAACTCACCTTTCCCCTTAAGCAAGCATAAGTTGGTTTTCTAAATTTGAGACCCTGTTCTGTTCTGTAATTCAGTTCCTGTGTAGCTAAGTTTACATTCCGTGTATTACTGATATCTTATGATGTTTCTTTTTCTGTGTGACTTACTTCAGTTAGAATCATCATACCTGAATCCACTCATTGTGCTGCTAAGGGCCTGATGACACAGATTTCATTGCTGAGTGATATTGCTTTGTAAGTAAATACCACAACTTCTTTATCCATTTTTCACTTTCTGCGATGTTGAACTTGTACTGTAAACGAGGTTCTTGTAAACAGAGCCGTTCCAAACTTTGGGGTGGCTGTGTCTTTTTGATTTTAATTTCCCTAAGCTATAGGACCATAAGTGGAAGTGCCCTAGGTTCTGTTGCTTTGTTTTTTAGATGTTTCAGGAAACACCATACACTTCTCCCAAGTGTCTGTTGGCAATTTACATCCCGCCCATCAGCATAACAAGGCTCCCAGTTCTCCATGGCCTGTCCTGCCTTTCTGGATTTTACACTTTTTTCAGATGGCCCTTTTGACCGGGGGGAAGTGAGACTTCATTGTAGTGCAGATTTCCTTTGCAAGCTTGCTTGGTTGGCCAAAAAGGGCGTATGCGTTTTTTCCTGAATATATTCAGGAAAAAACGCATACGCCCTTTTTGGCCAAGTGCATCATTGTGGACATTCTGCCTCTTTTCCTATGCTTTCAATGCAATTCCAGTCTACCTCCTGAAATCGGTTTCCTGCAATTCTGCCCCGCTTTCAAGTCCTCTTGGCAGCCTTACTTCAGTATATTTTTGGACGATAGCTGTCATTTATAACTCTGCAGGTTTGTGAATTACAGTGCCCCTGAGCTCCTTTCTTCAACTCGGTTTCTTTTGAGCTGGCCGCAACACTGCAGGATGGCTTCAGGCCCTAATCTTGTTCCGGTACGGCACGCTGAGCCTTTGGTTATTTCCTCTTCCTGGTGGGAAATGAGACTTAAATTTGCCCGTCCAGACACCTCCAGCTAGCCTCTCATTGGTTCTCGCTATTCCTGTTCATCTTCCGCAGAAATTGCAAACTGGGCCAAACAGGAGGTTAAAGGGACTGACTCTCCAAGTGGGGAGAGTGTTAGTAAAGCGTCTGGAATGTTGCACCCGAGTACCAGGGGAGGAAAACTGAGACATATTTGAACACGTCTCCCGATCACATGGTTGATCATACTCTAGGTTCCACATGCATGTTTTAGCTGAAGGAAGAATACCTTAAACCTGGAGAGTTGAGACCCGTGTAATGGGTACCATGCAATATGACTTCAAAGGGTCTTCATTTGCTCACCGAACCTCTCCAATCCTATCACTGCTGCGTTTATGCCCCTGTACACATGCTTGATTCTCTTTCGGAGACATAGCAATCCATAGGTTTTAAGATACTTACTAGTCAGGTACATTCTTAGGCGTTTAATATGGGGTGTTGAGTCCATTTCGGTGAGCAAGGAGTAGGTCTTGTCTATTCCATATTTGGCTTAAGGAACTTTATCTGTGCTCATTTCAATCTCTGGTTTTATGCAGCACCCCAACTCACCTTTACCCGTAAGCAAGCATAAGTTGGTTTTCTAAATTTGAGACCCTGTTCTGTTCTGTAATTCAGTTCCTGTGTAGCCAAGTTTACATTCCGTGTATTACTGATATCTTATGATGTTTCTTTTTCTGTGTGACTTATTTCAGTTAGAATCATCATACCTGAATCCACTCATTGTGATGCTAAGGGCCTGATGACATAGATTTCATTGCTGAGTGATATAGCTTTGTAAGTAAATACCACAACTTCTTTATCCATTTTTCACTTTCTGCGATGTTGAACTTGTACTGTAAACGAGGTTCTTGTAAACAGAGGCGTCCCAAACTTCGGGGTGGCTGTGTATTTTTGATTTTAATTTCCCTAAGCTATAGGACCATAAGTGGCAGTGCCCTAGGCTCTGTTGCTTTGTTTTCTAGATGTTTCAGGAAACACCATACACTTCTCCCGAGTGTTTGTTGGCAATTTACATCCCGCCCTTCAGCATAACAAGGCTCCCAGTTCTCCATGGCCTGTCCTGCCTTTCTGGATTTTACACTTTTTTCAGATGGCCCTTTTGACCGGGGGGAAGTGAGACTTCATTGTAGTGCAGATTTCCTTTGCAAGCTTGCTTGGTTGGCCAAAAAGGGCGTATGCGTTTTTTCCTGAATATATTCAGGAAAAAACGCATACGCCCTTTTTGGCCAAGTGCATCATTGTGGACGTTCTGCCTCTTTTCCTATGCTTTCAATGCAATTCCAGTCTACCTCCTGAAATCGGTTTCCTGCAATTCTGCCCCGCTTTCAAGTCCTCTTGGCAGCCTTACTTCAGTCTATTTTTGGACGATAGCTGTCATTTATAACTCTGCAGGTTTGTGAATTACAGTGCCCCTGAGCTCCTTTCTTCAACTCGCTTTCTTGTGACCTGGCCGCAACACCGCAGGATGGCTTCAGGCCCTAATCTGGTTTTGGCCCGGCATGCTGAGCCTTTGGTTAATTCCTCTTCCTGGTGGGAAATGAGAGTTAAATTTGCCCGTCCAGACACCTCCAGCTAGCCTCTCATTGGTTCTCGCTATTCCTGTTCATCTTCCACAGAAATTGCAAACTGGGCCAAACAGGAGGTTAAAGGGACTGACTCTCCAAGTGGGGAGAGTGTTAGTAAAGCGTCTGGAATGTTGCACCCGAGTACCAGGGTACGAAAACTGAGACATATTTGAACACGTCTCCCGATCACATGGTTGATCATACTCTAGGTTCCACATGCATGTTTTAGCTGAAGGAAGAATACCTTAAACCTGGGTAGTTGAAACCCGTGGAATGGGTACCATGCAATATGACTTCAAAGGGTCTTCATTTGCTCACCGAACCTCTCCAATCCTATCACTGCTGCGTTTATGCCCCTGTACACATGCTTGATTCTCTTTCGGAGACATAGCAATCCATAGGTTTTACGATACTTACTAGTCAGGTACATTCTTAGGCGTTTAATATGCGGTGTTGAGTCCATTTCGTTGAGCAAGGAGTAGCTCTTGTCTATTCCATATTTGGCTTAAGGAACTTTATTTGTGCTCATTTCAATCTCTGGTTTTATGCAGCACCCCAACTCACCTTTACCCTTAAGCAAGAATAAGTTGGTTTTCTAAATTTGAGACCCTGTTCTGTTCTGTAATTCAGTTCCTGTGTAGCCAAGTTTCCATTCCGTGTATTACTGATATCTTATGATGTTTCTTTTTCTGTGTGACTTATTTCAGTTAGAATCATCATACCTGAATCCACTCATTGTGCTGCTAAGGGCCTGATGACACAGATTTCATTGCTGAGTGATATTGCTTTGTAAGTAAATACCACAACTTCTTTATCCATTTTTCACTTTCTGCGATGTTGAACTTGTACTGTAAACGAGGTTCTTGTAAACAGAGCCGTTCCAAACTTTGGGGTGGCTGTGTCTTTTTGATTTTAATTTCCCTAAGCTATAGGACCATAAGTGGAAGTGCCCTAGGTTCTGTTGCTTTGTTTTTTAGATGTTTCAGGAAACACCATACACTTCTCCCGAGTGGTTGTTGGCAATTTACATCCCGCCCATCAGCATAACAAGGCTCCCAGTTCTCCATGGCCTGTTGCCTTTCTGGATTTTACACTTTTTTCAGATGGCCCTTTTGACCGGGGGGAAGTGAGACTTCATTGTAGTGCAGATTTCCTTTGCAAGCTTGCTTGGTTGGCCAAAAAGGGCGTATGCGTTTTTTCCTGAATATATTCAGGAAAAAACGCATACGCCCTTTTTGGCCAAGTGCATCATTGTGGACGTTCTGCCTCTTTTCCTATGCTTTCAATGCAATTCCAGTCTACCTCCTGAAATCGGTTTCCTGCAATTCTGCCCCGCTTTCAAGTCCTCTTGGCTGCCTTACTTCAGTCTATTTTTGGACGATAGCTGTCATTTATAACTCTGCAGGTTTGTGAATTACAGTGCCCCTGAGCTCCTTTCTTCAACTTGCTTTCTTGTGACCTGGCCGCAACACCGCAGGATGGCTTCAGGCCCTAATCTGGTTCCGGCACGGCACGCTGAGCCTTTGGTTATTTCCTCTTCCTGGTGGGAAATGAGAGTTAAATTTGCCCGTCCAGACACCTCCAGCTAGTCTCTCATTGGTTCTCGCTATTCCTGTTCATCTTCCACAGAAATTGCAAACTGGGACAAACAGGAGGTTAAAGGCGCTGACTCTCCAAGTGGGGAGAGTGTTAGTAAAGCGTCTGGAATGTTGCACCCGAGTACCAGGGGAGGAAAACTGAGACATATTTGAACACGTCTCCCGTTCACATGGTTGATCATACTTGGGTTCCACATGCATGTTTTAGCTGAAGGAAGAATACCTAAAACCTGGGTAGTTGAAACCCGTGGAATGGGTACCATGCAATATGACTTCAAAGGGTCTTCATTTGCTCACCGAACCTCTCCAATCCTATCACTGCTGCGTTTATGCCCCTGTACACATGCTTGATTCTCTTTCGGAGACATAGCAATCCATAGGTTTTAAGATACTTACTAGTCAGGTACATTCTTAGGCGTTTAATATGGGGTGTTGAGTCCATTTCGTTGAGCAAGGAGTAGCTCTTGTCTATTCCATATTTGGCTTAAGGAACTTTATCTGTGCTCATTTCAATCTCTGGTTTTATGCAGCACCCCAACTCACCTTTACCCTTAAGCAAGCATAAGTTGTTTTTCTAAATTTGAGACCCTGTTCTGTTCTGTAATTCAGTTCCTGTGTAGCCAAGTTTCCATTCCGTGTATTACTGATATCTTATGATGTTTCTTTTTCTGTGTGACTTATTTCAGTTAGAATCATCATACCTGAATCCACTCATTGTGCTGCTAAGGGCCTGATGACATATATTTCATTGCTGAGTGATATTGCTTTGTAAGTGAATACCACAACTTCTTTATCCATTTTTCACTTTCTGCGATGTTGAACTTGTACTGTAAACGAGGTTCTTGTAAACAGAGCCATTCCAAACTTTAGGGTGGCTGTGTCTTTTTGATTTTAATTTCCCTAAGCTATAGGACCATAAGTGGAAGTGCCCTAGGCTCTGTTGCTTTGTTTTTTAGATGTTTCAGGAAACACCATACACTTCTCCCAAGTGTCTGTTGGCAATTTACATCCCGCCCATCAGCATAACAAGGCTCCCAGTTCTCAATGGCCTGTTGCCTTTCTGGATTTTACACTTTTTTCAGATGGCCCTTTTGACCGGGGGGAAGTGAGACTTCATTGTAGTGCAGATTTCCTTTGCAAGCTTGCTTGGTTGGCCAAAAAGGGCGTATGCGTTTTTTCCTGAATATATTCAGGAAAAAACGCATACGCCCTTTTTGGCCAAGTGCATCATTGTGGACGTTCTGCCTCTTTTCCTATGCTTTCAATGCAATTCCAGTCTACCTCCTGAAATCGGTTTCCTGCAATTCTGCCCCGCTTTCAAGTCCTCTTGGCAGCCTTACTTCAGTCTATTATTGGACGATAGCTGTCATTTATAACTCTGCAGGTGTGTGAATTACAGTGCCCCTGAGCTCCTTTCTTCAACTTGCTTTCTTGTGACCTGGCCGCAACACCGCAGGATGGCTTCAGGCCCTAATCTGGTTCCGGCACGGCACGCTGAGCCTTTGGTTATTTCCTCTTCCTGTTGGGAAATGAGAGTTAAATTTGCCCGTACAGACACCTCCAGCTAGCCTCTCATTGATTCTCGCTATTCCTGTTCATCTTCCGCAGAAATTGCAAACTGGGCCAAACAGGAGGTTAAAGGGACTGACTCTCCAAGTGGGGAGAGTGTTAGTAAAGCGTCTGGAATGTTGCACCCGAGTACCAGGGGAGGAAAACTGAGACATATTTGAACACGTCTCCCGTTCACATGGTTGATCATACTTGGGTTCCACATGCATGTTTTAGCTGAAGGAAGAATACCTTAAACCTGGAGAGTTGAGACCAGTGTAATGGGTACCATGCAATATGACTTCAAAGGGTCTTCATTTGCTCACCGAACCTCTCCAATCCTATCACTGCTGCGTTTATGCCCCTGTACACATGCTTGATTCTCTTTCGGAGACATAGCAATCCATAGGTTTTAAGATACTTACTAGTCAGGTACATTCTTAGGCGTTTAATATGCGGTGTTGAGTCCATTTCGTTGAGCAAGGAGTAGCTCTTGTCTATTCCATATTTGACTTAAGGAACTTTATCTGTTCTCATTTCAATCTCTGGTTTTATGCAGCACCCCAACTCACCTTTACCCTTAAGCAAGCATAAGTTGGTTTTCTAAATTTGAGACCCTAATCTGTTTTGTAATTCAGTTCCTGTGTAGCCAAGTTTACATTCCGTGTATTACTGATATCTTATGATGTTTCTTTTTCTGTGTGACTTATTTCAGTTAGAATCATCATACCTGAATCCACTCATTGTGATGCTAAGGGCCTGATGACATAGATTTCATTGCTGAGTGTTATTGCTTTGTAAGTAAATACCACAACTTCTTTATCCATTTTTCACTTTCTGCGATGTTGAACTTGTACTGTAAACGAGGTTCTTGTAAACAGAGGCGTCCCAAACTTTGGGGTGTGTGTGTCTTTTTTATTTTAATTTCCCTAAGCTATAGGACCATAAGTGGCAGTGCCCTAGGCTCTGTTGCTTTGTTTTTTAGATGTTTCAGGAAACACCAAACACTTCTCCCGAGTGTCTGTTGGCAATTTACATCCCGCCCATCAGCATAACAAGGCTCCCAGTTCTCCATGGCCTGTGCTGCCTTTCTGGATTTTACACTTTTTTCAGATGGCCCTTTTGACCGGGGGGAAGTGAGACTTCATTGTAGTGCAGATTTCCTTTGCAAGCTTGCTTAGTTGGCCAAAAAGGGCGTATGCGTTTTTTCCTGAATATATTCAGGAAAAAACGCATACGCCCTTTTTGTCCAAGTGCATCATTGTGGACGTTCTGCCTCTTTTCCTATGCTTTCAATGCAATTCCAGTCTACCTCCTGAAATCGGTTTCCTGCAATTCTGCCCCGCTTTCAAGTCCTCTTGGCAGCCTTACTTCAGTCTATTTTTGGACGATAGCTGTCATTTATAACTCTGCAGGTTTGTGAATTACAGTGCCCCTGAGCTCCTTTCTTCAACTCGCTTTCTTGTGACCTGGCCGCAACACCGCAGGATGTCTTCAGGCCCTAATCTGGTTCCGGCCCGGCATGCTGAGCCTTTGGTTAATTCCTCTTCCTGGTGGGAAATGAGAGTTAAATTTGCCCGTCCAGACACCTCCAGCTAGCCTCTCATTGGTTCTCGCTATTCCTGTTCATCTTCCGCAGAAATTGCAAACTGGGCCAAACAGGAGGTTAAAGGGACTGACTCTCCAAGTGGGGAGAGTGTTAGTAAAGCGTCTGGAATGTTGCACCCGAGTACCAGGGTACGAAAACTGAGACATATTTGAACACGTCTCCCGATCACATGGTTGATCATACTCTAGGTTCCACATGCATGTTTTAGCTGAAGGAAGAATACCTTAAACCTGGGTAGTTGAAACCCGTGGAATGGGTATCATGCAATATGACTTCAAAGGGTCTTCATTTGCTCACCGAACCTCTCCAATCCTATCACTGCTGCGTTTATGCCCCTGTACACATGCTTGATTCTCTTTCGGAGACATAGCAATCCATAGGTTTTAAGATACTTACTAGTCAGGTACATTCTTAGGCGTTTAATATGGGGTGTTGAGTCCATTTCGTTGAGCAAGGAGTAGCTCTTGTCTATTCCATATTTGGCTTAAGGAACTTTATCTGTGCTCATTTCAATCTCTGGTTTTATGCAGCACCCCAACTCACCTTTACCCTTAAGCAAGAATAAGTTGGTTTTCTAAATTTGAGACCCTGTTCTGTTCTGTAATTCAGTTCCTGTGTAGCCAAGTTTCCATTCCGTGTATTACTGATATCTTATGATGTTTCTTTTTCTGTGTGACTTATTTCAGTTAGAATCATCATACCTGAATCCACTCATTGTGCTGCTAAGGGCCTGATGACACAGATTTCATTGCTGAGTGATATTGCTTTGTAAGTAAATACCACAACTTCTTTATCCATTTTTCACTTTCTGCGATGTTGAACTTGTACTGTAAACGAGGTTCTTGTAAACAGAGCCGTTCCAAACTTTGGGGTGGCTGTGTCTTTTTGATTTTAATTTCCCTAAGCTATAGGACCATAAGTGGAAGTGCCCTAGGTTCTGTTGCTTTGTTTTTTAGATGTTTCAGGAAACACCATACACTTCTCCCGAGTGGTTGTTGGCAATTTACATCCCGCCCATCAGCATAACAAGGCTCCCAGTTCTCCATGGCCTGTCCTGCCTTTCTGGATTTTACACTTTTTTCAGATGACCCTTTTGACCGGGGGGAAGTGAGACTTCATTGTAGTGCAGATTTCCTTTGCAAGCTTGCTTGGTTGGCCAAAAAGGACATATGCGTTTTTTCCTGAATATATTCAGGAAAAAACGCATACGCCCTTTTTGGCCAAGTGCATCATTGTGGACGTTCTGCCTCTTTTCCTATGCTTTCAATGCAATTCCAGTCTACCTCCTGAAATCGGTTTCCTGCAATTCTGCCCCGCTTTCAAGTCCTCTTGGCAGCCTTACTTCAGTCTATTTTTGGACGATAGCTGTCATTTATAACTCTGCAGGTTTGTGAAATACAGTGCCCCTGAGCTCCTTTCTTCAACTCGCTTTCTTGTGACCTGGCCGCAACACCGCAGGATGGCTTCAGGCCCTAATCTGGTTCCGGCCCGGCATGCTGAGCCTTTGGTTAATTCCTCTTCCTGGTGGGAAATGAGAGTAAATTTGCCCGTCCAGACACCTCCAGCTAGCCTCTCATTGGTTCTCGCTATTCCTGTTCATCTTCCGCAGAAATTACAAACTGGGCCAAACAGGAGGTTAAAGGGACTGACTCTCCAAGTGGGGAGAGTGTTAGTAAAGCGTCTGGAATGTTGCACCCGAGTACCAGGGGAGGAAAACTGAGACATATTTGAACACGTCTCCCGATCACATGGTTGATCATACTCTGGGTTCCACATGCATGTTTTAGCTGAAGGAAGAATACCTTAAACCTGGGTAGTTGAAACCCGTGGAATGGGTACCATGCAATATGACTTCAAAGGGTCTTCATTTGCTCACCGAACCTCTCCAATCCTATCACTGCTGCGTTTATGCCCCTGTACACATGCTTGATTCTCTTTTGGAGACATAGCAATCCATAGGTTTTACGATACTTACAAGTCAGGTACATTCTTAGGCGTTTAATATGCGGTGTTGAGTCCATTTCGTTGAGCAAGGAGTAGCTCTTGTCTATTCCATATTTGGCTTAAGGAACTTTATCTGTGCTCATTTCAATCTCTGGTTTTATGCAGCACCCCAACTCACCTTTACCCTTAAGCAAGCATAAGTTGGTTTTCTAAATTTGAGACCCTGTTCTGTTCTGTAATTCAGTTCCTGTGAAGCCAAGTTTCCATTCCGTGTATTACTGATATCTTATGATGTTTCTTTTTCTGTGTGACTTATTTCAGTTAGAATCATCATAACTGAATCCACTCATTGTGCTGCTAAGGGCCTGATGACATAGATTTCTTTGCTGAGTGATATTGCTTTGTAACTGAATACCACAACTTCTTTATCCATTTTTCACTTTCTGCGATGTTGAACTTGTACTGTAAACGAGGTTCTTGTAAACAGAGCCATTCCAAACTTTGGGGTGGCTGTGTCTTTTTGATTTTAAATTCCCTAAGCTATAGGACCATAAGTGGAAGTGCCCTAGGCTCTGTTGCTTTGTTTTTTAGATGTTTCAGGAAACACCATACACTTCTCCCAAGTGTCTGTTGGCAATTTACATCCCGCCCATCAGCATAACAAGGCTCCCAGTTCTCAATGGCCTGTTGCCTTTCTGGATTTTACACTTTTTTCAGATGGCCCTTTTGACCGGGGGGAAGTGAGACTTCATTGTAGTGCAGATTTCCTTTGCAAGCTTGCTTGGTTGGCCAAAAAGGGCGTATGCGTTTTTTCCTGAATATATTCAGGAAAAAACGCATACGCCCTTTTTGGCCAAGTGCATCATTGTGGACGTTCTGCCTCTTTTCCTATGCTTTCAATGCAATTCCAGTCTACCTCCTGAAATCGGTTTCCTGCAATTCTGCCCCGCTTTCAAGTCCTCTTGGCAGCCTTACTTCAGTCTATTTTTGGACGATAGCTGTCATTTATAACTCTGCAGGTGTGTGAATTACAGTGCCCCTGAGGTCCTTTCTTCAACTTGCTTTCTTGTGACCTGGCCGCAACACCGCAGGATGGCTTCAGGCCCTAATCTGGTTCCGGCACGGCACGCTGAGCCTTTGGTTATTTCCTCTTCCTGGTGGGAAATGAGAGTTAAATTTGCCCGTCCAGACACCTCCAGCTAGTCTCTCATTGGTTCTCGCTATTCCTGTTCATCTTCCGCAGAAATTGCAAACTGGGCCAAACAGGAGGTTAAAGGTGCTGACTCTCCAAGTGGGGAGAGTGTTAGTAAAGCGTCTGGAATGTTGCACCCGAGTACCAGGGGAGGAAAACTGAGACATATTTGAACACGTCTCCCGTTCACATGGTTGATCATACTTGGGTTCCACATGCATGTTTTAGCTGAAGGAAGAATACCTTAAACCTGGAGAGTTAAGACCCGTGTAATGGGTACCATGCAATATGACTTCAAAGGGTCTTCATTTGCTCACCGAACCTCTCCAATCCTATCACTGCTGCGTTTATGCCCCTGTACACATGCTTGATTCTCTTTCGGAGACATAGCAATCCATAGGTTTTAAGATACTTACTAGTCAGGTACATTCTTAGGCGTTTAATATGCGGTGTTGAGTCCATTTCGTTGAGCAAGGAGTAGCTCTTGTCTATTCCATATTTGACTTAAGGAACTTTATCTGTGCTCATTTCAATCTCTGGTTTTATGCAGCACCCCAACTCACCTTTCCCCTTAAGCAAGCATAAGTTGGTTTTCTAAATTTGAGACCCTGTTCTGTTCTGTAATTCAGTTCCTGTGTAGCCAAGTTTACATTCCGTGTATTACTGATATCTTATGATGTTTCTTTTTCTGTGTGACTTACTTCAGTTAGAATCATCATACCTGAATCCACTCATTGTGCTGCTAAGGGCCTGATGACACAGATTTCATTGCTGAGTGATATTGCTTTGTAAGTAAATACCACAACTTCTTTATCCATTTTTCACTTTCTGCGATGTTGAACTTGTACTGTAAACGAGGTTCTTGTAAACAGAGCCGTTCCAAACTTTGGGGTGGCTGTGTCTTTTTGATTTTAATTTCCCTAAGCTATAGGACCATAAGTGGAAGTGCCCTAGGTTCTGATGCTTTGTTTTTTAGATGTTTCAGGAAACACCATACACTTCTCCCAAGTGTCTGTTGGCAATTTACATCCCGCCCATCAGCATAACAAGGCTCCCAGTTCTCCATGGCCTGTCCTGCCTTTCTGGATTTTACACTTTTTTCAGATGGCCCTTTTGACCGGGGGGAAGTGAGACTTCATTGTAGTGCAGATTTCCTTTGCAAGCTTGCTTGGTTGGCCAAAAAGGGCGTATGCGTTTTTTCCTGAATATATTCAGGAAAAAACGCATACGCCCTTTTTGGCCAAGTGCATCATTGTGGACGTTCTGCCTCTTTTCCTATGCTTTCAATGCAATTCCAGTCTACCTCCTGAAATCGGTTTCCTGCAATTCTGCCCCGCTTTCAAGTCCTCTTGGCAGCCTTACTTCAGTATATTTTTGGACGATAGCTGTCATTTATAACTCTGCAGGTTTGTGAATTACAGTGCCCCTGAGCTCCTTTCTTCAACTCGGTTTCTTTTGAGCTGGCCGCAACACTGCAGGATGGCTTCAGGCCCTAATCTTGTTCCGGTACGGCACGCTGAGCCTTTGGTTATTTCCTCTTCCTGGTGGGAAATGAGACTTAAATTTGCCCGTCCAGACACCTCCAGCTAGCCTCTCATTGGTTCTCGCTATTCCTGTTCATCTTCCGCAGAAATTGCAAACTGTGCCAAACAGGAGGTTAAAGGCGCTGACTCTCCAAGTGGGGAGAGTGTTAGTAAAGCGTCTGGAATGTTGCACCCGAGTACCAGGGGAGGAAAACTGAGACATATTTGAACACGTCTCCCGATCACATGGTTGATCATACTCTGGGTTCCACATGCATGTTTTAGCTGAAGGAAGAATACCTAAAACCTGGGTAGTTGAAACCCGTGGAATGGGTATCATGCAATATGACTTCAAAGGGTCTTCATTTGCTCACCGAACCTCTCCAATCCTATCACTGCTGCGTTTATGCCCCTGTACACATGCTTGATTCTCTTTCGGAGACATAGCAATCCATAGGTTTTAAGATACTTACTAGTCAGGTACATTCTTAGGCGTTTAATATGCGGTGTTGAGTCCATTTCGTTGAGCAAGGAGTAGCTCTTGTCTATTCCATATTTGGCTTAAGGAACTTTATCTGTGCTCATTTCAATCTCTGGTTTTATGCAGCAACCCAACTCACCTTTCCCCTTAAGCAAGCATAAGTTGTTTTTCTAAATTTGAGACCCTGTTCTGTTCTGTAATTCAGTTCCTGTGTAGCCAAGTTTACATTCCGTGTATTACTGATATCTTATGATGTTTCTTTTTCTGTGTGACTTATTTCAGTTAGAATCATCATACCTGAATCCACTCATTGTGCTGTTAAGGGCCTGATGACATAGATTTCATTGCTGAGTGATATTGCTTTGTAAGTGAATACCACAACTTCTTTATCCATTTTTCACTTTCTGCGATGTTGAACTTGTACTGTAAACGAGGTTTTTGTAAACAGAGCCGTTCCAAACTTTGGGGTGGCTGTGTCTTTTTGATTTTAATTTCCCTAAGCTATAGGACCATAAGTGGAAGTGCCCTAGGCTCTGTTGCTTTGTTTTTTAGATGTTTCAGGAAACACCATACACTTCTCCCAAGTGTCTGTTGGCAATTTACATCCCGCCCATCAGCATAACAAGGCTCCCAGTTCTCAATGGCCTGTTGCCTTTCTGGATTTTACACTTTTTTCAGATGGCCCTTTTGACCGGGGGGAAGTGAGACTTCATTGCAGTGCAGATTTCCTTTGCAAGCTTGCTTGGTTGGCCAAAAAGGGCGTATGCGTTTTTTCCTGAATATATTCAGGAAAAAACGCATACGCCCTTTTTGGCCAAGTGCATCATTGTGGACGTTCTGCCTCTTTTCCTATGCTTTCAATGCAATTCCAGTCTACCTCCTGAAATCGGTTTCCTGCAATTCTGCCCCGCTTTCAAGTCCTCTTGGCAGCCTTACTTCAGTCTATTTTTGGACGATAGCTGTCATTTATAACTCTGCAGGTTTGTGAATTACAGTGCCCCTGAGCTCCTTTCTTCAACTCGCTTTCTTGTGACCTGGCCGCAACACCGCAGGATGGCTTCAGGCCCTAATCTGGTTCCGGCCCGGCATGCTGAGCCTTTGGTTAATTCCTCTTCGTGGTGGGAAATGAGAGTTAAATTTGCCCGTCCAGACACCTCCAGCTAGCCTCTCATTGGTTCTCGCTATTCCTGTTCATCTTCCACAGAAATTGCAAACTGGGCCAAACAGGAGGTTAAAGGCGCTGACTCTCCAAGTGGGGAGAGTGTTAGTAAAGCGTCTGGAATGTTGCACCCGAGTACCAGGGGAGGAAAACTGAGACATATTTGAACACGTCTCCCGATCACATGGTTGATCATACTCTGGGTTCCACATGCATGTTTTAGCTGAAGGAAGAATACCTAAAACCTGGGTAGTTGAAACCCGTGGAATGGGTATCATGCAATATGACTTCAAAGGGTCTTCATTTGCTCACCGAACCTCTCCAATCCTATCACTGCTGCGTTTATGCCCCTGTACACATGCTTGATTCTCTTTCGGAGACATAGCAATCCATAGGTTTTAAGATACTTACTAGTCAGGTACATTCTTAGGCGTTTAATATGTGGTGTTGAGTCCATTTCGTTGAGCAAGGAGTAGCTCTTGTCTATTCCATATTTGGCTTAAGGAACTTTATCTGTGCTCATTTCAATCTCTGGTTTTATGCAGCAACCCAACTCACCTTTCCCCTTATGCAAGCATAAGTTGGTTTTCTAAATTTGAGAACCTGTTCTGTTTTGGAATTCAGTTCCTGTGTAGCCAAGTTTACATTCCGTGTATTAGTGATATCTTATGATGTTTCTTTTTCTGTGTGACTTATTTCAGTTAGAATCATCGTACCTGAATCTACTCATTATGCTGCTACGGGCCTGATGACATAGATTTCATTGCTGAGTGATACTGCATTGTACGTAAGTACCACAAGTTCTTTATCCATTTTTCACTTTCTGCGATGTTGAACTTGTACTGTAAACGAGGTTCTTGTAAACAGAGCCGTTCCAAACTTTGGGGTGGCTGTGTCTTTTTGATTTTAATTTCCCTAAGCTATAGGACCATAAGTGGAAGTGCCCTAGGCTCTGTTGCTTTGTTTTTTAGATGTTTCAGGAAACACCATACACTTCTCCCGAGTGTCTGTTGGCAATTTACATCCCGCCCATCAGCATAAGAAGGCTCCCAGTTCTCAATGGCCTGTTGCCTTTCTGGATTTTACACTTTTTTCAGATGGCCCTTTTGACCGGGGGGAAGTGAGACTTCATTGTAGTGCAGATTTCCTTTGGAAGCTTGCTTGGTTGGCCAAAAAGGGCGTATGCGTTTTTTCCTGAATATATTCAGGAAAAAACGCATACGCCCTTTTTGGCCAAGTGCATCATTGTGGACGTTCTGCCTCTTTTCCTATGCTTTCAATGCAATTCCAGTCTACCTCCTGAAATCGGTTTCCTGCAATTCTGCCCCGCTTTCAAGTCCTCTTGGCAGCCTTACTTCAGTCTATTTTTGGACGATAGCTGTCATTTATAACTCTGCAGGTTAGTGAATTAGAGTGCCCCTGAGCTCCTTTCTTCAACTCGGTTTCTTTTGAGCTGGCCGCAACACCGCAGAATGGCTTCAGGCCCTAATCTGGTTCCGGTACGGCACGCTGAGCCTTTGGTTATTTCCTCTTCCTCATGGGAAATGAGACTTGAATTTGCCCGTCCAGACACCTCCAGCTAGCCTCTCATTGGTTCTCGCTATTCCTGTTCATCTTCCGCAGAAATTGCAAACTGTGCCAAACAGGAGGTTAAAGGCGCTGACTCTCCAAGTGGGGAGAGTGTTAGTAAAGCGTCTGGAATGTTGCACCCGAGTACCAGGGGAGGAAAACTGAGACATATTTGAACACGTCTCCCGTTCACATGGTTGATCATACTTGGGTTCCACATGCATGTTTTAGCTGAAGGAAGAATACCTTAAACCTGGAGAGTTGAGACCCGTGTAATGGGTACCATGCAATATGACTTCAAAGGGTCTTCATTTGCTCACCGAACCTCTCCAATCCTATCACTGCTGCGTTTATGCCCCTGTACACAAGCTTGATTCTCTTTCGGAGACATAGCAATCCATAGGTTTTACGATACTTACTAGTCAGGTACATTCTTAGGCGTTTAATATGCGGTGTTGAGTCCATTTCGTTGAGCAAGGAGTAGCTCTTGTCTATTCCATATTTGACTTAAGGAACTTTATCTGTGCTCATTTCAATCTCTGGTTTTATGCAGCACCCCAACTCACCTTTACCCTTAAGCAAGCATAAGTTGGTTTTCTAAATTTGAGACCCTGTTCTGTTCTGTAATTCAGTTCCTGTGTAGCCAAGTTTCCATTCCGTGTATTACTGATATCTTATGATGTTTCTTTTTCTGTGTGACTTATTTCAGTTAGAATCATCATACCTGAATCCACTCATTGTGATGCTAAGGGCCTGATGACATAGATTTCATTGCTGAGTGATATTGCTTTGTAAGTAAATACCACAACTTCTTTATCCATTTTTCACTTTCTGCGATGTTGAACTTGTACTGTAAACGAGGTTCTTGTAAACAGAGGCGTCCCAAACTTTGGGGTGGCTGTGTCTTTTTGATTTTAATTTCCCTAAGCTATAGGACCATAAGTGGAAGTGCCCTAGGCTCTGTTGCTTTGTTTTTTAGATGTTTCAGGAAACACCATACACTTCTCCCAAGTGTCTGTTGGCAATTTACATCCCGCCCATCAGCATAACAAGGCTCCCAGTTCTCAATGGCCTGTTGCCTTTCTGGATTTTACACTTTTTTCAGATGGCCCTTTTGACCGGGGGGAAGTGAGACTTCATTGTAGTGCAGATTTCCTTTGCAAGCTTGCTTGGTTGGCCAAAAAGGGCGTATGCGTTTTTTCCTGAATATATTCAGGAAAAAACGCATACGCCCTTTTTGGCCAAGTGCATCATTGTGGACGTTCTGCCTCTTTTCCTATGCTTTCAATGCAATTCCAGTCTACCTCCTGAAATCGGTTTCCTGCAATTCTGCCCCGCTTTCAAGTCCTCTTGGCAGCCTTACTTCAGTCTATTTTTGGACGATAGCTGTCATTTATAACTCTGCAGGTTTGTGAATTACAGTGCCCCTGAGCTCCTTTCTTCAACTCGCTTTCTTGTGACCTGGCCGCAACACCGCAGGATGGCTTCAGGCCCTAATCTGGTTCCGGCCCGGCATGCTGAGCCTTTGGTTAATTCCTCTTCCTGGTGGGAAATGAGAGTTAAATTTGCCCGTCCAGACACCTCCAGCTAGCCTCTCATTGGTTCTCGCTATTCCTGTTCATCTTCCGCAGAAATTGCAAACTGGGCCAAACAGGAGGTTAAAGGGACTGACTCTCCAAGTGGGGAGAAGGTTAGTAAAGCGTCTGGAATGTTGCACCCGAGTACCAGGGGAGGAAAACTGAGACATATTTGAACACGTCTCCCGATCACATGGTTGATCATACTCTAGGTTCCACATGCATGTTTTAGCTGAAGGAAGAATACCTTAAACCTGGGTAGTTGAAACCCGTGGAATGGGTACCATGCAATATGACTTCAAAGGGTCTTCATTTGCTCACCGAACCTCTCCAATCCTATCACTGCTGCGTTTATGCCCCTGTACACATGCTTGATTCTCTTTCGGAGACATAGCAATCCATAGGTTTTAAGATACTTACAAGTCAGGTACATTCTTAGGCGTTTAATATGCGGTGTTGAGTCCATTTCGTTGAGCAAGGAGTAGCTCTTGTCTATTCCATATTTGGCTTAAGGAACTTTATCTGTGCTCATTTCAATCTCTGGTTTTATGCAGCACCCCAACTCACCTTTACCCTTAAGCAAGCATAAGTTGTTTTTCTAAATTTGAGACCCTGTTCTGTTTTGCAATTCAGTTCCTGTGTAGCCAAGTTTACATTCCGTGTATTACTGATATCTTATGATGTTTCTTTTTCTGTGTGACTTATTTCAGTTAGAATCATCATACCTGAATCCACTCATTGTGCTGCTAAGGGCCTGATGACACAGATTTCATTGCTGAGTGATATTGCTTTGTAAGTAAATACCACAACTTCTTTATCCATTTTTCACTTTCTGCGATGTTGAACTTGTACTGTAAACGAGGTTCTTGTAAACAGAGCCGTTCCAAATTTGGGGTGGCTGTGTCTTTTTGATTTTAATTTCCCTAAGCTATAGGACCATAAGTGGAAGTGCCCTAGGTTCTGTTGCTTTGTTTTTTAGATGTTTCAGGAAACACCATACACTTCTCCCGAGTGGTTGTTGGCAATTTACATCCCGCCCATCAGCATAACAAGGCTCCCAGTTCTCCATGGCCTGTCCTGCCTTTCTGGATTTTACACTTTTTTCAGATGGCCCTTTTGACCGGGGGGAAGTGAGACTTCATTGTAGTGCAGATTTCCTTTGCAAGCTTGCTTGGTTGGCCAAAAAGGGCGCATGCGTTTTTTCCTGAATATATTCAGGAAAAAACGCATACGCCCTTTTTGGCCAAGTGCATCATTGTGGACGTTCTGCCTCTTTTCCTATGCTTTCAATGCAATTCCAGTCTACCTCCTGAAATCGGTTTCCTGCAATTCTGCCCCGCTTTCAAGTCCTCTTGGCAGCCTTACTTCAGTCTATTTTTGGACGATAGCTGTCATTTATAACTCTGCAGGTTTGTGAATTACAGTGTCCCTGAGCTCCTTTCTTCAACTTGCTTTCTTTTGACCTGGCCGCAACACCGCAGGATGGCTTCAGGCCCTAATCTGGTTCCGGCACGGCACGCTGAGCCTTTGGTTATTTCCTCTTCCTGGTGGGAAATGAGAGTTAAATTTGCCCGTCCAGACACCTCCAGCTAGTCTCTTATTGGTTCTCGCTATTCCTGTTCATCTTCCGCAGAAATTGCAAACTGGGCCAAACAGGAGGTTAAAGGCGCTGACTCTCCAAGTGGGGAGAGTGTTAGTAAAGCGTCTGGAATGTTGCACCCGAGTACCAGGGGAGGAAAACTGAGACATATTTGAACACGTCTCCCGTTCACATGGTTGATCATACTTGGGTTCCACATGCATGTTTTCGCTGAAGGAAGAATACCTTAAACCTGGAGAGTTAAGACCCGTGTAATGGATACCATGCAATATGACTTCAAAGGGTCTTCATTTGCTCACCGAACCTCTCCAATCCTATCACTGCTGCGTTTATGTCCCTGTACACATGCTTGATTCTCTTTCGGAGACATAGCAATCCATAGGTTTTAAGATACTTACTAGTCAGGTACATTCTTAGGCGTTTAATATGCGGTGTTGAGTCCATTTCGTTGAGCAAGGAGTAGCTATTGTCTATTCCATATTTGACTTAAGGAACTTTATCTGTGCTCATTTCAATCTCTGGTTTTATGCAGCACCCCAACTCACCTTTACACTTAAGCAAGCATAAGTTGGTTTTCTAAATTTGAGACCCTGTTCTGTTCTGTAATTCAGTTCCTGTGTAGCCAAGTTTACATTCCGTATATTACTGATATCTTATGATGCTTCTTTTTCTGTGTGACTTATTTCAGTTAGAATCATCATACCTGAATCCACTCATTGTGCTGCTAAGGGCCTGATGACACAGATTTCATTGCTGAGTGATATTGCTTTGTAAGTAAATACCACAACTTCTTTATCCATTTTTCACTTTCTGCGATGTTGAACTTGTACTGTAAACGAGGTTCTTGTAAACAGAGCCGTTCCAAACTTTGGGGTGGCTGTGTCTTTTTGATTTTAATTTCCCTAAGCTATAGGACCATAAGTGGAAGTGCCCTAGGTTCTGTTGCTTTGTTTTTTAGATGTTTCAGGAAACACCATACACTTCTCCCGAGTGGTTGTTGGCAATTTACATCCCGCCCATCAGCATAACAAGGCTCCCAGTTCTCCATGGCCTGTCCTGCCTTTCTGGATTTTACACTTTTTTCAGATGGCCCTTTTGACCGGGGGGAAGTGAGACTTCATTGTAGTGCAGATTTCCTTTGCAAGCTTGCTTGGTTGGCCAAAAAGGGCGTATGCGTTTTTTCCTGAATATATTCAGGAAAAAACGCATACGCCCTTTTTGGCCAAGTGCATCATTGTGGACGTTCTGCCTCTTTTCCTATGCTTTCAATGCAATTCCAGTCTACCTCCTGAAATCGGTTTCCTGCAATTCTGCCCCGCTTTCAAGTCCTCTTGGCAGCCTTACTTCAGTCTATTTTTGGACGATAGCTGTCATTTATAACTCTGCAGGTTTGTGAATTACAGTGCCCCTGAGCTCCTTTCTTCAACTCGGTTTCCTTTGAGCTGGCCGCAACACCGCAGGATGCTTTCAGGCCCTAATCTGGTTCCGGTACGGCACGCTGAGCCTTTGGTTATTTCCTCTTCCTGGTGGGAAATGAGAGTTAAATTTGCCCGTCCAGACACCTCCAGCTAGCCTCTCATTGGTTCTCGCTATTCCTGTTCATCTTCCGCAGAAATTGCAAACTGGGCCAAACAGGAGGTTAAAGGCGCTGACTCTCCAAGTGGGGAGAGTGTTAGTAAAGCGTCTGGAATGTTGCACCCGAGTACCAGGGGAGGAAAACTGAGACATATTTGAACACGTCTCCCGTTCACATGGTTGATCATACTTGGGTTCCACATGCATGTTTTAGCTGAAGGAAGAATACCTTAAACCTGGAGAGTTGAGACCCGTGTAATGGGTACCATGCAATATGACTTCAAAGGGTCTTCATTTGCTCACCGAACCTCTCCAATCCTATCACTTCTGCGTTTATGCCCCTGTACACAAGCTTGATTCTCTTTTGGAGACATAGCAATCCATAGGTTTTACGATACTTACTACTCAGGTACATTCTTAGGCGTTTAATATGCGGTGTTGAGTCCATTTCGTTGAGCAAGGAGTAGCTCTTGTCTATTCCATATTTGACTTAAGGAACTTTATCTGTGCTCATTTCAATCTCTGGTTTTATGCAGCACCCCAACTCACCTTTACCCTTAAGCAAGCATAAGTTGGTTTTCTAAATTTGAGACCCTGTTCTGTTCTGTAATTCAGTTCCTGTGTAGCCAAGTTTACATTCCGTGTATTACTGATATCTTATGATGTTTCTCTTTCTGTGTGACTTATTTCAGTTAGAATCATCATACCTGAATCCACTCATTGTGATGCTAAGGGCCTGATGACATAGATTTCATTGCTGAGTGATATTGCTTTGTAAGTAAATACCACAAGTTCTTTATCCATTTTTCACTTTCTGCGATGTTGAACTTGTACTGTAAACGAGGTTTTTGTAAACAGAGCCGTTCCAAACTTTGGGGTGGCTGTGTCTTTTTGATTTTAATTTCCCTAAGCTATAGGACCATAAGTGGAAGTGCCCTACGCTCTGTTGCTTTGTTTTTTAGATGTTTCAGGAAACACCATACACTTCTCCCGAGTGTCTGTTGGCAATTTACATCCCGCCCATCAGCATAACAAGGCTCCCAGTTCTCAATGGCCTGTTGCCTTTCTGGATTTTACACTTTTTTCAGATGGCCCTTTTGACCGGGGGGAAGTGAGACTTCATTGTAGTGCAGATTTCCTTTGCAAGCTTGCTTGGTTGGCCAAAAAGGGCGTATGCGTTTTTTCCTGAATATATTCAGGAAAAAACGCATACGCCCTTTTTGGCCAAGTGCATCATTGTGGACGTTCTGCCTCTTTTCCTATGCTTTCAATGCAATTCCAGTCTACCTCCTGAAATCGGTTTCCTGCAATTCTGCCCCGCTTTCAAGTCCTCTTGGCAGCCTTACTTCAGTCTATTTTTGGACGATAGCTGTCATTTATAACTCTGCAGGTTTGTGAATTACAGTGCCCCTGAGCTCCTTTCTTCAACTCGCTTTCTTGTGACCTGGCCGCAACACCGCAGGATGGCTTCCGGCCCTAATCTGGTTCCGGCACGGCATGCTGAGCCTTTGGTTAATTCCTCTTCCTGGTGGGAAACGAGAGTTAAATTTGCCCGTCCAGACACCTCCAGCTAGCCTCTCATTGGTTCTCGCTATTCCTGTTCATCTTCCGCAGAAATTGCAAACTGGGCCAAACAGGAGGTTAAAGGGACTGACTCTCCAAGTGGGGAGAGTGTTAGTAAAGCGTCTGGAATGTTGCACCCGAGTACCAGGGGAGGAAAACTGAGACATATTTGAACACATCTCCCGTTCACATGGTTGATCATACTTGGGTTCCACATGCATGTTTTAGCTGAAGGAAGAATACCTTAAACCTGGAGAGTTGAGACCCGTGGAATGGGTACCATGCAATATGACTTCAAAGGGTCTTCATTTGCTCACCAAACCTCTCCAATCCTACCACTGCTGCGTTTATGCCCCTGTACACATGCTTGATTCTCTTTTGGAGACATAGCAATCCATAGGTTTTAAGATACTTACTAGTCAGGTACATTCTTAGGCGTTTAATATGGGGTGTTGAGTCCATTTCGTTGAGCAAGGAGTAGCTCTTGTCTATTCCATATTTGGCTTAAGGAACTTTATCTGTGCTCATTTCAATCCTGGTTTTATGCAGCACCCCAACTCACCTTTCCCCTTAAGCAAGCATAAGTTGGTTTTCTAAATTTGAGACCCTGTTCTGTTTTGGAATGCAGTTCCTGTGTAGCCAAGTTTACATTCCGTGTATTACTGATATCTTATGATGTTTCTTTTTCTGTGTGTCTTATTTCAGTTAGAATCATCGTACCTGAATCCACTCATTATGCTGCTATGGGCCTGATGACATAGATTTCATTGCTGAGTGATACTGCATTGTACGTAAGTACCACAAGTTCTTTATCCATTTTTCACTTTCTGTGATATTGAACTTGTACGGTAAACGAGGTTCTTGTAAACGGAGGCGTCCCAAACTTTGGGGTGGCTGTGTCTTTTTGATTTTACTTTCCCTAAGCTATAGGACCATAAGTGGCAGTGCCCTAGGCTCTGTTGCTTTGTTTTTTAGATGTTTCAGGAAACACCATACACTTCTCCCGAGTGTCTGTTGGCAATTTACATCCCGCCCATCAGCATAACAAGGCTCCCAGTTCTCCATGGCCTGTCCTGCCTTTCTGGATTTTACACTTTTTTCAGATGGCCCTTTTGACCGGGGGGAAGTGAGACTTCATTGTAGTGCAGATTTCCTTTGCAAGCTTGCTTGGTTGGCCAAAAAGGGCGTATGCGTTTTTTCCTGAATATATTCAGGAAAAAACGCATACGCCCTTTTTGGCCAAGTGCATCATTGTGGACGTTCTGCCTCTTTTCCTATGCTTTCAATGCAATTCCAGTCTACCTCCTGAAATCGGTTTCCTGCAATTCTGCCCCGCTTTCAAGTCCTCTTGGCAGCCTTACTTCAGTCTATTTTTGGACGATAGCTGTCATTTATAACTCTGCAGGTTTGTGAATTACAGTGCCCCTGAGCTCCTTTCTTCAACTCGCTTTCTTGTGACCTGGCCGCAACACCGCAGGATGGCTTCAGGCCCTAATCTGGTTCCGGCATGGCACGCTGAGCCTTTGGTTAATTCCTCTTCCTGGTAGGAAATGAGAGTTAAATTTGCCCGTCCAGACACCTCCAGCTAGTCTCCATTGGTTCTCGCTATTCCTGTTCATCTTCCGCAGAAATTGCAAACTGGGCCAAACAGGAGGTTAAAGGGACTGACTCTCCAAGTGGGGAGAGTGTTAGTAAAGCGTCTGGAATGTTGCACCCGAGTACCAGGGTACGAAAACTGAGACATATTTGAACACGTCTCCCGATCACATGGTTGATCATACTCTAGGTTCCACATGCATGTTTTAGCTGAAGGAAGAATACCTTAAACCTGGGTAGTTGAAACCCGTGGAATGGGTACCATGCAATATGACTTCAAAGGGTCTTCATTTGCTCACCGAACCTCTCCAATCCTATCACTGCTGCGTTTATGCCCCTGTACACATGCTTGATTCTCTTTTGGAGACATAGCAATCCATAGGTTTTAAGATACTTACAAGTCAGGTACATTCTTAGGCGTTTAATATGCGGTGTTGAGTCCATTTCGTTGAGCAAGGAGTAGCTCTTGTCTATTCCATATTTGACTTAAGGAACTTTATCTGTGCTCATTTCAATCTCTGGTTTTATGCAGCACCCCAACTCACCTTTACCCTTAAGCAAGCATAAGTTGTTTTTCTAAATTTGAGACCCTGTTCTGTTCTGTAATTCAGTTCCTGTGTAGCCAAGTTTCCATTCCGTGTATTACTGATATCTTATGATGTTTCTTTTTCTGTGTGACTTATTTCAGTTAGAATCACCATACCTGAATCCACTCATTGTGCTGCTAAGGGCCTGCTGACACAGATTTCATTGCTGAGTGATATTGCTTTGTAAGTAAATACCACAACTTCTTTATCCATTTTTCACTTTCTGCGATGTTGAACTTGTACTGTAAACGAGGTTCTTGTAAACAGAGCCGTTCCAAACTTTGGGGTGGCTGTGTCTTTTTGATTTTAAATTCCCTAAGCTATAGGACCATAAGTGGAAGTGCCCTAGGCTCTGTTGCTTTGTTTTTTAGATGTTTCAGGAAACACCATACACTTCTCCCAAGTGTCTGTTGGCAATTTACATCCCGCCCATCAGCATAACAAGGCTCCCAGTTCTCCATGGCCTGTTGCCTTTCTGGATTTTACACTTTTTTCAGATGGCCCTTTTGACCGGGGGGAAGTGAGACTTCATTGTAGTGCAGATTTCCTTTGCAAGCTTGCTTGGTTGGCCAAAAAGGGCGTATGCGTTTTTTCCTGAATATATTCAGGAAAAAACGCATACGCCCTTTTTGGCCAAGTGCATCATTGTGGACGTTCTGCCTCTTTTCCTATGCTTTCAATGCAATTCCAGTCTACCTCCTGAAATCGGTTTCCTGCAATTCTGCCCCGCTTTCAAGTCCTCTTGGCAGCCTTACTTCAGTCTATTTTTGGACGATAGCTGTCATTTATAACTCTGCAGGTTTGTGAATTACAGTGCCCCTGAGCTCCTTTCTTCAACTCGCTTTCTTGTGACCTGGCCGCAACACCGCAGGATGGCTTCAGGCCCTAATCTGGTTCCGGCCCGGCATGCTGAGCCTTTGGTTAATTCCTCTTCCTGGTGGGAAATGAGAGTTAAATTTGCCCGTCCAGACACCTCCAGCTAGCCTCTCATTGATTCTCGCTATTCCTGTTCATCTTCCGCAGAAATTGCAAACTGGGCCAAACAGGAGGTTAAAGGCGCTGACTCTCCAAGTGGGGAGAGTGTTAGTAAAGCGTCTGGAATGTTGCACCCGAGTACCAGGGGAGGAAAACTGAGACATATTTGAACACGTCTCCCGTTCACATGGTTGATCATACTTGGGTTCCACATGCATGTTTTAGCTGAAGGAAGAATACCTTAAACCTGGAGAGTTAAGACCCGTGTAATGGGTACCATGCAATATGACTTCAAAGGGTCTTCATTTGCTCACCGAACCTCTCCAATCCTATCACTGCTGCGTTTATGCCCCTGTACACATGCTTGATTCTCTTTCGGAGACATAGCAATCCATAGGTTTTAAGATACTTACTAGTCAGGTACATTCTTAGGCGTTTAATATGCGGTGTTGAGTCCATTTCGTTGAGCAAGGAGTAGCTCTTGTCTATTCCATATTTGACTTAAGGAACTTTATCTGTGCTCATTTCAATCTCTGGTTTTATACAGCACCCCAACTCACCTTTCCCCTTAAGCAAGCATAAGTTGGTTTTCTAAATTTGAGACCCTGTTCTGTTCTGTAATTCAGTTCCTGTGTAGCCAAGTTTACATTCCGTGTATTACTGATATCTTATGATGTTTCTTTTTCTGTGTGACTTATTTCAGTTAGAATCATCGTACCTGAATCCACTCATTATGCTGCTACGGGCCTGGTGACATAGATTTCATTGCTGAGAGATACTGCATTGTACGTAAGTACCACAAGTTCTTTATCCATTTTTCACTTTCTGCGATGTTGAACTTGTACTGTAAACGAGGTTCTTGTAAACAGAGGCATCCCAAACTTTGGGGTGGCTGTGTCTTTTTGATTTTAATTTCCCTAAGCTATAGGACCATAAGTGGCAGTGCCCTAGGCTCTGTTGCTTTGTTTTTTAGATGTTTCAGGAAACACCATACACTTCTCCCGAGTGTCTGTTGGCAATTTACATCCCGCCCATCAGCATAACAAGGCTCCCAGTTCTCCATGGCCTGTCCTGCCTTTCTGGATTTTACACTTTTTTCAGATGGCCCTTTTGACCGGGGGGAAGTGAGACTTCATTGTAGTGCAGATTTCCTTTGCAAGCTTGCTTGGTTGGCCAAAAAGGGCGTATGCGTTTTTTCCTGAATATATTCAGGAAAAAACGCATACGCCCTTTTTGGCCAAGTGCATCATTGTGGACGTTCTGCCTCTTTTCCTATGCTTTCAATGCAATTCCAGTCTACCTCCTGAAATCGGTTTCCTGCAATTCTGCCCCGCTTTCAAGTCCTCTTGGCAGCCTTACTTCAGTCTATTTTTGGACGATAGCTGTCATTTATAACTCTGCAGGTTTGTGAATTACAGTGCCCCTGAGCTCCTTTCTTCAACTCGCTTTCTTGTGACCTGGCCGCAACACCGCAGGATGGCTTCAGGCCCTAATCTGGTTCCGGCACGGCATGCTGAGCCTTTGGTTAATTCCTCTTCCTGGTGGGAAATGAGAGTTAAATTTGCCCGTCCAGACACCTCCAGCTAGCCTCTCATTGGTTCTCGCTATTCCTGTTCATCTTCCGCAGAAATTGCAAACTGGGCCAAACAGGAGGTTAAAGGGACTGACTCTCCAAGTCGGGAGAGTGTTAGTAAAGCGTCTGGAATGTTGCACCCGAGTACCAGGGGAGGAAAACTGAGACATATTTGAACACGTCTCCCGTTCACATGGTTGATCATACTCTGGGTTCCACATGCATGTTTTAGCTGAAGGAAGAATACCTTAAACCTGGAGAGTTGAGACCCGTGTAATGGGTACCATGCAATATGACTTCAAAGGGTCTTCATTTGCTCACCGAACCTCTCCAATCCTATCACTGCTGCGTTTATGCCCCTGTACACATGCTTGATTCTCTTTTGGAGACATAGCAATCCATAGGTTTTAAGATACTTACTAGTCAGGTACATTCTTAGGCGTTTAATATGGGGTGTTGAGTCCATTTCGTTGAGCAAGGAGTAGCTCTTGTCTATTCCATATTTGGCTTAAGGAACTTTATCTGTGCTCATTTCAATCCTGGTTTTATGCAGCACCCCAACTCACCTTTCCCCTTAAGCAAGCATAAGTTGGTTTTCTAAATTTGAGACCCTGTTCTGTTTTGGAATGCAGTTCCTGTGTAGCCAAGTTTACATTCCGTGTATTACTGATATCTTATGATGTTTCTTTTTCTGTGTGACTTATTTCAGTTAGAATCATCGTACCTGAATCCACTCATTAAGCTGCTATGGGCCTGATGACATAGATTTCATTGCTGAGTGATACTGCATTGTACGTAAGTACCACAAGTTCTTTATCCATTTTTCACTTTCTGTGATACTGAACTTGTACGGTAAACGAGGTTCTTGTAAACGGAGGCGTCCCAAACTTTGGGGTGGCTGTGTCTTTTTGATTTTAATTTCCCTAAGCTATAGGACCATAAGTGGCAGTGCCCTAGGCTCTGTTGCTTTGTTTTTTAGATGTTTCAGGAAACACCATACACTTCTCCCGAGTGTCTGTTGGCAATTTACATCCCGCCCATCAGCATAACAAGGCTCCCAGTTCTCCATGGCCTGTCCTGCCTTTCTGGATTTTACACTTTTTTCAGATGGCCCTTTTGACCGGGGGGAAGTGAGACTTCATTGTAGTGCAGATTTCCTTTGCAAGCTTGCTTGGTTGGCCAAAAAGGGCGTATGCGTTTTTTCCTGAATATATTCAGGAAAAAACGCATACGCCCTTTTTGGCCAAGTGCATCATTGTGGACGTTCTGCCTCTTTTCCTATGCTTTCAATGCAATTCCAGTCTACCTCCTGAAATCGGTTTCCTGCAATTCTGCCCCGCTTTCAAGTCCTCTTGGCAGCCTTACTTCAGTCTATTTTTGGACGATAGCTGTCATTTATAACTCTGCAGGTTTGTGAATTACAGTGCCCCTGAGCTCCTTTCTTCAACTCGCTTTCTTGTGACCTGGCCGCAACACCGCAGGATGGCTTCACGCCCTAATGTGGTTCCGGCATGGCACGCTGAGCCTTTGGTTAATTCCTCTTCCTGGTAGGAAATGAGAGTTAAATTTGCCCGTCCAGACACCTCCAGCTAGTCTCCATTGGTTCTCGCTATTCCTGTTCATCTTCCGCAGAAATTGCAAACTGGGCCAAACAGGAGGTTAAAGGGACTGACTCTCCAAGTCGGGAGAGTGTTAGTAAAGCGTCTGGAATGTTGCACCCGAGTACCAGGGTACGAAAACTGAGACATATTTGAACACGTCTCCCGATCACATGGTTGATCATACTCTAGGTTCCACATGCATGTTTTAGCTGAAGGAAGAATACCTTAAACCTGGGTAGTTGAAACCCGTGGAATGGGTACCATGCAATATGACTTCAAAGGGTCTTCATTTGCTCACCGAACCTCTCCAATCCTATCACTGCTGCGTTTATGCCCCTGTACACATGCTTGATTCTCTTTTGGAGACATAGCAATCCATAGGTTTTAAGATACTTACAAGTCAGGTACATTCTTAGGCGTTTAATATGCGGTGTTGAGTCCATTTCGTTGAGCAAGGAGTAGCTCTTGTCTATTCCATATTTGGCTTAGGGAACTTTATCTGTGCTCATTTCAATCTCTGGTTTTATGCAGCACCCCAACTCACCTTTACCCTTAAGCAAGCATAAGTTGGTTTTCTAAATTTGAGACCCTGTTCTGTTCTGTAATTCAGTTCCTGTGTAGCCAAGTTTCCATTCCGTGTATTACTGATATCTTATGATGTTTCTTTTTCTGTGTGACTTATTTCAGTTAGAATCATCATACCTGAATCCACTCATTGTGCTGCTAAGGGCCTGATGACATAGATTTCATTGCTGAGTGATATTGCTTTGTAAGTGAATACCACAACTTCTTTATCCATTTTTCACTTTCTGCGATGTTGAACTTGTACTGTAAACGAGGTTCTTGTAAACAGAGCCGTTCAAAACTTTGGGGTGGCTGTGTCTTTTTGATTTTAAATTCCCTAAGCTATAGGACCATAAGTGGAAGTGCCCTAGGCTCTGTTGCTTTGTTTTTTAGATGTTTCAGGAAACACCATACACTTCTCCCAAGTGTCTGTTGGCAATTTACATCCCGCCCATCAGCATAACAAGGCTCCCAGTTCTCAATGGCCTGTTGCCTTTCTGGATTTTACACTTTTTTCAGATGGCCCTTTTGACCGGGGGAAAGTGAGACTTCATTGTAGTGCAGATTTCCTTTGCAAGCTTGCTTGGTTGGCCAAAAAGGGCGTATGCGTTTTTTCCTGAATATATTCAGGAAAAAACGCATACGCCCTTTTTGGCCAAGTGCATCATTGTGGACGTTCTGCCTCTTTTCCTATGCTTTCAATGCAATTCCAGTCTACCTCCTGAAATCGGTTTCCTGCAATTCTGCCCCGCTTTCAAGTCCTCTTGGCAGCCTTACTTCAGTCTATTTTTGGACGATAGCTGTCATTTATAACTCTGCAGGTTTGTGAATTACAGTGCCCCTGAGCTCCTTTCTTCAACTCGCTTTCTTTTGAGCTGGCCGCAACACCGCAGGATGGCTTCAGGCCCTAATCTGGTTCCAGTACGGCACGCTGAGCCTTTGGTTATTTCCTCTTCCTGTTGGGAAATGAGAGTTAAATTTGCCCGTCCAGACACCTCCAGCTAGCCTCTCATTGGTTCTCGCTATTCCTGTTCATCTTCCGCAGAAATTGCAAACTGGGCCAAACAGGAGGTTAAAGGCGCTGACTCTCCAAGTGGGGAGAGTGTTAGTAAAGCGTCTGGAATGTTGCACCCGAGTACCAGGGGAGGAAAACTGAGACATATTTGAAAACGTCTCCCGTTCACATGGTTGATCATACTTGGGTTCCACATGCATGTTTTAGCTGAAGGAAGAATACCTTAAACCTGGAGAGTTGAGACCCGTGTAATGGGTACCATGCAATATGACTTCAAAGGGTCTTCATTTGCTCACCGAACCTCTCCAATCCTATCACTGCTGCGTTTATGCCCCTGTACACATGCTTGATTCTCTTTTGGAGACATAGCAATCCATAGGTTTTACGATACTTACTAGTCAGGTACATTCTTAGGCGTTTAATATGCGGTGTTGAGTCCATTTCGTTGAGCAAGGAGTAGCTCTTGTCTATTCCATATTTGACTTAAGGAACTTTATCTGTGCTCATTTCAATCTCTGGTTTTATGCAGCACCCCAACTCACCTTTACCCTTAAGCAAGCATAAGTTGGTTTTCTAAATTTGAGACCCTGTTCTGTTCTGTAATTCAGTTCCTGTGTAGCCAAGTTTACATTCCGTGTATTACTGATATCTTATGATGTTTCTTTTTCTGTGTGACTTATTTCAGTTAGAATCATCATACCTGAATCTACTCATTGTGATGCTACGGGCCTGATGACATAGATTTCATTGCTGAGTGATATTGTTTGTAAGTAAATACCACAACTTCTTTATCCATTTTTCACTTTCTGTGATGTTGAACTTGTACTGTAAACGAGGTTCTTGTAAACAGAGGCGTCCCAAACTTTGGGGTGGCTGTGTCTTTTTGATTTTAATTTCCCTAAGCTATAGGACCATAAGTGGCAGTGCCCTAGGCTCTGTTGCTTTGTTTTTTAGATGTTTCAGGAAACACCATACACTTCTCCCAAGTGTCTGTTGGCAATTTACATCCCGCCCATCAGCATAACAAGGCTCCCAGTTCTCCATGGCCTGTCCTGCCTTTCTGGATTTTACACTTTTTTCAGATGGCCCTTTTGACCGGGGGGAAGTGAGACTTCATTGTAGTGCAGATTTCCTTTGCAAGCTTGCTTGGTTGGCCAAAAAGGGCGTATGCGTTTTTTCCTGAATATATTCAGGAAAAAACGCATACGCCCTTTTTGGCCAAGTGCATCATTGTGGACGTTCTGCCTCTTTTCCTATGCTTTCAATGCAATTCCAGTCTACCTCCTGAAATCGGTTTCCTGCAATTCTGCCCCGCTTTCAAGTCCTCTTGGCAGCCTTACTTCAGTCTATTTTTGGACGATAGCTGTCATTTATAACTCTGCAGGTTTGTGAATTACAGTGCCCCTGAGCTCCTTTCTTCAACTCGCTTTCTTGTGACCTGGCCGCAACACCGCAGGATGGCTTCAGGCCCTAATCTGGTTCCGGTATGGGACGCTGAGCCTTTGGTTATTTCCTCTTCCTGGTGGGAAATGAGAGTTAAATTTGCCCGTCCAGACACCTCCAGCTAGCCTCTCATTGGTTCTCGCTATTCCTGTTCATCTTCCGCAGAAATTGCAAACTGTGCCAAACAGGAGGTTAAAGGCGCTGACTCTCCAAGTGGGGAGAGTGTTAGTAAAGCGTCTGGAATGTTGCACCCGAGTACCAGGGGAGGAAAACTGAGATATATTTGAACACGTCTCCCGTTCACATGGTTGATCATACTCTGGGTTCCACATGCATGTTTTAGCTGAAGGAAGAATACCTTAAACCTGGAGAGTTGAGACCCGTGGAATGGGTACCATGCAATATGACTTCAAAGGGTCTTCATTTGCTCACCGAACCTCTCCAATCCTATCACTGCTGCGTTTATGCCCCTGTACACACGCTTGATTCTCTTTTGGAGACATAGCAATCCATAGGTTTTAAGATACTTACTAGTCAGGTACATTCTTAGGCGTTTAATATGGGGTGTTGAGTCCATGTCTTTGAGCAAGGAGTAGTTCTTGTCTATTCCATATTTGACTTAAGGAACTTTATCTGTGCTCATTTCAATCTCTGGTTTTATGCAGCACCCCAACTCACCTTTCCCCTTAAGCAAGCATAAGTTGGTTTTCTAAATTTGAGACCCTGTTCTGTTTTGGAATGCAGTTCCTGTGTAGCCAAGTTTACATTCCGTGTATTACTGATATCTTATGATGTTTCTTTTTCTGTGTGACTTATTTCAGTTAGAATCATCGTACCTGAATCCACTCATTATGCTGCTACGGGCCTGATGACATAGATTTCATTGCTGAGTGATACTGCATTGTACGTAAGTACCACAAGTTCTTTATCCATTTTTCACTTTCTGTGATATTGAACTTGTACGGTAAACGAGGTTCTTGTAAACGGAGGTGTCCCAAACTTTGGGGTGGCTGTGTCTTTTTGATTTTAATTTCCCTAAGCTATAGGACCATAAGTGGAAGTGCCCTAGGCTCTGTTGCTTTGTTTTTTAGATGTTTCAGGAAACACCATACACTTCTCCCGAGTGGTTGTTGGCAATTTACATCCCGCCCATCAGCATAACAAGGCTCCCAGTTCTCCATGGCCTGTCCTGCCTTTCTGGATTTTACACTTTTTTCAGATGGCCCTTTTGACCGGGGGGAAGTGAGACTTCATTGTAGTGCAGATTTCCTTTGCAAGCTTGCTTGGTTGGCCAAAAAGGGCGTATGCGTTTTTTCCTGAATATATTCAGGAAAAAACGCATACGCCCTTTTTGGCCAAGTGCATCATTGTGGACGTTCTGCCTCTTTTCCTATGCTTTCAATGCAATTCCAGTCTACCTCCTGAAATCGGTTTCCTGCAATTCTGCCCCGCTTTCAAGTCCTCTTGGCAGCCTTACTTCAGTCTATTTTTGGACGATAGCTGTCATTTATAACTCTGCAGGTTTGTGAATTACAGTGCCCCTGAGCTCCTTTCTTCAACTCGCTTTCTTGTGACCTGGCCGCAACACCGCAGGATGGCTTCAGGCCCTAATCTGGTTCCGACCCGGCATGCTGAGCCTTTGGTTAATTCCTCTTCCTGGTGGGAAATGAGAGTTAAATTTGCCCGTCCAGACACCTCCAGCTAGCCTCTCATTGGTTCTCGCTATTCCTGTTCATCTTCCGCAGAAATTGCAAACTGGGCCAAACAGGAGGTTAAAGGGACTGACTCTCCAAGTGGGGAGAGTGTTAGTAAAGCGTCTGGAATGTTGCACCCGAGTACCAGGGGAGGAAAACTGAGACATATTTGAACACGTCTCCCGATCACATGGTTGATCATACTCTAGGTTCCACATGCATGTTTTAGCTGAAGGAAGAATACCTTAAAACTGGGTAGTTGAAACCCGTGGAATGGGTACCATGCAATATGACTTCAAAGGGTCTTCATTTGCTCACCGAACCTCTCCAATCCTATCACTGCTGCGTTTATGCCCCTGTACACATGCTTGATTCTCTTTCGGAGACATAGCAATCCATAGGTTTTAAGATACTTACTAGTCAGGTACATTCTTAGGCGTTTAATATGCGGTGTTGAGTCCATTTCGTTGAGCAAGGAGTAGCTCTTGTCTATACCATATTTGGCTTAAGGAACTTTATCTGTGCTCATTTCAATCTCTGGTTTTATGCAGCACCCCAACTCACCTTTACCCTTAAGCAAGCATAAGTTGTTTTTCTAAATTTGAGACCCTGTTCTGTTCTGTAATTCAGTTCCTGTGTAGCCAAGTTTCCATTCCGTGTATTACTGATATCTTATGATGTTTCTTTTTCTGTGTGACTTAGTTCAGTTAGAATCATCATACCTGAATCCACTCATTGTGCTGCTAAGGGCCTGATGACACAGATTTCATTGCTGAGTGATATTGCTTTGTAAGTAAATACCACAACTTCTTTATCCATTTTTCACTTTCTGCGATGTTGAACTTGTACTGTAAACGAGGTTCTTGTAAACAGAGCCGTTCCAAACTTTGGGGTGGCTGTGTCTTTTTGATTTTAAATTCCCTAAGCTATAGGACCATAAGTGGAAGTGCCCTAGGCTCTGTTGCTTTGTTTTTTAGATGTTTCAGGAAACACCATACACTTCTCCCAAGTGTCTGTTGGCAATTTACATCCCGCCCATCAGCATAACAAGGCTCCCAGTTCTCAATGGCCTGTTGCCTTTCTGGATTTTACACTTTTTTCAGATGGCCCTTTTGACCGGGGGGAAGTGAGACTTCATTGTTGTGCAGATTTCCTTTGCAAGCTTGCTTGGTTGGCCAAAAAGGGCGTATGCGTTTTTTCCTGAATATATTCAGGAAAAAACGCATACGCCCTTTTTGGCCAAGTGCATCATTGTGGACGTTCTGCCTCTTTTCCTATGCTTTCAATGCAATTCCAGTCTACCTCCTGAAATCGGTTTCCTGCAATTCTGCCCCGCTTTCAAGTCCTCTTGGCAGCCTTACTTCAGTCTATTTTTGGACGATAGCTGTCATTTATAACTCTGCAGGTTTGTGAATTACAGTGCCCTTGAGCTCCTTTCTTCAACTCGCTTTCTTGTGACCTGGCCGCAACACCGCAGGATGGCTTCAGGCCCTAATCTGGTTCCGGCCCGGCATGCTGAGCCTTTGGTTAATTTCTCTTCCTGGTGGGAAATGAGAGTTAAATTTGCCCGTCCAGACACCTCCAACTAGCCTCTCATTGGTTCTCGCTATTCCTGTTCATCTTCCGCAGAAATTGCAAACTGGGCCAAACAGGAGGTTAAAGGGACTGACTCTCCAAGTGGGGAGAGTGTTAGTAAAGCGTCTGGAATGTTGCACCCGAGTACCAGGGGAGGAAAACTGAGACATATTTGAACACGTCTCCCGATCACATGGTTGATCATACTCTAGGTTCCACATGCATGTTTTAGCTGAAGGAAGAATACCTTAAACCTGGGTAGTTGAAACCCGTGGAATGGGTACCATGCAATATGACTTCAAAGGGTCTTCATTTGCCACCCAACCTCTCCAATCCTATCACTGCTGCGTTTATGCCCCTGTACACATGCTTGATTCTCTTTTGGTGACATAGCAATCCATAGGTTTTACGATACTTACTATTCAGGTACATTCTTAGGTGTTTAATATGCGGTGTTGAGTCCATTTCATTGAGCAAGGAGTAGCTCTTGTCTATTCCATATTTGACTTAAGGAACTTTATCTGTGCTCATTTCAATCTCTGGTTTTATGCAGCACCCCAACTCACCTTTACCCTTAAGCAAGCATAAGTTGGTTTTCTAAATTTGAGACCCTGTTCTGTTCTGTAATTCAGTTCCTGTGTAGCCAAGTTTCCATTCCGTGTATTACTGATATCTTATGATGTTTCTTTTTCTGTGTGACTTATTTCAGTTAGAATCATCATACCTGAATCCACTCATTGTGCTGCTAAGGGCCTGATGACACAGATTTCATTGCTGAGTGATATTGCTTTGTAAGTAAATACCACAACTTCTTTATCCATTTTTCACTTTCTGCGATGTTGAACTTGTACTGTAAACGAGGTTCTTGTAAACAGAGCCGTTCCAAACTTTGGGGTGGCTGTGTCTTTTTGATTTTAATTTCCCTAAGCTATAGGACCATAAGTGGAAGTGCCCTAGGTTCTGTTGCTTTGTTTTTTAGATGTTTCAGGAAACACCATACACTTCTCCCGAGTGGTTGTTGGCAATTTACATCCCGCCCATCAGCATAACAAGGCTCCCAGTTCTCCATGGCCTGTCCTGCCTTTCTGGATTTTACACTTTTTTCAGATGGCCCTTTTGACCGGGGAGAAGTGAGACTTCATTGTAGTGCAGATTTCCTTTGCAAGCTTGCTTGGTTGGCCAAAAAGGGCGTATGCGTTTTTTCCTGAATATATTCAGGAAAAAAACGCATACGCCCTTTTTGGCCAAGTGCATCATTGTGGACGTTCTGCCTCTTTTCCTATGCTTTCAATGCAATTCCAGTCTACCTCCTGAAATCGGTTTCCTGCAATTCTGCCCCGCTTTCAAGTCCTCTTGGCAGCCTTACTTCAGTCTATTTTTGGACGATAGCTGTCATTTATAACTCTGCAGGTTTGTGAATTACAGTGCCCCTGAGCTCCTTTCTTCAACTCGCTTTCTTGTGACCTGGCCGCAACACCGCAGGATGGCTTCAGGCCCTAATCTGGTTCCGACCCGGCATGCTGAGCCTTTGGTTAATTCCTCTTCCTGGTGGGAAATGAGAGTTAAATTTGCCCGTCCAGACACCTCCAGCTAGCCTCTCATTGGTTCTCGCTATTCCTGTTCATCTTCCGCAGAAATTGCAAACTGGGCCAAACAGGATGTTAAAGGGACTGACTCTCCAAGTGGGGAGAGTGTTAGTAAAGCGTCTGGAATGTTGCACCCGAGTACCAGGGGAGGAAAACTGAGACATATTTGAACACGTCTCCCGATCACATGGTTGATCATACTCTAGGTTCCACATGCATGTTTTAGCTGAAGGAAGAATACCTTAAACCTGGGTAGTTGAAACCCGTGGAATGGGTACCATGCAATATGACTTCAAAGGGTCTTCATTTGCTCACCGAACCTCTCCAATCCTATCACTGCTGCGTTTATGCCCCTGTACACATGCTTGATTCTCTTTCGGAGACATAGCAATCCATAGGTTTTAAGATACTTACAAGTCAGGTACATTCTTAGGCGTTTAATATGCGGTGTTGAGTCCATTTCGTTGAGCAAGGAGTAGCTCTTGTCTATTCCATATTTGGCTTAAGGAACTTTATCTGTGCTCATTTCAATCTCTGGTTTTATGCAGCACCCCAACTCACCCTTCCCCTTAAGCAAGCATAAGTTGTTTTTCTAAATTTGAGACCCTGTTCTGTTCTGTAATTCAGTTCCTGTGTAGCCAAGTTTCCATTCCGTGTATTACTGATATCTTATGATGTTTCTTTTTCTGTGTGACTTATTTCAGTTAGAATCATCATACCTGAATCCACTCATTGTGCTGCTAAGGGCCTGATGACACAGATTTCATTGCTGAGTGATATTGCTTTGTAAGTAAATACCACAACTTCTTTATCCATTTTTCACTTTCTGCGATGTTGAACTTGTACTGTAAACGAGGTTCTTGTAAACAGAGCCGTTCCAAACTTTGGGGTGGCTGTGTCTTTTTGATTTTAAATTCCCTAAGCTATAGGACCATAAGTGGAAGTGCCCTAGGCTCTGTTGCTTTGTTTTTTAGATGTTTCAGGAAACACCAAACACTTCTCCCAAGTGTCTGTTGGCAATTTACATCCCGCCCATCAGCATAACAAGGCTCCCAGTTCTCAATGGCCTGTTGCCTTTCTGGATTTTACACTTTTTTCAGATGGCCCTTTTGACCGGGGGGAAGTGAGACTTCATTGTAGTGCAGATTTCCTTTGCAAGCTTGCTTGGTTGGCCAAAAAGGGCGTATGCGTTTTTTCCTGAATATATTCAGGAAAAAACGCATACGCCCTTTTTGGCCAAGTGCATCATTGTGGACGTTCTGCCTCTTTTCCTATGCTTTCAATGCAATTCCAGTCTACCTCCTGAAATCGGTTTCCTGCAATTCTGCCCCGCTTTCAAGTCCTCTTGGCAGCCTTACTTCAGTCTATTTTTGGACGATAGCTGTCATTTATAACTCTGCAGGTTTGTGAATTACAGTGCCCTTGAGCTCCTTTCTTCAACTCGCTTTCTTGTGACCTGGCCGCAACACCGCAGGATGGCTTCAGGCCCTAATCTGGTTCCGGCCCGGCATGCTGAGCCTTTGGTTAATTCCTCTTCCTGGTGGGAAATGAGAGTTAAATTTGCCCGTCCAGACACTTCCAACTAGCCTCTCATTGGTTCTCGCTATTCCTGTTCATCTTCCGCAGAAATTGCAAACTGGGCCAAACAGGAGGTTAAAGGGACTGACTCTCCAAGTGGGGAGAGTGTTAGTAAAGCGTCTGGAATGTTGCACCCGAGTACCAGGGGAGGAAAACTGAGACATATTTGAACATGTCTCCGGATCACATGGTTGATCATACTCTAGGTTCCACATGCATGTTTTAGCTGAAGGAAGAATACCTTAAACCTGGGTAGTTGAAACCCGTGGAATGGGTACCATGCAATATGACTTCAAAGGGTCTTCATTTGCCACCCAACCTCTCCAATCCTATCACTGCTGCGTTTATGCCCCTGTACACATGCTTGATTCTCTTTCGGAGACATAGCAATCCATAGGTTTTAAGATACTTACAAGTCAGGTACATTCTTAGGCGTTTAATATGCGGTGTTGAGTCCATTTCGTTGAGCAAGGAGTAGCTCTTGTCTATTCCATATTTGGCTTAAGGAACTTTATCTGTGCTCATTTCAATCTCTGGTTTTATGCAGCACCCCAACTCACCTTTACCCTTAAGCAAGCATAAGTTGGTTTTCTAAATTTGAGACCCTGTTCTGTTCTGTAATTCAGTTCCTGTGTAGCCAAGTTTCCATTCCGTGTATTACTGATATCTTATGATGTTTCTTTTTCTGTGTGACTTATTTCAGTTAGAATCATCATACCTGAATCCACTCATTGTGCTGCTAAGGGCCTGATGACATAGATTTCATTGCTGAGTGATATTGCTTTGTAAGTGAATACCACAACTTCTTTATCCATTTTTCACTTTCTGTGATGTTGAACTTGTACTGTAAATGAGGTTCTTGTAAACAGAGCCGTTCCAAACTTTGGGGTGGCTGTGTCTTTTTGATTTTAATTTCCCTAAGCTATAGGACCATAAGTGGAAGTGCCCTAGGCTCTGTTGCTTTGTTTTTTAGATGTTTCAGGAAACACCATACACTTCTCCCGAGTGTCTGTTGGCAATTTACATCTCGCCCATCAGCATAACAAGGCTCCCAGTTCTCAATGGCCTGTTGCCTTTCTGGATTTTACACTTTTTTCAGATGGCCCTTTTGACCGGGGGGAAGTGAGACTTCATTGTAGTGCAGATTTCCTTTGCAAGCTTGCTTGGTTGGCCAAAAAGGGCGTATGCGTTTTTTCCTGAATATATTCAGGAAAAAACGCATACGCCCTTTTTGGCCAAGTGCATCATTGTGGACGTTCTGCCTCTTTTCCTATGCTTTCAATGCAATTCCAGTCTACCTCCTGAAATCGGTTTCCTGCAATTCTGCCCCGCTTTCAAGTCCTCTTGGCAGCCTTACTTCAGTCTATTTTTGGACGATAGCTGTCATTTATAACTCTGCAGGTTTGTGAATTACAGTGCCCCTGAGCTCCTTTCTTCAACTCGCTTTCTTGTGACCTGGCCGCAACACCGCAGGATGGCTTCAGGCCCTAATCTGGTTCCGACCCGGCATGCTGAGCCTTTGGTTAATTCCTCTTCCTGGTGGGAAATGAGAGTTAAATTTGCCCGTCCAGACACCTCCAGCTAGCCTCTCATTGGTTCTCGCTATTCCTGTTCATCTTCCGCAGAAATTGCAAACTGGGCCAAACAGGAGGTTAAAGGGACTGACTCTCCAAGTGGGGAGAGTGTTAGTAAAGCGTCTGGAATGTTGCACCCGAGTACCAGGGGAGGAAAACTGAGACATATTTGAACACGTCTCCCGATCACATGGTTGATCATACTCTAGGTTCCACATGCATGTTTTAGCTGAAGGAAGAATACCTTAAACCTGGGTAGTTGAAACCCGTGGAATGGGTACCATGCAATATGACTTCAAAGGGTCTTCATTTGCTCACCGAACCTCTCCAATCCTATCACTGCTGCGTTTATGCCCCTGTACACATGCTTGATTCTCTTTCGGAGACATAGCAATCCATAGGTTTTAAGATACTTACAAGTCAGGTACATTCTTAGGCGTTTAATATGCGGTGTTGAGTCCATTTCGTTGAGCAAGGAGTAGCTCTTGTCTATTCCATATTTGGCTTAAGGAACTTTATCTGTGCTCATTTCAATCTCTGGTTTTATGCAGCACCCCAACTCACCCTTCCCCTTAAGCAAGCATAAGTTGTTTTTCTAAATTTGAGACCCTGTTCTGTTCTGTAATTCAGTTCCTGTGTAGCCAAGTTTCCATTCCGTGTATTACTGATATCTTATGATGTTTCTTTTTCTGTGTGACTTATTTCAGTTAGAATCATCATACCTGAATCCACTCATTGTGCTGCTAAGGGCCTGATGACACAGATTTCATTGCTGAGTGATATTGCTTTGTAAGTAAATACCACAACTTCTTTATCCATTTTTCACTTTCTGCGATGTTGAACTTGTACTGTAAACGAGGTTCTTGTAAACAGAGCCGTTCCAAACTTTGGGGTGGCTGTGTCTTTTTGATTTTAAATTCCCTAAGCTATAGGACCATAAGTGGAAGTGCCCTAGGCTCTGTTGCTTTGTTTTTTAGATGTTTCAGGAAACACCAAACACTTCTCCCAAGTGTCTGTTGGCAATTTACATCCCGCCCATCAGCATAACAAGGCTCCCAGTTCTCAATGGCCTGTTGCCTTTCTGGATTTTACACTTTTTTCAGATGGCCCTTTTGACCGGGGGGAAGTGAGACTTCATTGTAGTGCAGATTTCCTTTGCAAGCTTGCTTGGTTGGCCAAAAAGGGCGTATGCGTTTTTTCCTGAATATATTCAGGAAAAAACGCATACGCCCTTTTTGGCCAAGTGCATCATTGTGGACGTTCTGCCTCTTTTCCTATGCTTTCAATGCAATTCCAGTCTACCTCCTGAAATCGGTTTCCTGCAATTCTGCCCCGCTTTCAAGTCCTCTTGGCAGCCTTACTTCAGTCTATTTTTGGACGATAGCTGTCATTTATAACTCTGCAGGTTTGTGAATTACAGTGCCCTTGAGCTCCTTTCTTCAACTCGCTTTCTTGTGACCTGGCCGCAACACCGCAGGATGGCTTCAGGCCCTAATCTGGTTCCGGCCCGGCATGCTGAGCCTTTGGTTAATTCCTCTTCCTGGTGGGAAATGAGAGTTAAATTTGCCCGTCCAGACACTTCCAACTAGCCTCTCATTGGTTCTCGCTATTCCTGTTCATCTTCCGCAGAAATTGCAAACTGGGCCAAACAGGAGGTTAAAGGGACTGACTCTCCAAGTGGGGAGAGTGTTAGTAAAGCGTCTGGAATGTTGCACCCGAGTACCAGGGGAGGAAAACTGAGACATATTTGAACATGTCTCCGGATCACATGGTTGATCATACTCTAGGTTCCACATGCATGTTTTAGCTGAAGGAAGAATACCTTAAACCTGGGTAGTTGAAACCCGTGGAATGGGTACCATGCAATATGACTTCAAAGGGTCTTCATTTGCCACCCAACCTCTCCAATCCTATCACTGCTGCGTTTATGCCCCTGTACACATGCTTGATTCTCTTTCGGAGACATAGCAATCCATAGGTTTTAAGATACTTACAAGTCAGGTACATTCTTAGGCGTTTAATATGCGGTGTTGAGTCCATTTCGTTGAGCAAGGAGTAGCTCTTGTCTATTCCATATTTGGCTTAAGGAACTTTATCTGTGCTCATTTCAATCTCTGGTTTTATGCAGCACCCCAACTCACCTTTACCCTTAAGCAAGCATAAGTTGGTTTTCTAAATTTGAGACCCTGTTCTGTTCTGTAATTCAGTTCCTGTGTAGCCAAGTTTCCATTCCGTGTATTACTGATATCTTATGATGTTTCTTTTTCTGTGTGACTTATTTCAGTTAGAATCATCATACCTGAATCCACTCATTGTGCTGCTAAGGGCCTGATGACATAGATTTCATTGCTGAGTGATATTGCTTTGTAAGTGAATACCACAACTTCTTTATCCATTTTTCACTTTCTGTGATGTTGAACTTGTACTGTAAATGAGGTTCTTGTAAACAGAGCCGTTCCAAACTTTGGGGTGGCTGTGTCTTTTTGATTTTAATTTCCCTAAGCTATAGGACCATACGTGGAAGTGCCCTAGGCTCTGTTGCTTTGTTTTTTAGATGTTTCAGGAAACACCATACACTTCTCCCGAGTGTCTGTTGGCAATTTACATCTCGCCCATCAGCATAACAAGGCTCCCAGTTCTCAATGGCCTGTTGCCTTTCTGGATTTTACACTTTTTTCAGATGGCCCTTTTGACCGGGGGGAAGTGAGACTTCATTGTAGTGCAGATTTCCTTTGCAAGCTTGCTTGGTTGGCCAAAAAGGGCGTATGCGTTTTTTCCTGAATATATTCAGGAAAAAACGCATACGCCCTTTTTGGCCAAGTGCATCATTGTGGACGTTCTGCCTCTTTTCCTATGCTTTCAATGCAATTCCAGTCTACCTCCTGAAATCGGTTTCCTGCAATTCTGCCCCGCTTTCAAGTCCTCTTGGCAGCCTTACTTCAGTCTATTTTTGGACGATAGCTGTCATTTATAACTCTGCAGGTTTGTGAATTACAGTGCCCCTGAGCTCCTTTCTTCAACTCGCTTTCTTGTGACCTGGCCGCAACACCGCAGGATGGCTTCAGGCCCTAATCTGGTTCCGGCCCGGCATGCTGAGCCTTTGGTTAATTCCTCTTCCTGGTGGGAAATGAGAGTTAAATTTGCCCGTTCAGACACCTCCAGCTAGTCTCTCATTGGTTCTCGCTATTCCTGTTCATCTTCCGCAGAAATTGCAAACTGGGCCAAACAGGAGGTTAAAGGGACTGACTCTCCAAGTGGGGAGAGTGTTAGTAAAGCGTCTGGAATGTTGCACCCGAGTACCAGGGGAGGAAAACTGAGACATATTTGAACACGTCTCCCGATCACATGGTTGATCATACTCTAGGTTCCACATGCATGTTTTAGCTGAAGGAAGAATACCTTAAACCTGGGTAGTTGAAACCCGTGGAATGGGTACCATGCAATATGATTTCAAAGGGTCTTCATTTGCTCACCGACCTCTCCAATCCTATCACTGCTGCATTTATGCCCCTGTACACATGCTTGATTCTCTTTTGGAGAGATAGCAATCCATAGGTTTTACGATACTTACTAGTCAGGTACATTCTTAGGCGTTTAATATGCGGTGTTGAGTCCATTTCGTTGAGCAAGGAGTAGCTCTTGTCTATTCCATATTTGACTTAAGGAACTTTATCTGTGCTCATTTCAATCTCTGGTTTTATGCAGCACCCCAACTCACCTTTACCCTTAAGCAAGCATAAGTTGGTTTTCTAAATTTGAGACCCTGTTCTGTTCTGTAATTCAGTTCCTGTGTAGCCAAGTTTCCATTCCGTGTATTACTGATATCTTATGATGTTTCTTTTTCTGTGTGACTTATTTCAGTTAGAATCATCATACCTGAATCCACTCATTGTGATGCTAAGGGCCTGATGACATAGATTTCATTGCTGAGTGATATTGCTTTGTAAGTAAATACCACAACTTCTTTATCCATTTTTCACTTTCTGCGATGTTGAACTTGTACTGTAAACGAGGTTCTTGTAAACAGAGGCGTCCCAAACTTTGGGGTGGCTGTGTCTTTTTCATTTTAATTTCCCTAAGCTATAGGACCATAAGTGGAAGTGCCCTAGGCTCTGTTGCTTTGTTTTTTAGATGTTTCAGGAAACACCATACACTTCTCCCGAGTGGTTGTTGGCAATTTACATCCCGCCCATCAGCATAACAAGGCTCCCAGTTCTCCATGGCCTGTCCTGCCTTTCTGGATTTTACACTTTTTTCAGATGGCCCTTTTGACCGGGGGGAAGTGAGACTTCATTGTAGTGCAGATTTCCTTTGCAAGCTTGCTTGGTTGGCCAAAAAGGGCGTATGCGTTTTTTCCTGAATATATTCAGGAAAAAACGCATACGCCCTTTTTGGCCAAGTGCATCATTGTGGACGTTCTGCCTCTTTTCCTATGCTTTCAATGCAATTCCAGTCTACCTCCTGAAATCGGTTTCCTGCAATTCTGCCCCGCTTTCAAGTCCTCTTGGCAGCCTTACTTCAGTCTATTTTTGGATGATAGCTGTCATTTATAACTCTGCAGGTTTGTGAATTACAGTGCCCCTGAGCTCCTTTCTTCAACTCGCTTTCTTGTGACCTGGCCGCAACACCGCAGGATGGCTTCAGGCCCTAATCTGGTTCCGACCCGGCATGCTGAGCCTTTGGTTAATTCCTCTTCCTGGTGGGAAATGAGAGTTAAATTTGCCCGTCCAGACACCTCCAGCTAGCCTCTCATTGGTTCTCGCTATTCCTGTTCATCTTCCGCAGAAATTGCAAACTGGGCCAAACAGGAGGTTAAAGGGACTGACTCTCCAAGTCGGGAGAGTGTTAGTAAAGCGTCTGGAATGTTGCACCCGAGTACCAGGGGAGGAAAACTGAGACATATTTGAACTCGTCTCCCGATCACATGGTTGATCATACTCTAGGTTCCACATGCATGTTTTAGCTGAAGGAAGAATACCTTAAACCTGGGTAGTTGAAACCCGTGGAATGGGAACCATGCAATATGACTTCAAAGGGTCTTCATTTGCTCACCGAACCTCTCCAATCCTATCACTGCTGCGTTTATGCCCCTGTACACATGCTTGATTCTCTTTCGGAGACATAGCAATCCATAGGTTTTAAGATACTTACAAGTCAGGTACATTCTTAGGCGTTTAATATGCGGTGTTGAGTCCATTTCGTTGAGCAAGGAGTAGCTCTTGTCTATTCCATATTTGGCTTAAGGAACTTTATCTGTGCTCATTTCAATCTCTGGTTTTATGCAGCACCCCAACTCACCTTTACCCTTAAGCAAGCATAAGTTGGTTTTCTAAATTTGAGACCCTGTTCTGTTCTGTAATTCAGTTCCTGTGTAACCAAGTTTCCATTCCGTGTATTACTGATATCTTATGATGTTTCTTTTTCTGTGTGACTTATTTCAGTTAGAATCATCATACCTGAATCCACTCATTGTGCTGCTAAGGGCCTGATGACATAGATTTCATTGCTGAGTGATATTGCTTTGTAAGTGAATACCACAACTTCTTTATCCATTTTTCACTTTGTGCGATGTTGAACTTGTACGGTAAACGAGGTTCTTGTAAACAGAGCCGTTCCAAACTTTGGGGTGGCTGTGTCTTTTTGATTTTAATTTCCCTAAGCTATAGGACCATAAGTGGAAGTGACCTAGGCTCTGTTGCTTTGTTTTTTAGATGTTTCAGGAAACACCATACACTTCTCCCAAGTATCTGTTGGCAATTTACATCACGCCCATCAGCATATCAAGGCTCCCCGTTCTGAATGGCCTGTTGCCTTTCTGGATTTTACACTTTTTTCAGATGGCCCTTTTGACCGGGGGGAAGTGAGACTTCATTGTAGTGCAGATTTCCTTTGCAAGCTTGCTTGGTTGGCCAAAAAGGGCGTATGCGTTTTTTCCTGAATATATTCAGGAAAAAACGCATACGCCCTTTTTGGCCAAGTGCATCATTGTGGACGTTCTGCCTCTTTTCCTATGCTTTCAATGCAATTCCAGTCTACCTCCTGAAATCGGTTTCCTGCAATTCTGCCCTGCTTTCAAGTCCTCTTGGCAGCCTTACTTCAGTCTATCTTTGGACGATAGCTGTCATTTATAACTCTGCAGGTTTGTGAATTACAGTGCCCCTGAGCTCCTTTCTTCAACTCGCTTTCTTTTGAGCTGGCCGCAACACCGCAGGATGGCTTCAGGCCCTAATCTGGTTCCGGTACGGCATGCTGAGCCTTTGGTTATTTCCTCTTCCTGGTGGGAAATGAGAGTTAAATTTGCCTGTCCAGACACCTCCAGCTAGTCTCTCATTGGTTCTCGCTATTCCTGTTCATCTTCCGCAGAAATTGCAAACTGGGCCAAACAGGAGGTTAAAGGCGCTGACTCTCCAAGTGGGGAGAGTGTTAGTAAAGCGTCTGGAATGTTGCACCCGAGTACCAGGGGAGGAAAACTGAGACATATTTGAACACGTCTCCCGTTCACATGGTTGATCATACTTGGGTTCCACATGCATGTTTTAGCTGAAGGAAGAATACCTTAAACCTGGAGAGTTGAGACCCGTGTAATGGGTACCATGCAATATGACTTCAAAGGGTCTTCATTTGCTCACCGAACCTCTCCAATCCTATCACTGCTGCGTTTATGCCCCTGTACACACGCTTGATTCTCTTTCGGAGACATAGCAATCCATAGGTTTTAAGATACTTACTAGTCAGGTACATTCTTAGGCGTTTAATATGCGGTGTTGAGTCCATTTCGTTGAGCAAGGAGTAGCTCTTGTCTATTCCATATTTGGCTTAAGGAACTTTATCTGTGCTCATTTCAATCTCTGGTTTTATGCAGCACCCCAACTCACCTTTACCCTTAAGCAAGCATAAGTTGTTTTTCTAAATTTGAGACCCTGTTCTGTTCTGTAATTCAGTTCCTGTTTAGCCAAGTTTCCATTCCATGTATTACTGATATCTTATGATGTTTCTTTTTCTGTGTGACTTATTTCAGTTAGAATCATCATACCTGAATCCACTCATTGTGCTGCTAAGGGCCTGATGACATAGATTTCATTGCTGAGTGATATTGCTTTGTAAGTGAATACCACAACTTCTTTATCCATTTTTCACTTTCTGCGATGTTGAACTTGTACTGTAAACGAGGTTCTTGTAAACAGAGCCGTTCCAAACTTTGGGGTGGCTGTGTCTTTTTGATTTTAATTTCCCTAAGCTATATGACCATAAGTGGAAGTGCCCTAGGTTCTGTTGCTTTGTTTTTTAGATGTTTCAGGAAACACCATACACTTCTCCTGAGTGGTTGTTGGCAATTTACATCCCGCCCATCAGCATAACAAGGCTCCCAGTTCTCCATGGCCTGTCCTGCCTTTCTGGATTTTACACTTTTCTCACATGGCCCTTTTGACCGGGGGGAAGTGAGACTTCATTGTAGTGCAGATTTCCTTTGCAAGCTTGCTTGGTTGGCCAAAAAGGGCGTATGCGTTTTTTCCTGAATATATTCAGGAAAAAACGCATACGCCCTTTTTGGCCAAGTGCATCATTGTGGACGTTCTGCCTCTTTTCCTATGCTTTCAATGCAATTCCAGTCTACCTCCTGAAATCGGTTTCCTGCAATTCTGCCCCACTTTCAAGTCCTCTTGGCAGCCTTACTTCAGTCTATTTTTGGATGATAGCTGTCATTTATAACTCTGCAGGTTTGTGAATTACAGTGCCCCTGAGCTCCTTTCTTCAACTCGCTTTCTTGTGACCTGGCCGCAACACCGCAGGATGGCTTCAGGCCCTAATCTGGTTCCGACCCGGCATGCTGAGCCTTTGGTTAATTCCTCTTCCTGGTGGGAAATGAGAGTTAAATTTGCCCGTCCAGACACCTCCAGCTAGCCTCTCATTGGTTCTCGCTATTCCTGTTCATCTTCCGCAGAAATTGCAAACTGGGCCAAACAGGAGGTTAAAGGGACTGACTCTCCAAGTGGGGAGAGTGTTAGTAAAGCGTCTGGAATGTTGCACCCGAGTACCAGGGGAGGAAAACTGAGACATATTTGAACACGTCTCCCGTTCACATGGTTGATCATACTCTAGGTTCCACATGCATGTTTTAGCTGAAGGAAGAATACCTTAAACCTGGGTAGTTGAAACCCGTGGAATGGGTACCATGCAATATGACTTCAAAGGGTCTTCATTTGCTCACCGAACCTCTCCAATCCTATCACTGCTGCGTTTATGCCCCTGTACACATGCTTGATTCTCTTTCGGAGACATAGCAATCCATAAGTTTTAAGATACTTACAAGTCAGGTACATTCTTAGGCGTTTAATATGCAGTGTTGAGTCCATTTCGTTGAGCAAGGAGTAGCTCTTGTCTATTCCATATTTGGCTTAAGGAACTTTATCTGTGCTCATTTCAATCTCTGGTTTTATGCAGCACCCCAACTCACCTTTCCCCTTAAGCAAGCATAAGTTGGTTTTCTAAATTTGAGACCCTGTTCTGTTCTGTAATTCAGTTCCTGTGCAGCCAAGTTTCCATTCCGTGTATTACTGATATCTTATGATGTTTCTTTTTCTGTGTGACTTATTTCAGTTAGAATCATCATACCTGAATCCACTCATTGTGCTGCTAAGGGCCTGATGACATAGATTTCATTGCTGAGTGATATTGCTTTGTAAGTAAATACCACAACTTCTTTATCCATTTTTCACTTTCTGCGATGTTGAACTTGTACTGTAAACGAGGTTCTTGTAAACAGAGCCGTTCCAAACTTTGGGGTGGCTGTGTCTTTTTGATTTTAATTTCCCTAAGCTATAGGACCATAAGTGGAAGTGACCTAGGCTCTGTTGCTTTGTTTTTTAGATGTTTCAGGAAACACCATACACTTCTCCCAAGTATCTGTTGGCAATTTACATCCCGCCCATCAGCATAACAAGGCTCCCAGTTCTCAATGGCCTGTTGCCTTTCTGGATTTTACACTTTTTTCAGATGGCCCTTTTGAAAGGGGGGAAGTGAGACTTCATTGTAGTGCAGATTTCCTTTGCAAGCTTGCTTGGTTGGCCAAAAAGGGCGTATGCCTTTTTTCCTGAATATATTCAGGAAAAAACGCATACGCCCTTTTTGGCCAAGTGCATCATTGTGGACGTTCTGCCTCTTTTCCTATGCTTTCAATGCAATTCCAGTCTACCTCCTGAAATCGGTTTCCTGCAATTCTGCCCTGCTTTCAAGTCCTCTTGGCAGCCTTACTTCAGTCTATTTTTGGACGATAGCTGTCATTTATAACTCTGCAGGTTTGTGAATTACAGTGCCCCTGCGCTCCTTTCTTCAACTCGCTTTCTTTTGAGCTGGCCGCAACACCGCAGGATGGCTTCAGGCCCTAATCTGGTTCCGGTACGGCATGCTGAGCCTTTGGTTATTTCCTCTTCCTGGTGGGAAATGAGAGTTAAATTTGCCTGTCCAGACACCTCCAGCTAGTCTCTCATTGGTTCTCGCTATTCCTGTTCATCTTCCGCAGAAATTGCAAACTGGGCCAAACAGGAGGTTAAAGGCGCTGACTCTCCAAGTGGGGAGAGTGTTAGTAAAGCGTCTGGAATGTTGCACCCGAGTACCAGGGGAGGAAAACTGAGACATATTTGAACACGTCTCCCGTTCACATGGTTGATCATACTTGGGTTCCACATGCATGTTTTAGCTGAAGGAAGAATACCTTAAACCTGGAGAGTTGAGACCCGTGTAATGGGTACCATGCAATATGACTTCAAAGGGTCTTCATTTGCTCACCGAACCTCTCCAATCCTATCACTGCTGCGTTTATGCCCCTGTAAACACGGTTGATTCTCTTTCGGAGACATAGCAATCCATAGGTTTTAAGATACTTACAAGTCAGGTACATTCTTAGGCGTTTAATATGCGGTGTTGAGTCCATTTCGTTGAGCAAGGAGTAGCTCTTGTCTATTCCATATTTGGCTTAAGGAACTTTATCTGTGCTCATTTCAATCTCTGGTTTTATGCAGCACCCCAACTCACCTTTACCCTTAAGCAAGCATAAGTTGGTTTTCTAAATTTGAGACCCTGTTCTGTTCTGTAATTCAGTTCCTGTGTAGCCAAGTTTCCATTCCATGTATTACTGATATCTTATGATGTTTCTTTTTCTGTGTGACTTATTTCAGTTAGAATCATCATACCTGAATCCACTCATTGTGCTGCTAAGGGCCTGATGACATAGATTTCATTGCTGAGTGATATTGCTTTGTAAGTGAATACCACAACTTCTTTATCCATTTTTCACTTTCTGCGATGTTGAACTTGTACTGTAAACGAGGTTCTTGTAAACAGAGCCGTTCCAAACTTTGGGGTGGCTGTGTCTTTTTGATTTTAATTTCCCTAAGCTATAGGACCATAAGTGGAAGTGCCCTACGCTCTGTTGCTTTGTTTTTTAGATGTTTCAGGAAACACCATACATTTCTCCCGAGTGGTTGTTGGCAATTTACATCCCGCCCATCAGCATAACAAGGCTCCCAGTTCTCCATGGCCTGTCCTGCCTTTCTGGATTTTACACTTTTTTCAGATGGCCCTTTTGACCGGGGGGAAGTGAGACTTCATTGTAGTGCAGATTTCCTTTGCAAGCTTGCTTGGTTGGCCAAAAAGGGCGTATGCGTTTTTTCCTGAATATATTCAGGAAAAAACGCATACGCCCTTTTTGGCCAAGTGCATCATTGTGGACGTTCTGCCTCTTTTCCTATGCTTTCAATGCAATTCCAGTCTACCTCCTGAAATCGGTTTCCTGCAATTCTGCCCCGCTTTCAAGTCCTCTTGGCAGCCTTACTTCAGTCTATTTTTGGACGATAGCTGTCATTTATAACTCTGCAGGTTTGTGAATTACAGTGCCCCTGATCTCCTTTCTTCAACTTGCTTTCTTGTGACCTGGCCGCAACACCGCAGGATGGCTTCAGGCCCTAATCTGGTTCCGGCACGGCACGCTGAGCCTTTGGTTATTTCCTCTTCCTGGTGGGAAATGAGAGTTAAATTTGCCCGTCCAGACACCTCCAGCTAGCCTCTCATTGGTTCTCGCTATTCCTGTTCATCTTCCGCAGGAATTGCAAACTGTGCCAAACAGGAGGTTAAAGGCGCTGACTCTCCAAGTGGGGAGAGTGTTAGTAAAGCGTCTGGAATGTTGCACCCGAGTACCAGGGGAGGAAAACTGAGACATATTTGAACACGTCTCCCGTTCACATGGTTGATCATACTTGGGTTCCACATGCATGTTTTAGCTGAAGGAAGAATACCTTAAACCTGGAGAGTTGAGACCCGTGTAATGGGTACCATGCAATATGACTTCAAAGGGTCTTCATTTGCTCACCGAACCTCTCCAATCCTATCACTGCTACGTTTATGCCCCTGTACACATGCTTGATTCTCTTTTGGAGACATAGCAATCCATAGGTTTTACGATACTTACAAGTCAGGTACATTCTTAGGCGTTTAATATGCGGTGTTGAGTCCATTTCGTTGAGCAAGGAGTAGCTCTTGTCTATTCCATATTTGACTTAAGGAACTTTATCTGTGCTCATTTCAATCTCTGGTTTTATGCAGCACCCCAACTCTCCTTTCCCCTTAAGCAAGCATAAGTTGGTTTTCTAAATTTGAGACCCTGTTCTGTTCTGTAATTCAGTTCCTGTGTAGCCAAGTTTACATTCCGTGTATTACTGATATCTTATGATGTTTCTTTTTCTGTGTGACTTATTTCAGTTAGAATCATCGTACCTGAATCCACTCATTATGCTGCTACGGGCCTGATGACATAGATTTCATTGCTGAGTGATACTGCATTGTACGTAAGTACCACAAGTTCTTTATCCATTTTTCACTTTCTGTGATATTGAACTTGTACGGTAAACGAGGTTCTTGTAAACGGAGGCGTCCCAAACTTTGGGGTGGCTGTGTCTTTTTGATTTTAATTTCCCTAAGCTATAGGACCATAAGTGGAAGTGCCCTAGGCTCTGTTGCTTTGTTTTTTAGATGTTTCAGGAAACACCATACACTTCTCCTGAGTGTCTGTTGGCAATTTACATCCCGCCCATCAGCATAACAAGGCTCCCAGTTCTCCATGGCCTGTCGTGCCTTTCTGGATTTTACACTTTTTTCAGATGGCCCTTTTGACCGGGGAGAAGTGAGACTTCATTGTAGTGCAGATTTCCTTTGCAAGTTTGCTTGGTTGGCCAAAAAGGGCGTATGCGTTTTTTCCTGAATATATTCAGGAAAAAACGCATACGCCCTTTTTGGCCAAGTGCATCATTGTGGACGTTCTGCCTCTTTTCCTATGCTTTCAATGCAATTCCAGTCTACCTCCTGAAATCGGTTTCCTGCAATGCTGCCCCGCTTTCAAGTCCTCTTGGCAGCCTTACTTCAGTCTATTTTTGGACGATAGCTGTCATTTATAACTCTGCAGGTTTGTGAATTACAGTGCCCCTGAGCTCCTTTCTTCAACTCGCTTTCTTGTGAGCTGGCCGCAACACCGCAGGATGTCTTCAGGCCCTAATCTGGTTCTGGCACGGCACGCTGAGCCTTTGGTTAATTCCTCTTCCTGGTGGGAAATGAGAGTTAAATTTGCCCATCCAGACACCTCCAGCTAGCCTCTCATTGGTTCTCGCTATTGCTGTTCATCTTCCGCAGAAATTGCAAACTGGGCCAAACAGGAGGTTAAAGGGACTGACTCTCCAAGTGGGGAGAGTGTTAGTAAAGCGTCTGGAATGTTGCACCCGAGTACCAGGGGAGGAAAACTGAGACATATTTGAACACGTCTCCCGATCACATGGTTGATCATACTCTGGGTTCCACATGCATGTTTTAGCTGAAGGAAGAATACCTAAAACCTGGGTAGTTGAAACCCGTGGAATGGGTGCCATGCAATATGACTTCAAAGGGTCTTCATTTGCTCACCGAACCTCTCCAATCCTATCACTGCTGCGTTTATGCCCCTGTACACATGCTTGATTGTCTTTCGGAGACATAGCAATCCATAGGTTTTAAGATACTTACTAGTCAGGTACATTCTTAGGCGTTTAATATGGGGTGTTGAGTCCATTTCGTTGAGCAAGGAGTAGCTCTTGTCTATTCCATATTTGGCTTAAGGAACTTTATCTGTGCTCATTTCAATCTCTGGTTTTATGCAGCACCCCAACTCACCTTTCCCCTTAAGCAAGCATAAGTTGGTTTTCTAAATTTGAGACCCTGTTCTGTTCTGTAATTCAGTTCCTGTGTAGCCAAGTTTACATTCCGTGTATTACTGATATCTTATGATGTTTCTTTTTCTGTGTGACTTATTTCAGTTAGAATCATCATACCTGAATCCACTCATTGTGCTGCTAAGGGCCTGATGACACAGATTTCATTGCTGAGTGATATTGCTTTGTAAGTAAATACCACAACTTCTTTATCCATTTTTCACTTTCTGCGATGTTGAACTTGTACTGTAAACGAGGTTCTTGTAAACAGAGCCGTTCCAAACTTTGGGGTGGCTGTGTCTTTTTGATTTTAATTTCCCTAAGCTATAGGACCATAAGTCGAAGTGCCCTAGGTTCTGTTGCTTTGTTTTTTAGATGTTTCAGGAAACACCATACACTTCTCCCGAGTGGTTGTTGGCAATTTACATCCCGCCCATCAACATAACAAGGCTCCCAGTTCTCCATGGCCTGTCCTGCCTTTCTGGATTTTACACTTTTTTCAGATGGCCCTTTTGACCGGGGGGAAGTGAGACTTCATTGTAGTGCAGATTTCCTTTGCAAGCTTGCTTGTTTGGCCAAAAAGGGCGTATGCGTTTTTTCCTGAATATATTCAGGAAAAAACGCATACGCCTTTTTTGGCCAAGTGCATCATTGTGGACGTTCTGCCTCTTTTCCTATGCTTTCAATGCAATTCCAGTCTACCTCCTGAAATCGGTTTCCTGCAATTCTGCCCCGCTTTCAAGTCCTCTTGGCAGCCTTACTTCAGTCTATTTTTGGACGATAGCTGTCATTTATAACTCTGCAGGTTTGTGAATTACAGTGCCCCTGAGCTCCTTTCTTCAACTCGCTTTCTTGTGACCTGGCCGCAACACCGCAGGATGTCTTCAGGCCCTAATCTCGTTCTGGCACGGCACGCTGAGCCTTTGGTTAATTCCTCTTCCTGGTGGGAAATGAGAGTTAAATTTGCCCATCCTAACACCTCCAGCTAGTCTCTCATTGATTCTCGCTATTCCTGTTCATCTTCCGCAGAAATTGCAAACTGGGCCAAACAGGAGGTTAAAGGGACTGACTCTCCAAGTGGGGAGAGTGTTAGTAAGCGTCTGGAATGTTGCACCCGAGTACCAGGGTACGAAAACTGAGACATATTTGAACACGTCTCCTGATCACATGGTTGATCATACTCTAGGTTCCACATGCATGTTTTAGCTGAAGGAAGAATACCTTAAACCTGGGTAGTTGAAACCCGTGGAATGGATACCATGCAATATGACTTCAAAGGGTCTTCATTTGCTCACCGAACCTCTCCAATCCTATCACTGCTGCGTTTATGCCCCTGTACACATGCTTGATTCTCTTTCGGAGACATAGCAATCCATAGGTTTTAAGATACTTACTAGTCAGGTACATTCTTAGGCGTTTAATATGGGGTGTTGAGTCCATTTCGTTGAGCAAGGAGTAGCTCTTGTCTATTCCATATTTGGCTTAAGGAACTTTATCTGTGCTCATTTCAATCTCTGGTTTTATGCAGCACCCCAACTCACCTTTCCCCTTAAGCAAGCATAAGTTGGTTTTCTAAATTTGAGACCCTGTTCTGTTCTGTAATTCAGTTCCTGTGTAGCCAAGTTTACATTCCGTGTATTACTGATATCTTATGATGTTTCTTTTTCTGTGTGACTTATTTCAGTTAGAATCATCATACCTGAATCCACTCATTGTGCTGCTAAGGGCCTGATGACATAGATTTCATTGCTGAGTGATATTGCTTTGTAAGTAAATACCACAACTTCTTTATCCATTTTTCACTTTCTGCGATGTTGAACTTGTACTGTAAACGAGGTTCTTGTAAACAGAGGCGTCCCAAACTTTGGGGTGGCTGTGTCTTTTTGATTTTCATTTCCCTAAGCTATAGGACCATAAGTGGAAGTGCCCTAGGCTCTGTTGCTTTGTTTTTTCGATGTTTCAGGAAACACCATACACTTCTCCCGAGTGTCTGTTGGCAATTTACATCCCACCCATCAGCATAACAAGGCTCCCAGTTCTCCATGGCCTGTCCTGCCTTTCTGGATTTTACACTTTTTTCAGATGGCCCTTTTGACCGGGGGGAAGTGAGACTTCATTGTAGTGCAGATTTCCTTTGCAAGCTTGCTTGGTTGGCCAAAAAGGGCGTATGCGTTTTTTCCTGAATATATTCAGGAAAAAACGCATACGCCCTTTTTGGCCAAGTGCATCATTGTGGACGTTCTGCCTCTTTTCCTATGCTTTCAATGCAATTCCAGTCTACCTCCTGAAATCGGTTTCCTGCAATTCTGCCCCGCTTTCAAGTCCTCTTGGCAGCCTTACTTCAGTCTATTTTTGGACGATAGCTGTCATTTATAACTCTGCAGGTTTGTGAATTACAGTGCCCCTGATCTCCTTTCTTCAACTCGTTTTCTTGTGAGCTGGCTGCAACACCGCTGGATGGCTTCAGGCCCTAATCTGGTTCCGGCACGGCATGCTGAGCCTTTGGTTATTTCCTCTTTCTGGTGGGAAATGAGAGTTAAATTTGCCCGTCCAGACACCTCCAGCTAGTCTCTCATTGGTTCTCCCTATTCCTGTTCATCTTCCGCAGAAATTGCAAACGGGGCCAAACAGGAGGTTAAAGGGACTGACTCTCCAAGTGGGGAGAGTGTTAGTAAAGCGTCTGGAATGTTGCACCCGAGTACCAGGGGAGGAAAACTGAGACATATTTGAACACGTCTCCCGTTCACATGGTTGATCATACTCTGGGTTCCACATGCATGTTTTAGCTGAAGGAAGAATACCTTAAACCTGGAGAGTTGAGACCCGTGTAATGGGTACCATGCAATATGACTTCAAAGGGTCTTCATTTGCTCACCGAACCTCTCCAATCCTATCACTGCTGCGTTTATGCCCCTGTACACACGCTTGATTCTCTTTTGGAGACATAGCAATCCATAGGTTTTAAGATACTTACTAGTCAGGTACATTCTTAGGCGTTTAATATGGGGTGTTGAGTCCATTTCGTTGAGCAAGGAGTAGCTCTTGTCTATTCCATATTTGGCTTAAGGAACTTTATCTGTGCTCATTTCAATCTCTGGTTTTATGCAGCACCCCAACTCACCTTCCCCCTTAAGCAAGCATAAGTTGGTTTTCTAAACTTGAGACACTGTTCTGTTTTGTAATTCAGTTCATGTGTAGCCAAGTTCACATTCTGTGTATTAGTGATACCTTATGATGTTTCTTTTCTGTGTGACTTATTTCAGTTCGAATCATCATACCTGCATCCACTCATTATGCTGCTACGGGCCTGATGACATAGATTTCATTGCTGAGTGATATTGCATTGTACGTAAGTACCACAAGTTCTTTATCCATTTTTCACTTTCTGCGATATTGAACTTGTACTGTAAACGAGGTTCTTGTAAACAGAGCCGTTCCAAACTTTGGGGTGGCTGTGTCTTTTTGATTTTAATTTCCCTAAGCTATAGGACCATAAGTGGAAGTGCCCTATGCTCTGTTGCTTTGTTTTTTAGATGTTTCAGGAAACACCATACACTTCTCCAGAGTGGCTGTTGGCAATTTACATCCCGCCCATCAGCATAAGAAGGCTCCCAGTTCTCCATGGCCTGTCGTGCCTTTCTGGATTTTACACTTTTTTCAGATGGCCCTTTTGACCGGGGGGAAGTGAGACTTCATTGTAGTGCAGATTTCCTTTGCAAGCTTGCTTGGTTGGCCAAAAAGTGCGTATGCGTTTTTTCCTGAATATATTCAGGAAAAAACACATACGCCCTTTTTGGCCAAGTGCATCATTGTCAAGTTTCTGACTCTCTTCATATGCTTTCAATGCAATTCCTGTCTACCTCCTGAAATCGGTTTCCTGCAATTCTGCCTTGCTTTCAATGCCTCTTCATAGCCTTACCTCAATATATTTTTTAAAAATAGTTGGCCTTTATAACTCTGCAGGTTTTCGAATTGCAGTGGCCCTTAGCTCCATTTTTTAGCTCTTATTTTTGTGGTATTGCCCCATAACCAAAGGATTCCTTGAAGCCCTATTTTTCTTCTGGGGCACCTGCTGTGCCTTTGGTTAATTCTTCTTACTGATGTGATATTAGAGTGACATGTGCCCATTGAAACCGCTACAGCTAGTTTCTCACTGGTTCCCCCTATTCCCATTCATCCTCTGCACTAACTGCAGACTGTGCGATACCAGAACTTAAAGGCATTGACTCCATGTGGGGATGTTGTTAGTAAAGCAGCTGGGATGTCGACCCGGAGCCCCAGGAGAGGAAAAATGAGGTGCGTTTTAGAAACCTTTCCCGATCATATGGTATACCAGTCGCTGGGTTTCCCAAGCATGGTTTAGCTGTAGGAAGATTCCCTTCAACCTGGAGTGTTGGGACCCTTGGACTGAGTAGCATGAAGTATTGCATTAAACTTTCGGCAGTTGCTCACCAAAGCTCACCAATCCTGTCAGCCCCAAGTGTCCAGCCTTATGTCTTATCCAGCTGTGGGTTTATATGTGGTCAATCCAGGTTGCATCACAGCCCCTGAGCGAATTTTGTAAGAATTTTTCTCTCTTTCATTGTTTCAGCGTTTTGTTTTTAAAATTTATTTCTATAATGGGGTTTAGCTCCTTTTCACTGCTGTGTTTGTGCCGCTCTGCACACACTTGATTCCCTTATGGAGATATATCAATACATGGGTTTTAAGATTCTTATTCCTCAGATATATTTCTCTGCGGTGTATAGGGTGTGTTGAGGCCTGTTCATTGAGCAAGGTGTAGATCTTGTCTAATACCTATTTGGTTTATTGAACGGTATCTGTGCTAATTTCAAACTCTGGTTTTATGCATCACCCCACCTCTCCTTTCCCCTTAAGCTGACATAAGTGTGTTTTCTAAATGTGAGACACTGTTCTGTTCTGTAATTCATTTCTTGTGCAGCCATATTTACCCTCCCTCTATAAGTGATATCTTATGATATGTTTCTTTTTCTGTTTGACTTATTTCAAGTAGTATTATCGGACCTAAATCCACTCTTTATCCTTCTACTAGCCTTATTACATTGATTTCATGGTGAAGAGATATTCCATTGTACATAAGTACCACATCTTCTTTATCCATTGTTCTCTTTCCTGGGATATTTAAGGTGTACTGAAGTTGAGGTTCTTGTAAACAGAGTAGCCCTAAACTGTGGTGTGCTTGTGTCTTGTTGATTTTTAGACTTCCCTAGATATACTCCCATGATTGGAAGTGTCCTATGCTCTGTAGCTCTGTTTTTTAGATGATTTAGGAACCACCATACACTTCTCCAGAGTGGCTCTCGGCAGTTCACACACTGCCCATCAGCGTATAAAGGCTCCCTGTTCTCCATGGCCTGTCCTGCATTTCTGGTTTTTACAATTTTTTAGGATGGCCCTTTTGACCGGTGGGAAGTGAGACTTCTTTGTTGTGCACATTTGCATTGCTTGCTTGCTTCGTTGCCCATAAAGTGCGTATGCGTTTTTTCCTGGATATAATCAGGAAAAACGCATACGCCCTTTTGGGCCAACTGCATCATTGTCGAAATTCTGCCGCTTTTCATGTGCGTTAAAGACGAGTCCAATCTATCTCTTGAAATCTGTTTCTTGCAATTCTGTCTTGCATTCAGATCCTCTTCTTTGCCTTACCTCAACATATTTTTGGACGTTAGTTTTCATTTATAACTCTGCAGGTTTGTGAATTGCAGTGACCCTGAGCTCCATTTTTTAAGTTGCTCTTTTGTGAGCTGGCCTCAAACCCGCAGGATTGCTTCAGGCCCTATTTTGGCTCCGGCGAGGCAGGCTGAGCCTTTCTTTAATTCTTATTCTTAATGGGAAATTAGAGTGATATGTGCCCGTCCAAACCCCTACAACTCTTCTCTCATTGGTTCCCCCTCTTCCTGTTCATCCTCCTCACAATTTGCAAAATGTGTGAAACAGAAGTTTAAATGTGCTGATTCTCCAAGTGGGGAGATTCTAAGTAGCGTGGCTGGAATGGTGAACAGGAGCACCAGGAGAGGATAAATGAGGTGCATTTTAGACACATCTCCCGATCACATGGTGTACAGTCCTCTGGGTTTTCCATGCATGTTTTAGCTGTAGGAAGATCCCTTGAACCTGCAGATTTGGGACCCATTGAATGGGTACCAGGTAGTATTACTTTAAAGGGTGTGCATTTCCTCACCCAACCTCACATTTCTCTTAGCGCAAACAGTTTCCAGCCTTATGTCTCATCCTGCTGTGGGTCTAGATGTGTTCAATCCATGTTGCATCACCGTCCCTGAGGAAAAGTTGTAAGAGGTTTTCTCTGTCTCTCTGTCGTTTATTTTTTTCAATTTATTACTATATTGGTTACAGCTGATTTTCAAAGCTCTGTTTCTTGCTGCTGTACATCCACTTGATTCGCGTACAGAGAGACATCAATAAATTCTTTTTCAGATTCTTACCAGTCGTATATATTCTTTTCCGGTGACTTGAGTGTGCTGAGTGCAGTTCTTTTAGCTACCGTGTAGGCCTTGTTGATTATCAGTTTGGTATTTGGAATGGTATCTTTGCTAATTTCAACCTCCTGGATGATGCCTCACCCCTCCCCACCTTTCCCGTTTAGCAGCCTTATGCGTGTTTTCTACATATTTGACTATGTTTTTGTTTTGTAATTTATTTCATGTGTAGCCATTTTGGATTCCACCTTTAAGTGATATCTTATGATATGTGTCTTTTTCTTTTTGAATTCTGTCACTTAGAATGATCATACGTAACTCCTCCGGAGTTGTTACAACTGGCCATATTTCATTGATTTCCAGGCTGAATAATATTCCACTCTACCTAAGTACCACATCTCTATCCATTTTTTCCCTCCAGAGACATTTAAGTTATATCCTAGTCGAGGATCTTTTAAACAGAGAGGGGGTAAACATTGGGGTGCCTGTGTCCTCTCGATTTTTGTTTTTCCCAAGATATACGCCCATGAGTGCAAGTGCCCTATGCTCTGTAGCTCATTTTTTAGATGCTTTAGTAAACACAATACACTTCTCCAGAATGGCCGTTGGCAATATACATTTCCACTATAAGTCTCACAGGGCTCCCTCTTCTCGTTGCCCTGTCCTGCATTTCTGTTGTTTACGCTTTATGAGGATGGCTCTTCTGACTGATGCGAAGTGATATCTTTTGTAGTATTGACTTCCAGTGCCCACCTGTTTGGTTGGCTAAAAAAGTGTATGCCCTTTTCTTGAATATATACAGAAAAGAACGCATACACCCTTTTTGGCCAACTGCAATGTTGGCAATGTTCAGCTCCTTTTCTTGTGCTTAATGGCGAGTCCTTTCTACCTCCTCAAATCCCTTTCCTGCCATTCTCCCTTGCTTACAAGTCCTTTTCTCTGACTTTCCTCAAGACATTTTTCAGTGATGGATATTTTCAACTCTGCAGTTTTGTGAATTTTACTGCCCCTGAGTTCCATTGTTCAACTCGTGTTTATGGGAACTGGCCACAAAGCAGCGGGATTTCCTCAAGCCCTATACTGTTTCCATGGGCAACCCTAGCCTTTGGTCAATTCGTCTTCCTGATTGGAAATTAGAGTGACATGTGCCTGTCTGAACACCTAGGACTTGTCTCTCATTGTTCCTCATCCTTCCGCTTCATCCTCTGGACAAATTCCAAACTGTACGCAACAGGATGTTGACAGTGCTGACATCTCCAAGTGGGGAGACTGTTAGTAAAGACGCTGGAGGGGTGAACCCGAGCACCAGGAGATGAGGAGATGAGATGCCTTTTCCAAACTCTTCCCGATCAGACGGTATAACATCCTCTGGGTGTGACAGACATGTTTTAGCAGTAGGAAGAGTCCCATTCATGTAAGGAGAACACCAGGGCTTTTTCAAAATCAGTGTCTCCCCGAAACCCAAACTGGGGAAGTTTTTAAGCTACGGCTACACATATGTTCATTAAGGGCCTTGGGAAGTAGGCAGAGTCCAAACTTTAGATGATTGAAGTCTTCAGGGTCAGAAGCACTCACCACCAGCTTCCCTTAGGCTACACTTTAACTGTCATTGATAGATGATGTCAATAAAAATATCTATTCTTTTTCAGATTATTTCCCCTTATAGGTTATTGCAAAATGTTGAGTGTAGTTCCCTGTGCTATACAGTAGTTCCTTGTTGATGATCTATTTTATACATAGCAGTGTGTATGTGTTCATTCCAAACTGTTAATTTATCCCTCCTCCCACCTTTCCCCTTTGGTAATAATAAATTATAAGATTTTATACTTCTCAGAAATGGGGGAGCTGAAAGAGAGGTATCATTTTCAATGGAAAAGCATTTAAAACAAGATTGAAGGTTTAACCAAGATTATTAGCTGTACATCCTTGGAAAGAAATCACTTCGTTTCTCTAATATTGACCTGACAAATAAGACAAACCTTTTCACTGAACTTGCTTATAAAAAGTGATGGAAATATCAAATGGAAGTGTTAAAAACATCTTATTTTACCCGAGCCTTATACACTGTTCTATGTTAACTACAGTTTGGCTCACACATCTGTTCATTGAGGTTACAATAGTCTCAATTTCTGTTACTGATCCTCCAGAGTGGACCCCAACAAGTGTCCCCCTGCCCAGTGTCATTGGGGCCAACAGATCGAGACTGAGTTTGGTTCACAAGCAAAGGAAACTTTATATTTTGATCAGAGAATGGAGAGGTGAGAGCATGCACTACCCCGTGGGCTGTGGGCTGGGCTGCTGTGTAGAGATCCTGTCAGAGTCAGCGGGAGGGAGGGAGGCGGCGGAGCTCTCGAGGGCCGGGTTGGCTGTAGCTCAGGCTCTATATCGTGGAGTCTGCACTGGGCCCCAGGAGCTGAGGTGTCGACCCAGCCATTCTGCACTAGGAAATCTGGTCTGAAGTGCCGGGTGTGGAACCTCTGCATGCGGGACCCTAGGAGCACGTGAAATTAGACAAAGCACAAAGGATAAAAAAGGTTAGACTTGACTTTATTGCCCAGATTCTATTTTTATCTCCCAGGGATTTTTAATGGGCTTTGCTGGGGACAAACCCCTCCTCTGCCTTTTGTCCCGTTCCTCATTCTTGGAGTGCTGAGGGTGCAGACCCTTCTTCTGTAACTGCTGAGTGCTGAGTTGGGAGCCCTCATACCCTGGGGCGAGGGTCAGAGCTTCTCCCCAGCAGCCTCCCGGTGACGTTGATTGTCCCCAGGACCCCTGCCTCCCTGCTCGTCCACCTGAGCACCAGCATTGGAAGTGTTATAGATTCTAATGACCTTTAAGGGTCCAGGAAAGAGATGTGCAGAGACGCTGTGGGGGCCGGTTTCACCCCGCCCCACATTTGTTCGGCCACCTTAGGCTGACCGTCTCTGCCAGCCTAGATGCTCTGACCAGTAGTCTGCGCTTTCTTCAGTTAGGCCCCTGAATTAACGTACAAACAGCACCAGGTGTCAGAGCCCTGCCCGCTCAACTCCCAGACAGTCCAGGGTCAGTGGTGATCAAGGACCATGATGGCTACTGAGTCAACAGCCTTTTGAAGTAAACAGGAGTCCAGCCGGTCTTATTGGCCACCATCATCACGGTGTCTGTAGGCTTTTCTATGGTGACAGTGTGGTATACTGTTCCCCCGCCAAGATTATTAGCTCCCCTCTGGGTGCAGTAAGTCCTGCAAGCAGTAGTCTACTCTTTTGGGACACACTCTTGTTGTTTTATGAGAGAAACTCCAGGTCAAGTGATGTTCACACGAGTCGTCATGGTGCCCTGTTGCCCCCGGTTATCTCTCTGGATGTTGGAGTTGGAGGGCCTCCTCACTCGAGGTCGGTGTGCCCACGGAGCGAACCCTGCAACTTCAGGGCATGGTTGGTGGTTAGGATCACCACGTGGGGTCCTTTTCCCTTAGGAGGGAGGTGGCCTTTTGGGCTGCTGATTTCCAGGTTTTTAGATACCGCCAGTATCTTGGCCAGATGTGGCAGTGGGCCAAGCCCCTTAGTGACCGTAGTTTATCCTACCTGGATGGCATTCTTGCATTGTTCCATTTCAAGTGGTCCCAGTTTTTGCACTAATTCTCCAATGGCGATTCACCTTTCACCGGGAATGTAAAGGTCAAAGGGTTTAGCTAAATTAGGGAGTTCCAGGGCAAGGGTCTGAATTGACTGCTCTTTCCATTCTTGAAAGGCCACTTCTGGATTCTATTCAAAAGGATCATCATCTTTTCCTTTCAGTGTTTCATATAGAGGCCCAGCTAGTAGACTGTAGCTAGGGATCCAGAAGCAGCAAACCCTGGCCTCCCCAGGAACCCCTAAGCTGTCTTCTAGTTTTAGAAAGGGGTAAGGCTGAAAATGGTTTCTTCCCTTTCCTGGGATGGGCTTCTCTGACCTTCTGTGAGAATGAAGCCCAGGCAGGTCACCGCAGTCTGTGATATTTGAGCTTTTTCTTGGACAACTTCTATCCTTTATTGGCTTGGTAGTTCAGAGGCCTCCTTAGTAGGGCTGGTGATCAGAATGTCGTCTGCATACTGAAGGAGGGTTTCCTTTTCCAGAGGTAGAACTTTTAGGTCTTTAGCTAAGCTTTCCCCAAAGATGGTGTGGGAATTTTTGCACCCTTGGGGCCAGACGGCCCGGAAGTATTGTTTTAGTTGTATGTTGAGTCCTGCCACTCACAAGCCAAAATTTCTTGTGACTCTGGGACTAATGGAATACAAAAGAAGGCATCATTGAAGACTAATACAGAATACCATGTCCTGGTGGTTGGTAGAATGACCAGCAGAGTGTAGGAATTAGGAGCAACTGGAGGTATATCCTCGGTGGCTTCACTGACTGTCCTGACATCCTTTACCAGGTCCCCAGCAGCCCATGGGGCTCTCGTGGTCAGACCAATCCCAGAATATGGAGCTCACCTGGGCAGGTACCCCACCCCCACCCCAGCCCACGGGGCAGGCCCCTCCCAGGATACAGAGCTACCCTTGCAGGTACCGTGGCAGGGCTGGGCACACAGGAACCGTGCACATAGCCCTCATTGCAGAGCACCCCCAGCTCACCTGTCGCTCAGAGCTGACACAGAGCACCTCAGAGCAGGACTTGAACTAACAAACAGCAGCTGCGACAGGTCTGTGACCCTGGGCATCACTCCGTGAGGCCTCCCTCCACCTGGTCTTCCAGAGACTTCCACTGCACCCGGGGCACCAGGCCTCTGTCTCCAACCACCACCCACCCCTCCTCTCCCTGACTCCTGGGTTCCTCTCATTAGGAGAGGGTTTTCTTGAAGTTGTCTCCCACTCATGGGCCAGATAAAATGATTAGAAAACAAGCCAAAGCTGCAGCCCCTTGTCTATCCTGACTCTCAGGAGCCCACACCTGTTCCTTGGACCTGGCCGGTTCAGCAAGTTCCATTTTCTGCAACTGTGAGCCCCTGAGGGGTGATGATTGGCTGACCTGGGCAGCCTTACCGTGCCGGCCAGCCCTCCCCAGGTGTGCCTGGGTTGAGATCAATATAAATACCACTCCAGGCAGCAAGAGCCCCTGCAGCCGTGCCTGACGCCATTTTCTCTGCCCTGTCAGCAGTCTCGGGGCTGGGCTGGTGGGAGGGAGTGAGAGGCCACGGCTTTGTGGGTGGCCCAGTGTGAGTGGGGCTCTGCTGGACTTTCTGCAGCAGTTGCCAGGCTGCCACCTGCTAAAGAAGAGGATGTGTCACCCATACCTGCTGCTGGAATTTCTCCCTGGGCAGAGGTGAGGAAGGAAAAAAGCAGTGGGGGCAGGGACAGGACGGGTATCTCAGGCAGGGAAATGGAAATCTTCCAGAAGAGCACCCAGGGCCAGGACCATCCTGGCTGGCCTGCAGGCACCAAGTCGGCCGGCATGCTGTCACTCGTGTGGCTCTATGGCCCTTCCTCTAGGCTTTCAAGTCCTTGTATATATTCAGGTGTTTTACCTGGGACGGGTGGGAATAGTTCAGCAGCAACTGGCCTGGGGCTCAGCTCACGTTTACTCACAGATGCCTCGGCACGGTGCCCCAGCTTTGCAATGAGGACGCTTGTTGCGTGGGGGCTGCTGGCTGAATGGGAGACGATTCCCCACCACTGACCAACTTCAGAATTGTTTACAACTGGAGCAAGTGCCCTGATACGGTTTTCCTCTGTGTAACTGGTGGGTTCTGTGTTTTTTTTCTCTTTTTCGTTTTTGGTTCAAGGTAGATTTTATTCCTCTTTTTTGTATTTACAGATATAAGCATGGAAATAATTTATTCATATAAATACATGTATGTGCAGGGAATAATTGTTTTTTCTGTTTTATTTTTTAAATTTTACTTCTTTTTAATTTTGAATTTTATTTTATATTTTTATACAGCAGGTTCTTATTGGTTATCTATTTTATACATATAAATGTATACATGCCAATCCCAGTCTCTCAACTCCTCCCACCACCACCCCCCCAACAGCTTTCCCCCCTTGTTGTCCATACGTTTGTTGTCTACATCTGTTGCTCTATTTATGCCTTGCAAAATGGTTAATCTGTACAGTTTTTCTAGGTTCCACATATATGCATGAATATACAAGATTTGTTTTTCTCTTTCTGACTTACTTCACTCTGTATGACAGTCTCTAGATCCATCGACGTCTCTACAAATGACCCAATTTCATTCCTTTTCATGGCTTAGTAATATTCCATTTTATATATGTACCACAGCTTTATGCATTCGTCTGTCTGTGGGCATTTAGGTTGCTTCCATTACCTCGATATTGTAAATAGTGATGCAATGAACATTGCGGTGAATGACTCTTTTTGATTTATGGTTTTGTCTGGGTGTATGTCCAGTACTGGGATTGCTGTATCATATGGTAATTCTATTGTTAGTTTCTTAAGAAATTCCATATTGTTCTCCATAATGACTGTATCAATTTATATTCCCAACAATAGTGGAAGAGGGTTCTTTTTCTCCACACCCTTTCCAGCATTTTTTGTTTGTAGATTTTCAATGATGCCTATTCTACCAGGTGTGAGGTGATACCTCATTGTTGAATCCATTTCGTTGAGCAAGGGGTAGCTCTTGTCTATTACATATTTGGCTTATGGAATGGTATCTGTGCTAATTTCAAACTCTGCTTTTATGCAGCACCCCAACTCACCTTCCCCCTTAAGCAGGCATAAGTTGGTTTTCTAAACTTGAGACCCTGTTCTGTTTTGTAATTCAGTTCATGTGTAGCCAAGTTCACATTCCGTGTATTAGTGATACCTTATGATGTTTCTTTTTCTGTGTGACTTATTTCACTTAGAATCATCATGCCTCAATGCACTCATTATGCTGGTACGGGCCTGGTGACATAGATTTCATTGCTGAGTGGTATTCTGTTGTACATAAGTACCGCAACTTCTTTATCCATTATTTGCTCTCTGGGATATTTAACTTGTGCCGTACAAGAGATTTCTGTAAAAAGAGCCATCCCAAATTTTGGGGTTGCTGTGTCTTTTTGATATTAATTTCCCTAAGCTATAGGACCATAAGTGGAAGTGCCCTAGGCTCTGTTGCTTTGTTTTTTAGATGTTTCAGGAAACACCATACACATCTCCCGAGTGTCTGTTGGCAATTTACATCCCGCCCATCAGCATAACAAGGCTCCCAGTTCTCCATGGCCTGTCCTGCCTTTCTGGGTTTTACACTTTTTTCAGATGACCCTTTTGACCGGGGGGAAGTGAGACTTCATTGTAGTGCAGATTTCCTTTGCAAGCTTGCTTGGTTGGCCAAAAAGGGCGTATGCGTTTTTTCCTGAATATATTCAGGAAAAAACGCATACGCCCTTTTTGGCCAAGTGCATCATTGTGGACGTTCTGCCTCTTTTCCTATGCTTTCAATGCAATTCCAGTCTACCTCCTGAAATCGGTTTCCTGCAATTCTGCCCCGCTTTCAAGTCCTCTTGGCAGCCTTACTTCAGTCTATTTTTGGACGATAGCTGTCATTTATAACTCTGCAGGTTTGTGAATTACAGTGCCCCTGAGCTCCTTTCTTCAACTCACTTTCTTGTGACCTGGCCGCAACACCGCAGGATGTCTTCAGGCCCTAATCTGGTTCTGGCACGGCACGCTGAGCCTTTGGTTAATTCCTCTTCCTGGTGGGAAATGAGAGTTAAATTTGCCCATCCTAACACCTCCAGCTAGTCTCTCATTGATTCTCGCTATTCCTGTTCATCTTCCGCAGAAATTGCAAACTGGGCCAAACAGGAGGTTAAAGGGACTGACTCTCCAAGTGGGGAGAGTGTTAGTAAGCGTCTGGAATGTTGCACCCGAGTGCCAGGGTACGAAAACTGAGACATATTTGAACACATCTCCCGATCACATGGTTGATCATACTCTAGGTTCCACATGCATGTTTTAGCTGAAGGAAGAATACCTTAAACCTGGGTAGTTGAAACCCGTGGAATGGGTACCATGCAATATGACTTCAAACGGTCTTCATTTGCTCACGAACCTCTCCAGTCCTATCACTGCTGCGTTTATGCCCCTGTACACATGCTTGATTCTCTTTCGGCGACATAGCAATCCATAGGTTTTAAGATACTTACTAGTCAGGTACATTCTTAGGCGTTTAATATGCGGTGTTGAGTCCATTTCGTTGAGCAAGGAGTAGCTCTTGTCTATTCCATATTTGGCTTAAGGAACTTTATCTGTGCTCATTTCAATCTCTGGTTTTATGCAGCACCCCAACTCACCTTTCCCCTTAAGCAAGCATAAGTTGGTTTTCTAAATTTGAGACCCTGTTCTGTTCTGTAATTCAGTTCCTGTGTAGCCAAGTTTACATTCCGTGTATTACTGATATCTTATGATGTTTCTTTTTCTGTGTGACTTATTTCAGTTAGAATCATCATACCTGAATCCACTCATTGTGCTGCTAAGGGCCTGATGACATAGATTTCATTGCTGAGTGATATTGCTTTGTAAGTAAATACCACAACTTCTTTATCCATTTTTCACTTTCTGCGATGTTGAACTTGTACTGTAAACGAGGTTCTTGTAAACAGAGGCGTCCCAAACTTTGGGGTGGCTGTGTCTTTTTGATTTTCATTTCCCTAAGCTATAGGACCATAAGTGGAAGTGCCCTAGGCTCTGTTGCTTTGTTTTTTCGATGTTTCAGGAAACACCATACACTTCTCCCAAGTGTCTGTTGGCAATTTACATCCCGCCCATCAGCATAACAAGGCTCCCAGTTCTCCATGGCCTGTCCTGCCTTTCTGGATTTTACACTTTTTTCAGATGGCCCTTTTGACCGGGGGGAAGTGAGACTTCATTGTAGTGCAGATTTCCTTTGCAAGCTTGCTTGGTTGGCCAAAAAGGGCGTATGCGTTTTTTCCTGAATATATTCAGGAAAAAACGCATACGCCCTTTTTGGCCAAGTGCATCATTGTGGACGTTCTGCCTCTTTTCCTATGCTTTCAATGCAATTCCAGTCTACCTCCTGAAATCGGTTTCCTGCAATTCTGCCCCGCTTTCAAGTCCTCTTGGCAGCCTTACTTCAGTCTATTTTTGGACGATAGCTGTCATTTATAACTCTGCAGGTTTGTGAATTACAGTGCCCCTGATCTCCTTTCTTCAACTCGTTTTCTTGTGAGCTGGCTGCAACACCGCTGGATGGCTTCAGGCCCTAATCTGGTTCCGGCACGGCATGCTGAGCCTTTGGTTATTTCCTCTTTCTGGTGGGAAATGAGAGTTAAATTTGCCCGTCCAGACACCTCCAGCTAGTCTCTCATTGGTTCTCCCTATTCCTGTTCATCTTCCGCAGAAATTGCAAACGGGGCCAAACAGGAGGTTAAAGGTGCTGACTCTCCAAGTGGGGAGAGTGTTAGTAAAGCGTCTGGAATGTTGCACCCGAGTACCAGGGGAGGAAAACTGAGACATATTTGAACACGTCTCCCGTTCACATGGTTGATCATACTCTGGGTTCCACATGCATGTTTTAGCTGAAGGAAGAATACCTTAAACCTGGAGAGTTGAGACCCGTGTAATGGGTACCATGCAATATGACTTCAAAGGGTCTTCATTTGCTCACCGAACCTCTCCAATCCTATCACTGCTGCGTTTATGCCCCTGTACACACGCTTGATTCTCTTTTGGAGACATAGCAATCCATAGGTTTTAAGATACTTACTAGTCAGGTACATTCTTAGGCGTTTAATATGGGGTGTTGAGTCCATTTCGTTGAGCAAGGAGTAGCTCTTGTCTATTCCATATTTGGCTTAAGGAACTTTATCTGTGCTCATTTCAATCTCTGGTTTTATGCAGCACCCCAACTCACCTTCCCCCTTAAGCAAGCATAAGTTGGTTTTCTAAACTTGAGACACTGTTCTGTTTTGTAATTCAGTTCATGTGTAGCCAAGTTCACATTCTGTGTATTAGTGATACCTTATGATGTTTCTTTTCTGTGTGACTTATTTCAGTTCGAATCATCATACCTGCATCCACTCATTATGCTGCTACGGGCCTGATGACATAGATTTCATTGCTGAGTGATATTGCATTGTACGTAAGTACCACAAGTTCTTTATCCATTTTTCCCTTTCTGCGATGTTGAACTTGTACTGTAAACGAGGTTCTTGTAAACAGAGCCGTCCCAAACTTTGGGGTGGCTGTGTCTTTTTGATTTTAATTTCCCTAAGCTATAGGACCATAAGTGGAAGTGCCCTATGCTCTGTTGCTTTGTTTTTTAGATGTTTCAGGAAACACCATACACTTCTCCAGAGTGGCTGTTGGCAATTTACATCCCGCCCATCAGCATAAGAAGGCTCCCAGTTCTCCATGGCCTGTCGTGCCTTTATGGATTTTACACTTTTTTCAGATGGCCCTTTTGACCGGGGGGAAGTGAGACTTCATTGTAGTGCAGATTTCCTTTGCAAGCTTGCTTGGTTGGCCAAAAAGTGCGTATGCGTTTTTTCCTGAATATATTCAGGAAAAAACACATACGCCCTTTTTGGCCAAGTGCATCATTGTCAAGTTTCTGACTCTCTTCATATGCTTTCAATGCAATTCCTGTCTACCTCCTGAAATCGGTTTCCTGCAATTCTGCCTTGCTTTCAATGCCTCTTCATAGCCTTACCTCAATATATTTTTTAAAAATAGTTGGCCTTTATAACTCTGCAGGTTTTCGAATTGCAGTGGCCCTTAGCTCCATTTTTTAGCTCTTATTTTTGTGGTATTGCCCCATAACCAAAGGATTCCTTGAAGCCCTATTTTTCTTCTGGGGCACCTGCTGTGCCTTTGGTTAATTCTTCTTACTGATGTGATATTAGAGTGACATGTGCCCATTGAAACCGCTACAGCTAGTTTCTCACTGGTTCCCCCTATTCCCATTCATCCTCTGCACTAACTGCAGACTGTGCGATACCAGAACTTAAAGGCATTGACTCCATGTGGGGATGTTGTTAGTAAAGCGGCTGGAATGTCGATCCGGAGCCCCAGGAGAGGAAAAATGAGGTGCGTTTTAGAAACCTTTCCCGATCATATGGTATACCAGTCGCTGGGTTTCCCAAGCATGGTTTAGCTGTAGGAAGATTCCCTTCAACCTGGAGTGTTGGGACCCTTGGACTGAGTAGCATGAAGTATTGCATTAAACTTTCGGCAGTTGCTCACCAAAGCTCACCAATCCTGTCAGCCCCAAGTGTCCAGCCTTATGTCTTATCCAGCTGTGGGTTTATATGTGGTCAATCCAGGTTGCATCACAGCCCCTGAGCGAATTTTGTAAGAATTTTTCTCTCTTTCATTGTTTCAGCGTTTTGTTTTTAAAATTTATTTCTATAATGGGGTTTAGCTCCTTTTCACTGCTGTGTTTGTGCCGCTCTGCACACACTTGATTCCCTTATGGAGATATATCAATACATGGGTTTTAAGATTCTTATTCCTCAGATATATTTCTCTGCGGTGTATAGGGTGTGTTGAGGCCTGTTCATTGAGCAAGGTGTAGATCTTGTCTAATACCTATTTGGTTTATTGAACGGTATCTGTGCTAATTTCAAACTCTGGTTTTATGCATCACCCCACCTCTCCTTTCCCCTTAAGCTGACATAAGTGTGTTTTCTAAATGTGAGACACTGTTCTGTTCTGTAATTCATTTCTTGTGCAGCCATATTTACCCTCCCTCTATAAGTGATATCTTATGATATGTTTCTTTTTCTGTTTGACTTATTTCAAGTAGTATTATCGGACCTAAATCCACTCTTTATCCTTCTACTAGCCTTATTACATTGATTTCATGGTGAAGAGATATTCCATTGTACATAAGTACCACATCTTCTTTATCCATTGTTCTCTTTCCTGGGATATTTAAGGTGTACTGAAGTTGAGGTTCTTGTAAACAGAGTAGCCCTAAACTGTGGTGTGCTTGTGTCTTGTTGATTTTTAGACTTCCCTAGATATACTCCCATGATTGGAAGTGTCCTATGCTCTGTAGCTCTGTTTTTTAGATGATTTAGGAACCACCATACACTTCTCCAGAGTGGCTCTCGGCAGTTCACACACTGCCCATCAGCGTATAAAGGCTCCCTGTTCTCCATGGCCTGTCCTGCATTTCTGGTTTTTACAATTTTTTAGGATGGCCCTTTTGACCGGTGGGAAGTGAGACTTCTTTGTTGTGCACATTTGCATTGCTTGCTTGCTTCGTTGCCCATAAAGTGCGTATGCGTTTTTTCCTGGATATAATCAGGAAAAAACGCATACGCCCTTTTGGGCCAACTGCATCATTGTCGAAATTCTGCCGCTTTTCATGTGCGTTAAAGACGAGTCCAATCTATCTCTTGAAATCTGTTTCTTGCAATTCTGTCTTGCATTCAGATCCTCTTCTTTGCCTTACCTCAACATATTTTTGGACGTTAGTTTTCATTTATAACTCTGCAGGTTTGTGAATTGCAGTGACCCTGAGCTCCATTTTTTAAGTTGCTCTTTTGTGAGCTGGCCTCAAACCCGCAGGATTGCTTCAGGCCCTATTTTGGCTCCGGCGAGGCAGGCTGAGCCTTTCTTTAATTCTTATTCTTAATGGGAAATTAGAGTGATATGTGCCCGTCCAAACCCCTACAACTCTTCTCTCATTGGTTCCCCCTCTTCCCGTTCATCCTCCTCACAATTTGCAAAATGTGTGAAACAGAAGTTTAAATGTGCTGATTCTCCAAGTGGGGAGATTCTAAGTAGCGTGGCTGGAATGGTGAACAGGAGCACCAGGAGAGGATAAATGAGGTGCATTTTAGACACATCTCCCGATCACATGGTGTACAGTCCTCTGGGTTTTCCATGCATGTTTTAGCTGTAGGAAGATCCCTTGAACCTGCAGATTTGGGACCCATTGAATGGGTACCAGGTAGTATTACTTTAAAGGGTGTGCATTTCCTCACCCAACCTCACATTTCTCTTAGCGCAAACAGTTTCCAGCCTTATGTCTCATCCTGCTGTGGGTCTAGATGTGTTCAATCCATGTTGCATCACCGTCCCTGAGGAAAAGTTGTAAGAGGTTTTCTCTGTCTCTCTGTCGTTTATTTTTTTCAATTTATTACTATATTGGTTACAGCTGATTTTCAAAGCTCTGTTTCTTGCTGCTGTACATCCACTTGATTCGCGTACAGAGAGACATCAATAAATTCTTTTTCAGATTCTTACCAGTCGTATATATTCTTTTCCGGTGACTTGAGTGTGCTGAGTGCAGTTCTTTTAGCTACCGTGTAGGCCTTGTTGATTATCAGTTTGGTATTTGGAATGGTATCTTTGCTAATTTCAACCTCCTGGATGATGCCTCACCCCTCCCCACCTTTCCCGTTTAGCAGCCTTATGCGTGTTTTCTACATATTTGACTATGTTTTTGTTTTGTAATTTATTTCATGTGTAGCCATTTTGGATTCCACCTTTAAGTGATATCTTATAATATGTGTCTTTTTCTTTTTGAATTCTGTCACTTAGAATGATCATACGTAACTCCTCCGGAGTTGTTACAACTGGCCATATTTCATTGATTTCCAGGCTGAATAATATTCCACTCTACCTAAGTACCACATCTCTATCCATTTTTTCCCTCCAGAGACATTTAAGTTATATCCTAGTCGAGGATCTTTTAAACAGAGAGGGGGTAAACATTGGGGTGCCTGTGTCCTCTCGATTTTTGTTTTTCCCAAGATATACGCCCATGAGTGCAAGTGCCCTATGCTCTGTAGCTCATTTTTTAGATGCTTTAGTAAACACAATACACTTCTCCAGAATGGCCGTTGGCAATATACATTTCCACTATAAGTCTCACAGGGCTCCCTCTTCTCGTTGCCCTGTCCTGCATTTCTGTTGTTTACGCTTTATGAGGATGGCTCTTCTGACTGATGCGAAGTGATATCTTTTGTAGTATTGACTTCCAGTGCCCACCTGTTTGGTTGGCTAAAAAAGTGTATGCCCTTTTCTTGAATATATACAGAAAAGAACGCATACACCCTTTTTGGCCAACTGCAATGTTGGCAATGTTCAGCTCCTTTTCTTGTGCTTAATGGCGAGTCCTTTCTACCTCCTCAAATCCCTTTCCTGCCATTCTCCCTTGCTTACAAGTCCTTTTCTCTGACTTTCCTCAAGACATTTTTCAGTGATGGATATTTTCAACTCTGCAGTTTTGTGAATTTTACTGCCCCTGAGTTCCATTGTTCAACTCGTGTTTATGGGAACTGGCCACAAAGCAGCGGGATTTCCTCAAGCCCTATACTGTTTCCATGGGCAACCCTAGCCTTTGGTCAATTCGTCTTCCTGATTGGAAATTAGAGTGACATGTGCCTGTCTGAACACCTAGGACTTGTCTCTCATTGTTCCTCATCCTTCCGCTTCATCCTCTGGACAAATTCCAAACTGTACGCAACAGGATGTTGACAGTGCTGACATCTCCAAGTGGGGAGACTGTTAGTAAAGACGCTGGAGGGGTGAACCCGAGCACCAGGAGATGAGGAGATGAGATGCCTTTTCCAAACTCTTCCCGATCAGACGGTATACCATCCTCTGGGTGTGACAGACATGTTTTAGCAGTAGGAAGAGTCCCATTCATGTAAGGAGAACACCAGGGCTTTTTCAAAATCAGTGTCTCCCCGAAACCCAAACTGGGGAAGTTTTTAAGCTACGGCTACACATATGTTCATTAAGGGCCTTGGGAAGTAGGCAGAGTCCAAACTTTAGATGATTGAAGTCTTCAGGGTCAGAAGCACTCACCACCAGCTTCCCTTAGGCTACACTTTAACTGTCATTGATAGATGATGTCAATAAAAATATCTATTCTTTTTCAGATTATTTCCCCTTATAGGTTATTGCAAAATGTTGAGTGTAGTTCCCTGTGCTATACAGTAGTTCCTTGTTGATGATCTATTTTATACATAGCAGTGTGTATGTGTTCATTCCAAACTGTTAATTTATCCCTCCTCCCACCTTTCCCCTTTGGTAATAATAAATTATAAGATTTTATACTTCTCAGAAATGGGGGAGCTGAAAGAGAGGTATCATTTTCAATGGAAAAGCATTTAAAACAAGATTGAAGGTTTAACCAAGATTATTAGCTGTACATCCTTGGAAAGAAATCACTTCGTTTCTCTAATATTGACCTGACAAATAAGACAAACCTTTTCACTGAACTTGCTTATAAAAAGTGATGGAAATATCAAATGGAAGTGTTAAAAACATCTTATTTTACCCGAGCCTTATACACTGTTCTATGTTAACTACAGTTTGGCTCACACATCTGTTCATTGAGGTTACAATAGTCTCAATTTCTGTTACTGATCCTCCAGAGTGGACCCCAACAAGTGTCCCCCTGCCCAGTGTCATTGGGGCCAACAGATCGAGACTGAGTTTGGTTCACAAGCAAAGGAAACTTTATATTTTGATCAGAGAATGGAGAGGTGAGAGCATGCACTACCCCGTGGGCTGTGGGCTGGGCTGCTGTGTAGAGATCCTGTCAGAGTCAGCGGGAGGGAGGGAGGCGGCGGAGCTCTCGAGGGCCGGGTTGGCTGTAGCTCAGGCTCTATATCGTGGAGTCTGCACTGGGCCCCAGGAGCTGAGGTGTCGACCCAGCCATTCTGCACTAGGAAATCTGGTCTGAAGTGCCGGGTGTGGAACCTCTGCATGCGGGACCCTAGGAGCACGTGAAATTAGACAAAGCACAAAGGATAAAAAAGGTTAGACTTGACTTTATTGCCCAGATTCTATTTTTATCTCCCAGGGATTTTTAATGGGCTTTGCTGGGGACAAACCCCTCCTCTGCCTTTTGTCCCGTTCCTCATTCTTGGAGTGCTGAGGGTGCAGACCCTTCTTCTGTAACTGCTGAGTGCTGAGTTGGGAGCCCTCATACCCTGGGGCGAGGGTCAGAGCTTCTCCCCAGCAGCCTCCCGGGGACGTTGATTGTCCCCAGGACCCCTGCCTCCCTGCTCGTCCACCTGAGCACCAGCATTGGAAGTGTTATAGATTCTAATGACCTTTAAGGGTCCAGGAAAGAGATGTGCAGAGACGCTGTGGGGGCCGGTTTCACCCCGCCCCACATTTGTTCGGCCACCTTAGGCTGACCGTCTCTGCCAGCCTAGATGCTCTGACCAGTAGTCTGCGCTTTCTTCAGTTAGGCCCCTGAATTAACGTACAAACAGCACCAGGTGTCAGAGCCCTGCCCGCTCAACTCCCAGACAGTCCAGGGTCAGTGGTGATCAAGGACCATGATGGCTACTGAGTCAACAGCCTTTTGAAGTAAACAGGAGTCCAGCCGGTCTTATTGGCCACCATCATCACGGTGTCTGTAGGCTTTTCTATGGTGACAGTGTGGTATACTGTTCCCCCGCCAAGATTATTAGCTCCCCTCTGGGTGCAGTAAGTCCTGCAAGCAGTAGTCTACTCTTTTGGGACACACTCTTGTTGTTTTATGAGAGAAACTCCAGGTCAAGTGATGTTCACACGAGTCGTCATGGTGCCCTGTTGCCCCCGGTTATCTCTCTGGATGTTGGAGTTGGAGGGTCTCCTCACTCGAGGTCGGTGTGCCCACGGAGCGAACCCTGCAACTTCAGGGCATGGTTGGTGGTTAGGATCACCACGTGGGGTCCTTTTCCCTTAGGAGGGAGGTGGCCTTTTGGGCTGCTGATTTCCAGGTTTTTAGATACCGCCAGTATCTTGGCCAGATGTGGCAGTGGGCCAAGCCCCTTAGTGACCGTAGTTTATCCTACCTGGATGGCATTCTTGCATTGTTCCATTTCAAGTGGTCCCAGTTTTTGCACTAATTCTCCAATGGCGATTCACCTTTCACCGGGAATGTAAAGGTCAAAGGGTTTAGCTAAATTAGGGAGTTCCAGGGCAAGGGTCTGAATTGACTGCTCTTTCCATTCTTGAAAGGCCACTTCTGGATTCTATTCAAAAGGATCATCATCTTTTCCTTTCAGTGTTTCATATAGAGGCCCAGCTAGTAGACTGTAGCTAGGGATCCAGAAGCAGCAAACCCTGGCCTCCCCAGGAACCCCTAAGCTGTCTTCTAGTTTTAGAAAGGGGTAAGGCTGAAAATGGTTTCTTCCCTTTCCTGGGATGGGCTTCTCTGACCTTCTGTGAGAATGAAGCCCAGGCAGGTCACCGCAGTCTGTGATATTTGAGCTTTTTCTTGGACAACTTCTATCCTTTATTGGCTTGGTAGTTCAGAGGCCTCCTTAGTAGGGCTGGTGATCAGAATGTCGTCTGCATACTGAAGGAGGGTTTCCTTTTCCAGAGGTAGAACTTTTAGGTCTTTAGCTAAGCTTTCCCCAAAGATGGTGTGGGAATTTTTGCACCCTTGGGGCCAGACGGCCCGGAAGTATTGTTTTAGTTGTATGTTGAGTCCTGCCACTCACAAGCCAAAATTTCTTGTGACTCTGGGACTAATGGAATACAAAAGAAGGCATCATTGAAGACTAATACAGAATACCATGTCCTGGTGGTTGGTAGAATGACCAGCAGGGTGTAGGAATTAGGAGCAACTGGAGGTATATCCTCGGTGGCTTCACTGACTGTCCTGACATCCTTTACCAGGTCCCCAGCAGCCCATGGGGCTCTCGTGGTCAGACCAATCCCAGAATATGGAGCTCACCTGGGCAGGTACCCCACCCCCACCCCAGCCCACGGGGCAGGCCCCTCCCAGGATACAGAGCTACCCTTGCAGGTACCGTGGCAGGGCTGGGCACACAGGAACCATGCACATAGCCCTCATTGCAGAGCACCCCCAGCTCACCTGTCGCTCAGAGCTGACACAGAGCACCTCAGAGCAGGACTTGAACTAACAAACAGCAGCTGCGACAGGTCTGTGACCCTGGGCATCACTCCGTGAGGCCTCCCTCCACCTGGTCTTCCAGAGACTTCCACTGCACCCGGGGCACCAGGCCTCTGTCTCCAACCACCACCCACCCCTCCTCTCCCTGACTCCTGGGTTCCTCTCATTAGGAGAGGGTTTTCTTGAAGTTGTCTCCCACTCATGGGCCAGATAAAATGATTAGAAAACAAGCCAAAGCTGCAGCCCCTTGTCTATCCTGACTCTCAGGAGCCCACACCTGTTCCTTGGACCTGGCCGGTTCAGCAAGTTCCATTTTCTGCAACTGTGAGCCCCTGAGGGGTGATGATTGGCTGACCTGGGCAGCCTTACCGTGCCGGCCAGCCCTCCCCAGGTGTGCCTGGGTTGAGATCAATATAAATACCACTCCAGGCAGCAAGAGCCCCTGCAGCCGTGCCTGACGCCATTTTCTCTGCCCTGTCAGCAGTCTCGGGGCTGGGCTGGTGGGAGGGAGTGAGAGGCCACGGCTTTGTGGGTGGCCCAGTGTGAGTGGGGCTCTGCTGGACTTTCTGCAGCAGTTGCCAGGCTGCCACCTGCTAAAGAAGAGGATGTGTCACCCATACCTGCTGCTGGAATTTCTCCCTGGGCAGAGGTGAGGAAGGAAAAAAGCAGTGGGGGCAGGGACAGGACAGGTATCTCAGGCAGGGAAATGGAAATCTTCCAGAAGAGCACCCAGGGCCAGGACCATCCTGGCTGGCCTGCAGGCACCAAGTCGGCCGGCATGCTGTCACTCGTGTGGCTCTATGGCCCTTCCTCTAGGCTTTCAAGTCCTTGTATATATTCAGGTGTTTTACCTGGGACGGGTGGGAATAGTTCAGCAGCAACTGGCCTGGGGCTCAGCTCACGTTTACTCACAGATGCCTCGGCACGGTGCCCCAGCTTTGCAATGAGGACGCTTGTTGCGTGGGGGCTGCTGGCTGAATGGGAGACGATTCCCCACCACTGACCAACTTCAGAATTGTTTACAACTGGAGCAAGTGCCCTGATACGGTTTTCCTCTGTGTAACTGGTGGGTTCTGTGTTTTTTTTCTCTTTTTCGTTTTTGGTTCAAGGTAGATTTTATTCCTCTTTTTTGTATTTACAGATATAAGCATGGAAATAATTTATTCATATAAATACATGTATGTGCAGGGAATAATTGTTTTTTCTGTTTTATTTTTTAAATTTTACTTCTTTTTAATTTTGAATTTTATTTTATATTTTTATACAGCAGGTTCTTATTGGTTATCTATTTTATACATATAAATGTATACATGCCAATCCCAGTCTCTCAACTCCTCCCACCACCACCCCCCCAACAGCTTTCCCCCCTTGTTGTCCATACGTTTGTTGTCTACATCTGTTGCTCTATTTATGCCTTGCAAAATGGTTAATCTGTACAGTTTTTCTAGGTTCCACATATATGCATGAATATACAAGATTTGTTTTTCTCTTTCTGACTTACTTCACTCTGTATGACAGTCTCTAGATCCATCGACGTCTCTACAAATGACCCAATTTCATTCCTTTTCATGGCTTAGTAATATTCCATTTTATATATGTACCACAGCTTTATGCATTCGTCTGTCTGTGGGCATTTAGGTTGCTTCCATTACCTCGATATTGTAAATAGTGATGCAATGAACATTGCGGTGAATGACTCTTTTTGATTTATGGTTTTGTCTGGGTATATGTCCAGTACTGGGATTGCTGTATCATATGGTAATTCTATTGTTAGTTTCTTAAGAAATTCCATATTGTTCTCCATAATGACTGTATCAATTTATATTCCCAACAATAGTGGAAGAGGGTTCTTTTTCTCCACACCCTTTCCAGCATTTTTTGTTTGTAGATTTTCAATGATGCCTATTCTACCAGGTGTGAGGTGATACCTCATTGTTGAATCCATTTCGTTGAGCAAGGGGTAGCTCTTGTCTATTACATATTTGGCTTAAGGAACTTTATCTGTGCTAATTTCAAACTCTGCTTTTATGCAGCACCCCAACTCACCTTCCCCCTTAAGCAGGCATAAGTTGGTTTTCTAAACTTGAGACCCTGTTCTGTTTTGTAATTCAGTTCATGTGTAGCCAAGTTCACATTCCGTGTATTAGTGATACCTTATGATGTTTCTTTTTCTGTGTGACTTATTTCACTTAGAATCATCATGCCTCAATGCACTCATTATGCTGGTACGGGCCTGGTGACATAGATTTCATTGCTGAGTGGTATTCTGTTGTACATAAGTACCGCAACTTCTTTATCCATTATTTGCTCTCTGGGATATTTAACTTGTGCCGTAGAAGAGATTTCTGTAAAAAGAGCCATCCCAAATTTTGGGGTTGCTGTGTCTTTTTGATATTAATTTCCCTAAGCTATAGGACCATAAGTGGAAGTGCCCTAGGCTCTGTTGCTTTGTTTTTTAGATGTTTCAGGAAACACCATACACATCTCCCGAGTGTCTGTTGGCAATTTACATCCCGCCCATCAGCATAACAAGGCTCCCAGTTCTCCATGGCCTGTCCTGCCTTTCTGGGTTTTACACTTTTTTCAGATGGCCCTTTTGACCGGGGGGAAGTGAGACTTCATTGTAGTGCAGATTTCCTTTGCAAGCTTGCTTGGTTGGCCAAAAAGGGCGTATGCGTTTTTTCCTGAATATATTCAGGAAAAAACGCATACGCACTTTTGGCAAAGTGCATCATTGTGGACGTTCTGCCTCTTTTCCTATGCTTTCAATGCAATTCCAGTCTACCTCCTGAAATCGGTATCCTGCAATTCTGCCCCGCTTTCAAGTCCTCTTGGCAGCCTTACTTCAGTATATTTTTGGACGATAGCTGTCATTTATAACTCTGCAGGTTTGTGAATTACAGAGACCCTGAGCTCCTTTCTTCAACTCGCTTTCTTTTGAGCTGGCCGCAACACCGCAGGATGGCTTCAGGCCCTAATCTGGTTCCGGCACGGCACGCTGAGCCTTTGGTTATTTCCCTTCCTGGTGGGAAATGAGAGTTAAATTTGCCCGTCCAGACACCTCCAGCTAGTCTCTCATTGGTTCTCCCTATTCCTGTTCATCTTACGCAGAAATTGCAAACTGGGCCAAACAGGAGGTTAAAGGCGCTGACTCTCCAAGTCGGGAGAGTGTTAGTAAAGGGTCTGGAATGTTGCACCCGAATACCAGGGGAGGAAAACTGAGACATATTTGAACACGACTCCCGTTCACACGGTTGATCATACGCGGGGTTCCACATGCATGTTTTAGCTGAAGGAAGAATACCTTAAACCTGGAGAGTTGAGACCCGTGTAATGGGTACCATGCAATATGACTTCAAAGGGTCTTCATTTGCTCACCGAACCTCTCCAATCCTATCACTGCTGCGTTCATGCCCCTGTACACATGCTTGATTCTCTTTCGGAGACATAGCAATCCATAGGTTTTAAGATACTTACTAGTCAGGTACATTCTTAGGCGTTTAATATGCGGTGTTGAGTCCATTTCGTTGAGCAAGGAGTAGCTCTTGTCTATTCCATATTTGGCTTAAGTAACTTTATCTGTGCTCATTTCAATCTCTGGTTTTATGCAGCACCCCAACTCACCTTTCCCCTTAAGCAAGCATAAGTTGGTTTTCTAAATTTGAGACCCCGTTCTGTTCTGTAATTCAGTTCCTGTGTAGCCAAGTTTACATTCCGTGTATTACTGATATCTTATGATGTTTCTTTTTCTGTGTGACTTATTTCAGTTAGAATCATCATACCTGAATCCACTCATTGTTCTGCTAAGGGCCTGATGACATAGATTTCATTGCTGAGTGATATTGCTTTGTAAGTAAATACCACAACTTCTTTATCCATTTTTCACTTTCTGCGATGTTGAACTTGTACTGTAAACGAGGTTCTTGTAAACAGAGCCGTTCCAAACTTTGTGGTGGCTGTGTCTTTTTGATTTTAAATTCCCTAAGCTATAGGACCATAAGTGGAAGTGCCCTAGGTTCTGTTGCTTTGTTTTTTAGATGTTTCAGGAAACACCATACACTTCTCCCGAATGTCTGTTGGCAATTTACATCCCGCCCATCAGCATAACAAGGCTCCCAGTTCTCCATGGCCTGTCCTGCCTTTCTGGATTTTACACTTTTTTCAGATTGCCCTTTTGACCGGGGGGAAGTGAGACTTCATTGTAGTGCAGATTTCCTTTGCAAGCTTGCTTGGTTGGCCAAAAAGGGCGTATGCGTTTTTTCCTGAATATATTCAGGAAAAAACGCATACGCCCTTTTTGGCCAAGTGCATCATTGTGGACGTTCTGCCTCTTTTCCTATGCTTTCAATGCAATTCCAGTCTACCTCCTGAAATCGGTTTCCTGCAATTCTGCCCCGCTTTCAAGTCCTCTTGGCAGCCTTACTTCAGTCTATTTTTGGACGATAGCTGTCATTTATAACTCTGCAGGTTTGTGAATTACAGTGCCCCTGAGCTCCTTTCTTCAACTCGCTTTCTTGTGACCTGGCCGCAACACCGCAGGATGGCTTCAGGCCCTATCTGGTTCCGGTACGGCACGCTGAGCCTTTGGTTATTTCCTCTTCCTGGTGGGAAATGAGAGTTAAATTTGCCAGTCCAGACACCTCCAGCTAGTCTCTCATTGGTTCTCGCTATTCCTGTTCATCTTCCAAGAAATTGCAAACTGGGCCAAACAGGAGGTTAAAGACGCTGACTCTCCAAGTGGGGAGACTGTTAGTAAAGCGTCTGGAATGTTGCACCCGAGTACCAGGGGAGGAAAACTGAGACATATTTGAACACGTCTCCCGTTCACATGGTTGATCATACTTGGGTTCCACATGGATCTTTTAGCTGAAGGAAGAATACCTTAAACCTGGGTAGTTGAAACCCGTGGAATGGGTACCATGCAATATGACTTCAAAGGGTCTTCATTTGCTCACCGAACCTCTCCAATCCTATCACTGCTGCGTTTATGCCCCTGTACACATGCTTGATTCTCTTTCGGAGACATAGCAATCCATAGGTTTTAATATACTTACTAGTCAGGTACATTCTTAGGCGTTTAATATGCGGTGTTGAGTCCATTTCGTTGAGCAAGGAGTAGCTCTTGTCTATTCCATATTTGGCTTAAGGAACTTGATCTGTGCTCATTTCAATCTCTGGTTTTATGCAGCAACCCAACTCACCTTTCCCCTTAAGCAAGCATAAGTTGGTTTTCTAAATTTGAGACCCTGTTCTGTTCTGTAATTCAGTTCCTGTGTAGCCAAGTTTACATTCCGTGTATTACTGATATCTTATGATGTTTCTTTTTCTGTGTGACTTATTTCAGTTAGAATCATCATACCTGAATCCACTCATTGTGCTGCTAAGGGCCTGATGACACAGATTTCATTGCTGAGTGATATTGCTTTGTAAGTAAATACCACAACTTCTTTATCCATTTTTCACTTTCTGCGATGTTGAACTTGTACTGTAAACGAGGTTCTTGTAAACAGAGCCGTTCCAAACTTTGGGGTGGCTGTGTCTTTTTGATTTTAATTTCCCTAAGCTATAGGACCATAAGTGGAAGTGCCCTAGGTTCTGTTGCTTTGTTTTTTAGATGTTTCAGGAAACACCATACACTTCTCCCGAATGTCTGTTGGCAATTTACATCCCGCCCATCAGCATAACAAGGCTCCCAGTTCTCCATGGCCTGTCCTGCCTTTCTGGATTTTACACTTTTTTCAGATTGCCCTTTTGACCGGGGGGAAGTGAGACTTCATTGTAGTGCAGATTTCCTTTGCAAGCTTGCTTGGTTGGCCAAAAAGGGCGTATGCGTTTTTTCCTGAATATATTCAGGAAAAAACGCATACGCCCTTTTTGGCCAAGTGCATCATTGTGGACGTTCTGCCTCTTTTCCTATGCTTTCAATGCAATTCCAGTCTACCTCCTGAAATCGGTTTCCTGCAATTCTGCCCCGCTTTCAAGTCCTCTTGGCAGCCTTACTTCAGTCTATTTTTGGACGATAGCTGTCATTTATAACTCTGCAGGTTTGTGAATTACAGTGCCCCTGAGCTCCTTTCTTCAACTCGCTTTCTTGTGACCTGGCCGCAACACCGCAGGATGGCTTCAGGCCCTATCTGGTTCCGGTACGGCACGCTGAGCCTTTGGTTATTTCCTCTTCCTGGTGGGAAATGAGAGTTAAATTTGCCAGTCCAGACACCTCCAGCTAGTCTCTCATTGGTTCTCGCTATTCCTGTTCATCTTCCAAGAAATTGCAAACTGGGCCAAACAGGAGGTTAAAGACGCTGACTCTCCAAGTGGGGAGACTGTTAGTAAAGCGTCTGGAATGTTGCACCCGAGTACCAGGGGAGGAAAACTGAGACATATTTGAACACGTCTCCCGTTCACATGGTTGATCATACTTGGGTTCCACATGGATCTTTTAGCTGAAGGAAGAATACCTTAAACCTGGGTAGTTGAAACCCGTGGAATGGGTACCATGCAATATGACTTCAAAGGGTCTTCATTTGCTCACCGAACCTCTCCAATCCTATCACTGCTGCGTTTATGCCCCTGTACACATGCTTGATTCTCTTTCGGAGACATAGCAATCCATAGGTTTTAATATACTTACTAGTCAGGTACATTCTTAGGCGTTTAATATGCGGTGTTGAGTCCATTTCGTTGAGCAAGGAGTAGCTCTTGTCTATTCCATATTTGGCTTAAGGAACTTGATCTGTGCTCATTTCAATCTCTGGTTTTATGCAGCAACCCAACTCACCTTTCCCCTTAAGCAAGCATAAGTTGGTTTTCTAAATTTGAGACCCTGTTCTGTTCTGTAATTCAGTTCCTGTGTAGCCAAGTTTACATTCCGTGTATTACTGATATCTTATGATGTTTCTTTTTCTGTGTGACTTATTTCAGTTAGAATCATCATACCTGAATCCACTCATTGTGCTGCTAAGGGCCTGATGACACAGATTTCATTGCTGAGTGATATTGCTTTGTAAGTAAATACCACAACTTCTTTATCCATTTTTCACTTTCTGCGATGTTGAACTTGTACTGTAAACGAGGTTCTTGTAAACAGAGCCGTTCCAAACTTTGGGGTGGCTGTGTCTTTTTGATTTTAATTTCCCTAAGCTATAGGACCATAAGTGGAAGTGCCCTAGGTTCTGTTGCTTTGTTTTTTAGATGTTTCAGGAAACACCATACACTTCTCCCGAATGTCTGTTGGCAATTTACATCCCGCCCATCAGCATAACAAGGCTCCCAGTTCTCCATGGCCTGTCCTGCCTTTCTGGATTTTACACTTTTTTCAGATTGCCCTTTTGACCGGGGGGAAGTGAGACTTCATTGTAGTGCAGATTTCCTTTGCAAGCTTGCTTGGTTGGCCAAAAAGGGCGTATGCGTTTTTTCCTGAATATATTCAGGAAAAAACGCATACGCCCTTTTTGGCCAAGTGCATCATTGTGGACGTTCTGCCTCTTTTCCTATGCTTTCAATGCAATTCCAGTCTACCTCCTGAAATCGGTTTCCTGCAATTCTGCCCCGCTTTCAAGTCCTCTTGGCAGCCTTACTTCAGTCTATTTTTGGACGATAGCTGTCATTTATAACTCTGCAGGTTTGTGAATTACAGTGCCCCTGAGCTCCTTTCTTCAACTCGCTTTCTTGTGACCTGGCCGCAACACCGCAGGATGGCTTCAGGCCCTATCTGGTTCCGGTACGGCACGTTGAGCCTTTGGTTATTTCCTCTTCCTGGTGGGAAATGAGAGTTAAATTTGCCAGTCCAGACACCTCCAGCTAGTCTCTCATTGGTTCTCGCTATTCCTGTTCATCTTCCAAGAAATTGCAAACTGGGCCAAACAGGAGGTTAAAGACGCTGACTCTCCAAGTGGGGAGACTGTTAGTAAAGCGTCTGGAATGTTGCACCCGAGTACCAGGGGAGGAAAACTGAGACATATTTGAACACGTCTCCCATTCACATGGTTGATCATACTTGGGTTCCACATGCATCTTTTAGCTGAAGGAAGAATACCTTAAACCTGGGTATTTGAAACCCGTGGAATGGGTACCATGCAATATGACTTCAAAGGGTCTTCATTTGCTCACCGAACCTCTCCAATCCTATCACTGCTGCGTTTATGCCCCTGTACACATGCTTGATTCTCTTTTGGAGACATAGCAATCCATAGGTTTTAAGATACTTACTAGTCAGGTACATTCTTAGGCGTTTAATATGCGGTGTTGAGTCCATTTCATTGAGCAAGGAGTAGCTCTTGTCTATTCCATATTTGGCTTAAGGAACTTTATCTGTGCTCATTTCAATCTCTGGTTTTATGCAGCACCCCAACTCACCTTTCCCCTTAAGCAAGCATAAGTTGGTTTTCTAAATTTGAGACCCTGTTCTGTTCTGTAATTCAGTTCCTGTGTAGCCAAGTTTACATTCCGTGTATTACTGATATCTTATGATGTTTCTTTTTCTGTGTGACTTATTTCAGTTAGAATCATCATACCTGAATCCACTCATTGTGCTGCTAAGGGCCTGATGACACAGATTTCATTGCTGAGTGATATTGCTTTGTAAGTAAATACCACAACTTCTTTATCCATTTTTCAATTTCTGCGATGTTGAACTTGTACTGTAAACGAGGTTCTTGTAAACAGAGCCGTTCCAAACTTTGGGGTGGCTGTGTCTTTTTGATTTTAAATTCCCTAAGCTATAGGACCATAAGTGGAAGTGCCCTAGGCTCTGTTGCTTTGTATTTTAGATGTTTCAAGAAACACCATACACTTCTCCCGAGTGGTTGTTGGCAATTTACATCCCGCCCATCAGCATAACAAGGCTCCCAGTTCTCCATGGCCTGTCCTGCCTTTCTGGATTTTACACTTTTTTCAGATGGCCCTTTTGACCGGGGGGAAGTGAGACTTCATTGTAGTGCAGATTTCCTTTGCAAGCTTGCTTGGTTGGCCAAAAAGGGCGTATGCGTTTTTTCCTGAATATATTCAGGAAAAAACGCATACGCCCTTTTTGGCCAAGTGCATCATTGTGGACGTTCTGCCTCTTTTCCTATGCTTTCAATGCAATTCCAGTCTACCTCCTGAAATCGGTTTCCTGCAATTCTGCCCCGCTTTCAAGTCCTCTTGGCAGCCTTACTTCAGTCTATTTTTGGACGATAGCTGTCATTTATAACTCTGCAGGTTTGTGAATTACAGTGCCCCTGAGCTCCTTTCTTCAACTCGCTTTCTTGTGACCTGGCCGCAACACCGCAGGATGGCTTCAGGCCCTAATCTGGTTCCGGCACGGCAAGCTGAGCCTTTGGTTATTTCCTCTTCCTGGTGGGAAATGAGAGTTAAATTTGCCCGTCCAGACACCTCCAGCTAGTCTCTCATTGGTTCTCGCTATTCCTGTTCATCTTCCGCAGAAATTGCAAACTGGGGCAAACAGGAGGTTAAAGGCGATGACTTTCCAAGTTGGGAGAGTGTTAGTAAAGCGCCTGGAATGTTGCACTTGAGTACCAGGGGAGGAAAACTGAGACATATTTGAACACGTCTCCCGTTCACATGGTTGATCATACTTGGGTTCCACATGCATGTTTTAGCTGAAGGAAGAATACCTTAAACCTGTGTATTTGAAACCCGTGGAATGGGTACCATGCAATATGACTTCAAAGGGTCTTCATTTGCTCACCGAACCTCTCCAATCCTATCACTGCTGCGTTTATGCCCCTGTACACATGCTTGATTCTCTTTCGGAGACATAGCAATCCATAGGTTTTAAGATACTTACTAGTCAGGTACATTCTTAGGCGTTTAATATGCGGTGTTGAGTCCATTTCGTTGAGCAAGGAGTAGCTCTTGCCTATTCCATATTTGGCTTAAGGAACTTTATCTGTGCTCATTTCAATCTCTGGTTTTATGCAGCACCCCAACTCACCTTTACCCTTAAGCAAGCATAAGTTGGTTTTCTAAATGAGACCCTGTTCTGTTCTGTAATTCAGTTCCTGTGTAGCCAAGTTTCCATTCCGTGTATTACTGATATCTTATGATGTTTCTTTTTCTGTGTGACTTATTTCAGTTAGAATCATCATACCTGAATCCACTCATTGTGCTGCTAAGGTCCTGATGACACAGATTTCATTGCTGAGTGATATTGCTTTGTAAGTAAATACCACAACTTTTTTATCCATTTTTCACTTTCTGCGATGTTGAACTTGTACTGTAAACGAGGTTCTTGTAAACAGAGCCGTTCGAAACTTTGGGGTGGCTGTGTCTTTTTGATTTTAAATTCCCTAAGCTATAGGACCATAAGTGGAAGTGCCCTAGGCTCTGTTGCTTTGTTTTTTAGATGTTTCAGGAAACACCATACACTTCTCCCGAGTGGTTGTTGGCAATTTACATCCCGCCCTTCAGCATAACAAGGCTCCCAGTTCTCCATGGCCTGTCCTGCCTTTCTGGATTTTACACTTTTTTCAGATGGCCCTTTTGACCGGGGGTAAGTGAGACTTCATTGTAGTGCAGATTTCCTTTGCAAGCTTGCTTGGTTGGCCAAAAAGGGCGTATGCGTTTTTTCCTGAATATATTCAGGAAAAAACGCATACGCCCTTTTTGGCCAAGTGCATCATTGTGGACGTTCTGCCTCTTTTCCTATGCTTTCAATGCAATTCCAGTCTACCTCCTGAAATCGGTTTCCTGCAATTCTGCCCCGCTTTCAAGTCCTCTTGGCAGCCTTACTTCAGTCTATTTTTGGACGATAGCTGTCATTTATAACTCTGCAGGTTTGTGAATTACAGTGCCCCTGAGCTCCTTTCTTCAACTCGCTTTCTTGTGACCTGGCCGCAACACCGCAGGATGGCTTCAGGCCCTAATCTGGTTCCGGCACGGCAAGCTGAGCCTTTGGTTATTTCCTCTTCCTGGTGGGAAATGAGAGTTAAATTTGCCCGTCCAGACACCTCCAGCTAGTCTCTCATTGGTTCTCGCTATTCCTGTTCATCTTCCGCAGAAATTGCAAACTGGGCCAAACAGGAGGTTAAAGGCGATGACTCTCCAAGTTGGGAGAGTGTTAGTAAAGCGTCTGGAATGTTGCACCCGAGTACCAGGGGAGGAAAACTGAGACATATTTGAACACGTCTCCCGTTCACATGGTTGATCATACTTGGGTTCCACATGCATGTTTTAGCTGAAGGAAGAATACCTAAAACCTGGGTAGTTGAAACCCGTGGAATGGGTACCATGCAATATGACTTCAAAGGGTCTTCATTTGCTCACCGAACCTCTCCAATCCTATCACTGCTGCGTTTATGCCCCTGTACACATGCTTGATTCTGTTTCGGAGACATAGCAATCCATAGGTTTTAAGATACTTACTAGTCAGGTACATTCTTAGGCGTTTAATATGCGGTGTTGAGTCCATTTCGTTGAGCAAGGAGTAGCTCTTGTCTATTCCATATTTGTCTTAAGGAACTTTATCTGTGCTCATTTCAATCTCTGGTTTTATGCAGCACCCCAACTCACCTTTCCCCTTAAGCAAGCATAAGTTGGTTTTCTAAATTTGAGACCCTGTTCTGTTCTGTAATTCAGTTCCTGTGTAGCCAAGTTTACATTCCGTGTATTACTGATATCTTATGATGTTTCTTTTTCTGTGTGACTTATTTCAGTTAGAATCATCGTACCTGAATCCACTCATTGTGCTGCTAAGGGCCTGATGACACAGATTTCATTGCTGAGTGATATTGCTTTGTAAGTAAATACCACAACTTCTTTATCCATTTTTCAATTTCTACGATGTTGAACTTGTACTGTAAACGAGGTTCTTGTAAACAGAGCCATTCCAAACTTTGGGGTGGCTGTGTCTTTTTGATTTTAAATTCCCTAAGCTATAGGACCATAAGTGGAAGTGCCCTAGGCTCTGTTGCTTTGTTTTTTAGATGTTTCAGGAAACACCATACACTTCTCCCGAGTGGTTGTTGGCAATTTACATCCCGTCCATCAGCATAACAAGGCTCCCAGTTCTCCATGGCCTGTCCTGCCTTTCTGGATTTTACACTTTTTTCAGATGGCCCTTTTGACCGGGGGGAAGTGAGACTTCATTGTAGGGCAGATTTCCTTTGCAAGCTTGCTTGGTTGGCCAAAAAGGGCGTATGCGTTTTTTCCTGAATATATTCAGGAAAAAACGCATACGCCCTTTTTGGCCAAGTGCATCATTGTGGACGTTCTGCCTCTTTTCCTATGCTTGCAATGCAATTCCAGTCTACCTCCTGAAATCGGTTTCCTGCAATTCTGCCCCGCTTTCAAGTCCTCTTGGCAGCCTTACTTCAGTCTATTTTTGGACGATAGCTGTCATTTATAACTCTGCAGGTTTGTGAATTACAGTGCCCCTGAGCTCCTTTCTTCAACTCGCTTTCTTGTGACCTGGCCGCAACACCGCAGGATGGCTTCAGGCCCTAATCTGGTTCTGGCACGACACGCTGAGCCTTTGGTTAATTCCTCTTCCTGGTGGGAAATGAGAGTTAAATTTGCCCATCCAGACACCTCCAGCTAGTCTCTCATTGGTTCTCGCTATTCCTGTTCATCTTCCACAGAAATTGCAAACTGGGCCAAACAGGAGGTTAAAGGGACTGACTCTCCAAGTGGGGAGAGTGTTAGTAAAGCGTCTGGAATGTTGCACCCGAGTACCAGGGTACGAAAACTGAGACATATTTGAACACGTCTCCCGATCACATGGTTGATCATACTCTAGGTTCCACATGCATGTTTTAGCTGAAGGAAGAATACCTTAAACCTGGGTAGTTGAAACCCGTGGAATGGGTACCATGCAATATGACTTCAAAGGGTCTTCATTTGCTCACCGAACCTCTCCAATCCTATCACTGCTGCGTTTATGCCCCTGTACACATGCTTGATTCTCTTTCGGAGACATAGCAATCCATAGGTTTTAAGATACTTACTAGTCAGGTACATTCTTAGGCATTTAATATGCGGTGTTGAGTCCATTTCGTTGAGCAAGGAGTAGCTCTTGTCTATTCCATATTTGGCTTAAGGAACTTTATCTGTGCTCATTTCAATCTCTGGTTTTATGCAGCACCCCAACTCACCTTTACCCTTAAGCAAGCATAAGTTGGTTTTCTAAATTTGAGACCCTGTTCTGTTCTGTAATTCAGTTCCTGTGTAGCCAAGTTTCCATTCCGTGTATTAGTGATATCTTATGATGTTTCTTTTTCTGTGTGACTTATTTCAGTTAGAATCATCGTACCTGAATCCACTCATTATGCTGCTACGGGCCTGATGACATAGATTTCATTGCTGAGTGATACTGCATTGTACGTAAGTACCACAAGTTCTTTATCCATTTTTCACTTTCTGCAATGTTGAACTTGTACTGTAAACGAGGTTCTTGTAAACAGAGCCGTTCGAAACTTTGGGGTGGCTGTGTCTTTTTGATTTTAAATTCCCTAAGCTATAGGACCATAAGTGGAAGTGCCCTAGGCTCTGTTGCTTTGTTTTTTAGATGTTTCAGGAAACACCATACACTTCTCCCGAGTGTTTGTTGGCAATTTACATCCCGCCCTTCAGCATAACAAGGCTCCCAGTTCTCCATGGCCTGTCCTGCCTTTCTGGATTTTACACTTTTTTCAGATGGCCCTTTTGACCGGGGGGAAGTGAGACTTCATTGTAGTGCAGATTTCCTTTGCAAGCTTGCTTGGTTGGCCAAAAAGGGCGTATGCGTTTTTTCCTGAATATATTCAGGAAAAAACGCATACGCCCTTTTTGGCCAAGTGCATCATTGTGGACGTTCTGCCTCTTTTCCTATGCTTTCAATGCAATTCCAGTCTACCTCCTGAAATCGGTTTCCTGCAATTCTGCCCCGCTTTCAAGTCCTCTTGGCAGCCTTACTTCAGTCTATTTTTGGACGATAGCTGTCATTTATAACTCTGCAGGTTTGTGAATTACAGTGCCCCTGAGCTCCTTTCTTCAACTCGCTTTCCTTTGAGCTGGCCGCAACACCGCAGGATGGCTTCAGGCCCTAATCTGGTTCCAGCACGGCACGCTGAGCCTTTGGTTATTTCCTCTTCCTGGTGGGAAATGAGAGTTAAATTTGCCCGTCCAGACACCTCCAGCTAGCCTCTCATTGGTTCCCGCTATTTCTGTTCATCTTCCGCAGAAATTGCAAACTGGGCCAAACAGGAGGTTAAAGGCGCTGACTTTTCAAGTGGGGAGAGTGTTAGTAAAGCGTCTGGAATGTTGCACCCGAGTACCAGGGGAGGAAAACTGAGACATATTTGAACACGTCTCCCGTTCACATGGTTGATCATACTTGGGTTCCACATGCATGTTTTAGCTGAAGGAAGAATACCTAAAACCTGGGTAGTTGAAACCCGTGGAATGGGTACCATGCAATATGACTTCAAAGGGTCTTCATTTGCTCACCGAACCTCTCCAATCCTATCACTGCTGCGTTTATGCCCCTGTACACATGCTTGATTCTGTTTCGGAGACATAGCAATCCATAGGTTTTAAGATACTTACTAGTCAGGTACATTCTTAGGCGTTTAATATGCGGTGTTGAGTCCATTTCGTTGAGCAAGGAGTAGCTCTTGTCTATTCCATATTTGGCTTAAGGAACTTTATCTGTGCTCATTTCAATCTCTGGTTTTATGCAGCACCCCAACTCACCTTTCCCCTTAAGCAAGCATAAGTTGGTTTTCTAAATTTGAGACCCTGTTCTGTTCTGTAATTCAGTTCCTGTGTAGCCAAGTTTACATTCCGTGTATTACTGATATCTTATGATGTTTCTTTTTCTGTGTGACTTATTTCAGTTAGAATCATCGTACCTGAATCCACTCATTGTGCTGCTAAGGGCCTGATGACACAGATTTCATTGCTGAGTGATATTGCTTTGTAAGTAAATACCACAACTTCTTTATCCATTTTTCAATTTCTACGATGTTGAACTTGTACTGTAAACGAGGTTCTTGTAAACAGAGCCATTCCAAACTTTGGGGTGGCTGTGTCTTTTTGATTTTAAATTCCCTAAGCTATAGGACCATAAGTGGAAGTGCCCTAGGCTCTGTTGCTTTGTTTTTTAGATGTTTCAGGAAACACCATACACTTCTCCCGAGTGGTTGTTGGCAATTTACATCCCGTCCATCAGCATAACAAGGCTCCCAGTTCTCCATGGCCTGTCCTGCCTTTCTGGATTTTACACTTTTTTCAGATGGCCCTTTTGACCGGGGGGAAGTGAGACTTCATTGTAGGGCAGATTTCCTTTGCAAGCTTGCTTGGTTGGCCAAAAAGGGCGTATGCGTTTTTTCCTGAATATATTCAGGAAAAAACGCATACGCCCTTTTTGGCCAAGTGCATCATTGTGGACGTTCTGCCTCTTTTCCTATGCTTGCAATGCAATTCCAGTCTACCTCCTGAAATCGGTTTCCTGCAATTCTGCCCCGCTTTCAAGTCCTCTTGGCAGCCTTACTTCAGTCTATTTTTGGACGATAGCTGTCATTTATAACTCTGCAGGTTTGTGAATTACAGTGCCCCTGAGCTCCTTTCTTCAACTCGCTTTCTTGTGACCTGGCCGCAACACCGCAGGATGGCTTCAGGCCCTAATCTGGTTCTGGCACAACACGCTGAGCCTTTGGTTAATTCCTCTTCCTGGTGGGAAATGAGAGTTAAATTTGCCCGTCCAGACACCTCCAGCTAGCCTCTCATTGGTTCCCGCTATTTCTGTTCATCTTCCGCAGAAATTGCAAACTGGGCCAAACAGGAGGTTAAAGGCGCTGACTTTTCAAGTGGGGAGAGTGTTAGTAAAGCGTCTGGAATGTTGCACCCGAGTACCAGGGGAGGAAAACTGAGACATATTTGAACACGTCTCCCGTTCACATGGTTGATCATACTTGGGTTCCACATGCATGTTTTAGCTGAAGGAAGAATACCTAAAACCTGGGTAGTTGAAACCCGTGGAATGGGTACCATGCAATATGACTTCAAAGGGTCTTCATTTGCTCACCGAACCTCTCCAATCCTATCACTGCTGCGTTTATGCCCCTGTACACATGCTTGATTCTGTTTCGGAGACATAGCAATCCATAGGTTTTAAGATACTTACTAGTCAGGTACATTCTTAGGCGTTTAATATGCGGTGTTGAGTCCATTTCGTTGAGCAAGGAGTAGCTCTTGTCTATTCCATATTTGTCTTAAGGAACTTTATCTGTGCTCATTTCAATCTCTGGTTTTATGCAGCACCCCAACTCACCTTTCCCCTTAAGCAAGCATAAGTTGGTTTTCTAAATTTGAGACCCTGTTCTGTTCTGTAATTCAGTTCCTGTGTAGCCAAGTTTACATTCCGTGTATTACTGATATCTTATGATGTTTCTTTTTCTGTGTGACTTATTTCAGTTAGAATCATCGTACCTGAATCCACTCATTGTGCTGCTAAGGGCCTGATGACACAGATTTCATTGCTGAGTGATATTGCTTTGTAAGTAAATACCACAACTTCTTTATCCATTTTTCAATTTCTACGATGTTGAACTTGTACTGTAAACGAGGTTCTTGTAAACAGAGCCATTCCAAACTTTGGGGTGGCTGTGTCTTTTTGATTTTAAATTCCCTAAGCTATAGGACCATAAGTGGAAGTGCCCTAGGCTCTGTTGCTTTGTTTTTTAGATGTTTCAGGAAACACCATACACTTCTCCCGAGTGGTTGTTGGCAATTTACATCCCGTCCATCAGCATAACAAGGCTCCCAGTTCTCCATGGCCTGTCCTGCCTTTCTGGATTTTACACTTTTTTCAGATGGCCCTTTTGACCGGGGGGAAGTGAGACTTCATTGTAGGGCAGATTTCCTTTGCAAGCTTGCTTGGTTGGCCAAAAAGGGCGTATGCGTTTTTTCCTGAATATATTCAGGAAAAAACGCATACGCCCTTTTTGGCCAAGTGCATCATTGTGGACGTTCTGCCTCTTTTCCTATGCTTGCAATGCAATTCCAGTCTACCTCCTGAAATCGGTTTCCTGCAATTCTGCCCCGCTTTCAAGTCCTCTTGGCAGCCTTACTTCAGTCTATTTTTGGACGATAGCTGTCATTTATAACTCTGCAGGTTTGTGAATTACAGTGCCCCTGAGCTCCTTTCTTCAACTCGCTTTCTTGTGACCTGGCCGCAACACCGCAGGATGGCTTCAGGCCCTAATCTGGTTCTGGCACGACACGCTGAGCCTTTGGTTAATTCCTCTTCCTGGTGGGAAATGAGAGTTAAATTTGCCCGTCCAGACACCTCCAGCTAGTCTCTCATTGGTTCTCGCTATTCCTGTTCATCTTCCACAGAAATTGCAAACTGGGCCAAACAGGAGGTTAAAGGGACTGACTCTCCAAGTGGGGAGAGTGTTAGTAAAGCGTCTGGAATGTTGCACCCGAGTACCAGGGTACGAAAACTGAGACATATTTGAACACGTCTCCCGATCACATGGTTGATCATACTCTAGGTTCCACATGCATGTTTTAGCTGAAGGAAGAATACCTTAAACCTGGGTAGTTGAAACCCGTGGAATGGGTACCATGCAATATGACTTCAAAGGGTCTTCATTTGCTCACCGAACCTCTCCAATCCTATCACTGCTGCGTTTATGCCCCTGTACACATGCTTGATTCTCTTTCGGAGACATAGCAATCCATAGGTTTTAAGATACTTACTAGTCAGGTACATTCTTAGGCATTTAATATGCGGTGTTGAGTCCATTTCGTTGAGCAAGGAGTAGCTCTTGTCTATTCCATATTTGGCTTAAGGAACTTTATCTGTGCTCATTTCAATCTCTGGTTTTATGCAGCACCCCAACTCACCTTTACCCTTAAGCAAGCATAAGTTGGTTTTCTAAATTTGAGACCCTGTTCTGTTCTGTAATTCAGTTCCTGTGTAGCCAAGTTTCCATTCCGTGTATTAGTGATATCTTATGATGTTTCTTTTTCTGTGTGACTTATTTCAGTTAGAATCATCGTACCTGAATCCACTCATTATGCTGCTACGGGCCTGATGACATAGATTTCATTGCTGAGTGATACTGCATTGTACGTAAGTACCACAAGTTCTTTATCCATTTTTCACTTTCTGCAATGTTGAACTTGTACTGTAAACGAGGTTCTTGTAAACAGAGCCGTTCGAAACTTTGGGGTGGCTGTGTCTTTTTGATTTTAAATTCCCTAAGCTATAGGACCATAAGTGGAAGTGCCCTAGGCTCTGTTGCTTTGTTTTTTAGATGTTTCAGGAAACACCATACACTTCTCCCGAGTGTTTGTTGGCAATTTACATCCCGCCCTTCAGCATAACAAGGCTCCCAGTTCTCCATGGCCTGTCCTGCCTTTCTGGATTTTACACTTTTTTCAGATGGCCCTTTTGACCGGGGGGAAGTGAGACTTCATTGTAGTGCAGATTTCCTTTGCAAGCTTGCTTGGTTGGCCAAAAAGGGCGTATGCGTTTTTTCCTGAATATATTCAGGAAAAAACGCATACGCCCTTTTTGGCCAAGTGCATCATTGTGGACGTTCTGCCTCTTTTCCTATGCTTTCAATGCAATTCCAGTCTACCTCCTGAAATCGGTTTCCTGCAATTCTGCCCCGCTTTCAAGTCCTCTTGGCAGCCTTACTTCAGTCTATTTTTGGACGATAGCTGTCATTTATAACTCTGCAGGTTTGTGAATTACAGTGCCCCTGAGCTCCTTTCTTCAACTCGCTTTCCTTTGAGCTGGCCGCAACACCGCAGGATGGCTTCAGGCCCTAATCTGGTTCCAGCACGGCACGCTGAGCCTTTGGTTATTTCCTCTTCCTGGTGGGAAATGAGAGTTAAATTTGCCCGTCCAGACACCTCCAGCTAGCCTCTCATTGGTTCCCGCTATTTCTGTTCATCTTCCGCAGAAATTGCAAACTGGGCCAAACAGGAGGTTAAAGGCGCTGACTTTTCAAGTGGGGAGAGTGTTAGTAAAGCGTCTGGAATGTTGCACCCGAGTACCAGGGGAGGAAAACTGAGACATATTTGAACACGTCTCCCGTTCACATGGTTGATCATACTTGGGTTCCACATGCATGTTTTAGCTGAAGGAAGAATACCTAAAACCTGGGTAGTTGAAACCCGTGGAATGGGTACCATGCAATATGACTTCAAAGGGTCTTCATTTGCTCACCGAACCTCTCCAATCCTATCACTGCTGCGTTTATGCCCCTGTACACATGCTTGATTCTGTTTCGGAGACATAGCAATCCATAGGTTTTAAGATACTTACTAGTCAGGTACATTCTTAGGCGTTTAATATGCGGTGTTGAGTCCATTTCGTTGAGCAAGGAGTAGCTCTTGTCTATTCCATATTTGTCTTAAGGAACTTGATCTGTGCTCATTTCAATCTCTGGTTTTATGCAGCACCCCAACTCACCTTTCCCCTTAAGCAAGCATAAGTTGGTTTTCTAAATTTGAGACCCTGTTCTGTTCTGTAATTCAGTTCCTGTGTAGCCAAGTTTACATTCCGTGTATTACTGATATCTTATGATGTTTCTTTTTCTGTGTGACTTATTTCAGTTAGAATCATCGTACCTGAATCCACTCATTGTGCTGCTAAGGGCCTGATGACACAGATTTCATTGCTGAGTGATATTGCTTTGTAAGTAAATACCACAACTTCTTTATCCATTTTTCAATTTCTACGATGTTGAACTTGTACTGTAAACGAGGTTCTTGTAAACAGAGCCATTCCAAACTTTGGGGTGGCTGTGTCTTTTTGATTTTAAATTCCCTAAGCTATAGGACCATAAGTGGAAGTGCCCTAGGCTCTGTTGCTTTGTTTTTTAGATGTTTCAGGAAACACCATACACTTCTCCCGAGTGGTTGTTGGCAATTTACATCCCGTCCATCAGCATAACAAGGCTCCCAGTTCTCCATGGCCTGTCCTGCCTTTCTGGATTTTACACTTTTTTCAGATGGCCCTTTTGACCGGGGGGAAGTGAGACTTCATTGTAGGGCAGATTTCCTTTGCAAGCTTGCTTGGTTGGCCAAAAAGGGCGTATGCGTTTTTTCCTGAATATATTCAGGAAAAAACGCATACGCCCTTTTTGGCCAAGTGCATCATTGTGGACGTTCTGCCTCTTTTCCTATGCTTGCAATGCAATTCCAGTCTACCTCCTGAAATCGGTTTCCTGCAATTCTGCCCCGCTTTCAAGTCCTCTTGGCAGCCTTACTTCAGTCTATTTTTGGACGATAGCTGTCATTTATAACTCTGCAGGTTTGTGAATTACAGTGCCCCTGAGCTCCTTTCTTCAACTCGCTTTCTTGTGACCTGGCCGCAACACCGCAGGATGGCTTCAGGCCCTAATCTGGTTCTGGCACGACACGCTGAGCCTTTGGTTAATTCCTCTTCCTGGTGGGAAATGAGAGTTAAATTTGCCCATCCAGACACCTCCAGCTAGTCTCTCATTGGTTCTCGCTATTCCTGTTCATCTTCCACAGAAATTGCAAACTGGGCCAAACAGGAGGTTAAAGGGACTGACTCTCCAAGTGGGGAGAGTGTTAGTAAAGCGTCTGGAATGTTGCACCCGAGTACCAGGGTACGAAAACTGAGACATATTTGAACACGTCTCCCGATCACATGGTTGATCATACTCTAGGTTCCACATGCATGTTTTAGCTGAAGGAAGAATACCTTAAACCTGGGTAGTTGAAACCCGTGGAATGGGTACCATGCAATATGACTTCAAAGGGTCTTCATTTGCTCACCGAACCTCTCCAATCCTATCACTGCTGCGTTTATGCCCCTGTACACATGCTTGATTCTCTTTCGGAGACATAGCAATCCATAGGTTTTAAGATACTTACTAGTCAGGTACATTCTTAGGCATTTAATATGCGGTGTTGAGTCCATTTCGTTGAGCAAGGAGTAGCTCTTGTCTATTCCATATTTGGCTTAAGGAACTTTATCTGTGCTCATTTCAATCTCTGGTTTTATGCAGCACCCCAACTCACCTTTACCCTTAAGCAAGCATAAGTTGGTTTTCTAAATTTGAGACCCTGTTCTGTTCTGTAATTCAGTTCCTGTGTAGCCAAGTTTCCATTCCGTGTATTAGTGATATCTTATGATGTTTCTTTTTCTGTGTGACTTATTTCAGTTAGAATCATCGTACCTGAATCCACTCATTATGCTGCTACGGGCCTGATGACATAGATTTCATTGCTGAGTGATACTGCATTGTACGTAAGTACCACAAGTTCTTTATCCATTTTTCACTTTCTGCAATGTTGAACTTGTACTGTAAACGAGGTTCTTGTAAACAGAGCCGTTCGAAACTTTGGGGTGGCTGTGTCTTTTTGATTTTAAATTCCCTAAGCTATAGGACCATAAGTGGAAGTGCCCTAGGCTCTGTTGCTTTGTTTTTTAGATGTTTCAGGAAACACCATACACTTCTCCCGAGTGTTTGTTGGCAATTTACATCCCGCCCTTCAGCATAACAAGGCTCCCAGTTCTCCATGGCCTGTCCTGCCTTTCTGGATTTTACACTTTTTTCAGATGGCCCTTTTGACCGGGGGGAAGTGAGACTTCATTGTAGTGCAGATTTCCTTTGCAAGCTTGCTTGGTTGGCCAAAAAGGGCGTATGCGTTTTTTCCTGAATATATTCAGGAAAAAACGCATACGCCCTTTTTGGCCAAGTGCATCATTGTGGACGTTCTGCCTCTTTTCCTATGCTTTCAATGCAATTCCAGTCTACCTCCTGAAATCGGTTTCCTGCAATTCTGCCCCGCTTTCAAGTCCTCTTGGCAGCCTTACTTCAGTCTATTTTTGGACGATAGCTGTCATTTATAACTCTGCAGGTTTGTGAATTACAGTGCCCCTGAGCTCCTTTCTTCAACTCGCTTTCCTTTGAGCTGGCCGCAACACCGCAGGATGGCTTCAGGCCCTAATCTCGTTCCAGCACGGCACGCTGAGCCTTTGGTTATTTCCTCTTCCTGGTGGGAAATGAGAGTTAAATTTGCCCGTCCAGACACCTCCAGCTAGCCTCTCATTGGTTCCCGCTATTTCTGTTCATCTTCCGCAGAAATTGCAAACTGGGCCAAACAGGAGGTTAAAGGCGCTGACTTTTCAAGTGGGGAGAGTGTTAGTAAAGCGTCTGGAATGTTGCACCCGAGTACCAGGGGAGGAAAACTGAGACATATTTGAACACGTCTCCCGTTCACATGGTTGATCATACTTGGGTTCCACATGCATGTTTTAGCTGAAGGAAGAATACCTAAAACCTGGGTAGTTGAAACCCGTGGAATGGGTACCATGCAATATGACTTCAAAGGGTCTTCATTTGCTCACCGAACCTCTCCAATCCTATCACTGCTGCGTTTATGCCCCTGTACACATGCTTGATTCTGTTTCGGAGACATAGCAATCCATAGGTTTTAAGATACTTACTAGTCAGGTACATTCTTAGGCGTTTAATATGCGGTGTTGAGTCCATTTCGTTGAGCAAGGAGTAGCTCTTGTCTATTCCATATTTGTCTTAAGGAACTTTATCTGTGCTCATTTCAATCTCTGGTTTTATGCAGCACCCCAACTCACCTTTCCCCTTAAGCAAGCATAAGTTGGTTTTCTAAATTTGAGACCCTGTTCTGTTCTGTAATTCAGTTCCTGTGTAGCCAAGTTTACATTCCGTGTATTACTGATATCTTATGATGTTTCTTTTTCTGTGTGACTTATTTCAGTTAGAATCATCGTACCTGAATCCACTCATTGTGCTGCTAAGGGCCTGATGACACAGATTTCATTGCTGAGTGATATTGCTTTGTAAGTAAATACCACAACTTCTTTATCCATTTTTCAATTTCTACGATGTTGAACTTGTACTGTAAACGAGGTTCTTGTAAACAGAGCCATTCCAAACTTTGGGGTGGCTGTGTCTTTTTGATTTTAATTTCCCTAAGCTATAGGACCATAAGTGGAAGTGCCCTAGGCTCTGTTGCTTTGTTTTTTAGATGTTTCAGGAAACACCATACACTTCTCCCGAGTGTTTGTTGGCAATTTACATCCCGCCCTTCAGCATAACAAGGCTCCCAGTTCTCCATGGCCTGTCCTGCCTTTCTGGATTTTACACTTTTTTCAGATGGCCCTTTTGACCGGGGGGAAGTGAGACTTCATTGTAGTGCAGATTTCCTTTGCAAGCTTGCTTGGTTGGCCAAAAAGGGCGTATGCGTTTTTTCCTGAATATATTCAGGAAAAAACGCATACGCCCTTTTTGGCCAAGTGCATCATTGTGGACGTTCTGCCTCTTTTCCTATGCTTTCAATGCAATTCCAGTCTACCTCCTGAAATCGGTTTCCTGCAATTCTGCCCCGCTTTCAAGTCCTCTTGGCAGCCTTACTTCAGTCTATTTTTGGACGATAGCTGTCATTTATAACTCTGCAGGTTTGTGAATTACAGTGCCCCTGAGCTCCTTTCTTCAACTCGCTTTCTTTTGAGCTGGCCGCAACACCGCAGGATGGCTTCAGGCCCTAATCTGGTTCCAGCACGGCACGCTGAGCCTTTGGTTATTTCCTCTTCCTGGTGGGAAATGAGAGTTAAATTTGCCCGTCCAGACACCTCCAGCTAGCCTCTCATTGGTTCTCGCTATTCCTGTTCATCTTCCGCAGAAATTGCAAACTGGGCCAAACAGGAGGTTAAAGGCGCTGACTTTTCAAGTGGGGAGAGTGTTAGTAAAGCGTCTGGAATGTTGCACCCGAGTACCAGGGGAGGAAAACTGAGACATATTTGAACACGTCTCCCGTTCACATGGTTGATCATACTTGGGTTCCACATGCATGTTTTAGCTGAAGGAAGAATACCTAAAACCTGGGTAGTTGAAACCCGTGGAATGGGTACCATGCAATATGACTTCAAAGGGTCTTCATTTGCTCACCGAACCTCTCCAATCCTATCACTGCTGCGTTTATGCCCCTGTACACATGCTTGATTCTGTTTCGGAGACATAGCAATCCATAGGTTTTAAGATACTTACTAGTCAGGTACATTCTTAGGCGTTTAATATGCGGTGTTGAGTCCATTTCGTTGAGCAAGGAGTAGCTCTTGTCTATTCCATATTTGTCTTAAGGAACTTTATCTGTGCTCATTTCAATCTCTGGTTTTATGCAGCACCCCAACTCACCTTTCCCCTTAAGCAAGCATAAGTTGGTTTTCTAAATTTGAGACCCTGTTCTGTTCTGTAATTCAGTTCCTGTGTAGCCAAGTTTACATTCCGTGTATTACTGATATCTTATGATGTTTCTTTTTCTGTGTGACTTATTTCAGTTAGAATCATCGTACCTGAATCCACTCATTGTGCTGCTAAGGGCCTGATGACACAGATTTCATTGCTGAGTGATATTGTTTTGTAAGTAAATACCACAACTTCTTTATCCATTTTTCAATTTCTACGATATTGAACTTGTACTGTAAACGAGGTTCTTGTAAACAGAGCCATTCCAAACTTTGGGGTGGCTGTGTCTTTTTGATTTTAAATTCCCTAAGCTATAGGACCATAAGTGGAAGTGCCCTAGGCTCTGTTGCTTTGTTTTTTAGATGTTTCAGGAAACACCATACACTTCTCCCGAGTGGTTGTTGGCAATTTACATCCCGCCCATCAGCATAACAAGGCTCCCAGTTCTCCATGGCCTGTCCTGCCTTTCTGGATTTTACACTTTTTTCAGATGGCCCTTTTGACCGGGGGGAAGTGAGACTTCATTGTAGGGCAGATTTCCTTTGCAAGCTTGCTTGGTTGGCCAAAAAGGGCGTATGCGTTTTTTCCTGAATATATTCAGGAAAAAACGCATACGCCCTTTTTGGCCAAGTGCATCATTGTGGACGTTCTGCCTCTTTTCCTATGCTTGCAATGCAATTCCAGTCTACCTCCTGAAATCGGTTTCCTGCAATTCTGCCCCGCTTTCAAGTCCTCTTGGCAGCCTTACTTCAGTCTATTTTTGGACGATAGCTGTCATTTATAACTCTGCAGGTTTGTGAATTACAGTGCCCCTGAGCTCCTTTCTTCAACTCGCTTTCTTGTGACCTGGCCGCAACACCGCAGGATGGCTTCAGGCCCTAATCTGGTTCTGGCACGACACGCTGAGCCTTTGGTTAATTCCTCTTCCTGGTGGGAAATGAGAGTTAAATTTGCCCATCCAGACACCTCCAGCTAGTCTCTCATTGGTTCTCGCTATTCCTGTTCATCTTCCACAGAAATTGCAAACTGGGCCAAACAGGAGGTTAAAGGGACTGACTCTCCAAGTGGGGAGAGTGTTAGTAAAGCGTCTGGAATGTTGCACCCGAGTAGCAGGGTACGAAAACTGAGACATATTTGAACACGTCTCCCGATCACATGGTTGATCATACTCTAGGTTCCACATGCATGTTTTAGCTGAAGGAAGAATACCTTAAACCTGGGTAGTTGAAACCCGTGGAATGGGTACCATGCAATATGACTTCAAAGGGTCTTCATTTGCTCACCGAACCTCTCCAATCCTATCACTGCTGCGTTTATGCCCCTGTACACATGCTTGATTCTCTTTTGGAGACATAGCAATCCATAGGTTTTAAGATACTTACTAGTCAGGTACATTCTTAGGCATTTAATATGCGGTGTTGAGTCCATTTCGTTGAGCAAGGAGTAGCTCTTGCCTATTCCATATTTGGCTTAAGGAACTTTATCTGTGCTCATTTCAATCTCTGATTTTATGCAGCACCCCAACTCACCTTTACCCTTAAGCAAGCATAAGTTGGTTTTCTAAATTTGAGACCCTGTTCTGTTCTGTAATTCAGTTCCTGTGTAGCCAAGTTTCCATTCCGTGTATTAGTGATATCTTATGATGTTTCTTTTTCTGTGTGACTTATTTCAGTTAGAATCATCGTACCTGAATCCACTCATTATGCTGCTACGGGCCTGATGACATAGATTTCATTGCTGAGTGATACTGCATTGTACGTAAGTACCACAAGTTCTTTATCCATTTTTCACTTTCTGCGATGTTGAACTTCTACTGTAAACGAGGTTCTTGTAAACAGAGCCGTTCGAAACTTTGGGGTGGCTGTGTCTTTTTGATTTTAAATTCCCTTAGCTATAGGACCATAAGTGGAAGTGCCCTAGGCTCTGTTGCTTTGTTTTTTAGATGTTTCAGGAAACACCATACACTTCTCCCGAGTGTTTGTTGGCAATTTACATCCCGCCCTTCAGCATAACAAGGCTCCCAGTTCTCCATGGCCTGTCCTGCCTTTCTGGATTTTACACTTTTTTCAGATGGCCCTTTTGACCGGGGGGAAGTGAGACTTCATTGTAGTGCAGATTTCCTTTGCAAGCTTGCTTGGTTGGCCAAAAAGGGCGTATGCGTTTTTTCCTGAATATATTCAGGAAAAAACGCATACGCCCTTTTTGGCCAAGTGCATCATTGTGGACGTTCTGCCTCTTTTCCTATGCTTTCAATGCAATTCCAGTCTACCTCCTGAAATCGGTTTCCTGCAATTCTGCCCCGCTTTCAAGTCCTCTTGGCAGCCTTACTTCAGTCTATTTTTGGACGATAGCTGTCATTTATAACTCTGCAGGTTTGTGAATTACAGTGCCCCTGAGCTCCTTTCTTCAACTCGCTTTCTTTTGAGCTGGCCGCAACACCGCAGGATGGCTTCAGGCCCTAATCTGGTTCCGGCACGGCACGCTGAGCCTTTGGTTATTTCCTCTTCCTGGTGGGAAATGAGAGTTAAATTTGCCCGTCCAGACACCTCCAGCTAGCCTCTCATTGGTTCTCACTATTCCTGTTCATCTTCCGCAGAAATTGCAAACTGGTACAAACAGGAGGTTAAAGGCGCTGACTTTCCAAGTGGGGAGAGTGTTAGTAAAGCGTCTGGAATATTGCACCCGAGTACCAGTGTACGAAAACTGAGACATATTTGAACACGTCTCCCGATCACATGGTTGATCATACTCTAGGTCCCACATGCATGTTTTAGCTGAAGGAAGAATACCTTAAACCTGGGTAGTTGAAACCCGTGGAATGGGTACCATGCAATATGACTTCAAAGGGTCTTCATTTGCTCACCGAACCTCTCCAATCCTATCACTGCTGCGTTTATGCCCCTGTACACATGCTTGATTCTCTTTTGGAGACATAGCAATCCATAGGTTTTAAGATACTTACTAGTCAGGTACATTCTTAGGCGTTTAATATGCGGTGTTGAGTCCATTTCGTTGAGCAAGGAGTAGCTCTTGTCTATTCCATATTTGGCTTAAGGAACTTTATCTGTGCTCATTTCAATCTCTGGTTTTATGCAGCACCCCAACTCACCTTTCCCCTTAAGCAAGCATAAGTTGGTTTTCTAAATTTGAGACCCTGTTCTGTTCTGTAATTCAGTTCCTGTGTAGCCAAGTTTACATTCCGTGTATTACTGATATCTTATGATGTTTCTTTTTCTGTGTGACTTATTTCAGTTAGAATCATCATACCTGAATCCACTCATTGTGCTGCTAAGGGCCTGATGACACAGATTTCATTGCTGAGTGATATTGCTTTGTAAGTAAATACCACAACTTCTTTATCCATTTTTCACTTTCTGCGATGTTGAACTTGTACTGTAAATGAGGTTCTTGTAAACAGAGCCGTTCGAAACTTTGGGGTGGCTGTGTCTTTTTGATTTTAAATTCCCTAAGCTATAGGACCATAAGTGGAAGTGCCCTAGGCTCTGTTGCTTTGTTTTTTAGATGTTTCAGGAAACACCATACACTTCTCCCGAGTGGTTGTTGGCAATTTACATCCCGCCCATCAGCATAACAAGGCTCCCAGTTCTCCATGGCCTGTCCTGCCTTTCTGGATTTTACACTTTTTTCAGATGGCCCTTTTGACCGGGGGGAAGTGAGACTTCATTGTAGTGCAGATTTCCTTTGCAAGCTTGCTTGGTTGGCCAAAAAGGGCGTATGCGTTTTTTCCTGAATATATTCAGGAAAAAACGCATACGCCCTTTTTGGCCAAGTGCATCATTGTGGACGTTCTGCCTCTTTTCCTATGCTTTCAATGCAATTCCAGTCTACCTCCTGAAATCGGTTTCCTGCAATTCTGCCCCGCTTTCAAGTCCTCTTGGCAGCCTTACTTCAGTCTATTTTTGGACGATAGTTGTCATTTATAACTCTGCAGGTTTGTGAATTACAGTGCCCCTGAGCTCCTTTCTTCAACTCGCTTTCTTGTGACCTGGCCGCAACACCGCAGGATGTCTTCAGGCCCTAATCTGGTTCTGGCACGGCATGCTGAGCCTTAGGTTAATTCCTCTTCCTGGTGGGAAATGAGAGTTAAATTTGCCCATCCAGACACCTCCAGCTAGTCTCTCATTGGTTCTCGCTATTCCTGTTCATCTTCCACAGAAATTGCAAACTGGGCCAAACAGGAGGTTAAAGGGACTGACTCTCCAAGTGGGGAGAGTGTTAGTAAAGCATCTGGAATGCTGCACCCGAGTAGCAGGGTACGAAAACTGAGACATATTTGAACACGTCTCCCGATCACATGGTTGATCATACTCTAGGTTCCACATGCATGTTTTAGCTGAAGGAAGAATACCTTAAACCTGGGTAGTTGAAACCCGTGGAATGGGTACCATGCAATATGACTTCAAAGGGTTTTCATTTGCTCACCGAACCTCTCCAATCCTATCACTGCTGCGTTTATGCCCCTGTACACATGCTTGATTCTCTTTTGGAGACATAGCAATCCATAGGTTTTAAGATACTTACTAGTCAGGTACATTCTTAGGCATTTAATATGCGGTGTTGAGTCCATTTCGTTGAGCAAGGAGTAGCTCTTGTCTATTCCATATTTGGCTTAAGGAACTTTATCTGTGCTCATTTCAATCTCTGGTTTTATGCAGCACCCCAACTCACCTTTACCCTTAAGCAAGCATAAGTTGGTTTTCTAAATTTGAGACCCTGTTCTGTTCTGTAATTCAGTTCCTGTGTAGCCAAGGTTCCATTCCGTGTATTACTGATATCTTATGATGTTTCTTTTTCTGTGTGACTTATTTCAGTTAGAATCATCGTACCTGAATCCACTCATTATGCTGCTACGGGCCTGATGACATAGATTTCATTGCTGAGTGATACTGCATTGTACGTAAGTACCACAAGTTCTTTATCCATTTTTCACTTTCTGCGATGTTGAACTTGTACTGTAAACGAGGTTCTTGTAAACAGAGCTGTTCCAAACTTTGGGGTGGCTGTGTCTTCTTGATTTTAATTTCCCTAAGCTATAGGACCATAAGTGGAAGTGCCCTAGGCTCTGTTGCTTTGTTTTTTAGATGTTTCAGGAATCACCATACACTTCTCCCGAGTGGTTGTTGGCAATTTACATCCCGCCCATCAGCATAACAAGGCTCCCAGTTCTCCATGGCCTGTCCTGCCTTTCTGGATTTTACACTTTTTTCAGATGGCCCTTTTGACCGGGGGGAAGTGAGACTTCATTGTAGTGCAGATTTCCTTTGCAAGCTTGCTTGGTTGGCCAGAAAGGGCGTATGCGTTTTTTCCTGAATATATTCAGGAAAAAACGCATACGCCCTTTTTGGCCAAGTGCATCATTGTGGACGTTCTGCCTCTTTTCCTATGCTTTCAATGCAATTCCAGTCTACCTCCTGAAATCGGTTTCCTGTAATTCTGCCCCGCTTTCAAGTCCTCTTGGCAGCCTTACTTCAGTCTATTTTTGGACGATAGCTGTCATTTATAACTCTGCAGGTTTGTGAATTACAGTGCCCCTGAGCTCCTTTCGACAACTCGCTTTCTTGTGAGCTGGCCGCAACACCGCAGGAAGGCTTCAGACCCTAATCTGGTTCCGGCACGGCACGCTGAGCCTTTGGTTAATTCCTCTTCCTGGTGGGAAATGAGAGATAAATTTGCCCGTCCAGACACCTCCAGCTAGTCTCTCATTGGTTCTCGCTATTCCTGTTCACCTTCCGCAGAAATTGCAAACTGGGCCAAACAGGAGGTTAAAGGGACTGACTCTCCAAGTCGGGAGAGTGTTAGTAAAGCTTCTGGAATGTTGCACCCGAGTACCAGGGGAGGAAAACTGAGACATATTTGAACACGTCTCCCGTTCACACGGTTGATCATACTCTGGGTTCCACATGCATGTTTTAGCTGAAGGAAGAATACCTTAAACCTGGAGAGTTGAGACCCGTGTAATGGGTACCATGCAATATGACTTCAAAGGGTCTTCATTTGCTCACGAACCTCTCCAATCCTATCACTGCTGCATTTATGCCCCTGTACACATGCTTGATTCTCTTTCGGAGACATAGCAATCCATAGGTTTTAAGATACTTACTAGTCAGGTACATTCTTAGGCGTTTAATATGCGGTGTTGAGTCCATTTCGTTGAGCAAGGAGTAGCTCTTGTCTATTCCATATTTGGCTTAAGGAACTTTATCTGTGCTCATTTCAATCTCTGGTTTTATGCAGCACCCCAACTCACCTTTACCCTTAAGCAAGCATAAGTTGGTTTTCTAAATTTGAGACCCTGTTCTGTTCTGTAATTCAGTTCCTGTGTAGCCAAGTTTACATTCCGTGTATTACTGATATCTTATGATGTTTCTTTTTCTGTGTGACTTATTTCAGTTAGAATCATCATACCTGAATCCACTCATTGTGCTGCTAAGGGCCTGATGACATAGATTTCATTGCTGAGTGATATTGCTTTGTAAGTGAATACCACAACTTCTTTATCCATTTTTCACTTTCTGTGATATTGAACTTGTACGGTAAACGAGGTTCTTGTAAACGGAGGCGTCCCAAACTTTGGGGTGGCTGTGTCTTTTTGATTTTAATTTCCCTAAGCTATAGGACCATAAGTGGAAGTGCCCTAGGCTCTGTTGCTTTGTTTTTTAGATGTTTCAGGAAACACCATACACTTCTCCCGAGTGTCTGTTGGCAATTTACATCCCGCCCATCAGCATAAGAAGGCTCCCAATTCTCAATGGCCTGTCCTGCCTTTCTGGATTTTACACTTTTTTCAGATGGCCCTTTTGACCGGGGGGAAGTGAGACTTCATTGTAGTGCAGATTTCCTTTGCAAGCTTGCTTGGTTGGCCAAAAAGGGCGTATGCGTTTTTTCCTGAATATATTCAGGAAAAAACGCATACGCCCTTTTTGGCCAAGTGCATCATTGTGGACGTTCTGCCTCTTTTCCTATGCTTTCAATGCAATTCCAGTCTACCTCCTGAAATCGGTTTCCTGCAATTCTGCCCCGCTTTCAAGTCCTCTTGGCAGCCTTACTTCAGTCTATTTTTGGACGATAGCTGTCATTTATAACTCTGCAGGTTTGTGAATTACAGTGCCCCTGAGCTCCTTTCTTCAACTCGCTTTCTTGTGACCTGGCCGCAACACCGCAGGATGGCTTCAGGCCCTAATCTGGTTCCGGCACGGCACGCTGAGCCTTTGGTTATTTCCTCTTCCTGGTGGGAAATGAGAGTTAAATTTGCCCGTCCAGACACCTCCAGCTAGTCTCTCATTGGTTCTCGCTATTCCTGTTCATCTTCCGCAGAAATTGGGAACTGGGCCAAACAGGAGGTTAAAGGCGCTGACTTTCCAAGTGGGGAGAGTGTTAGTAAAGCGTCTGGAATGTTGCACCCGAGTACCAGGGGAGGAAAACTGAGACATATTTGAACACGTCTCCCGTTCACATGGTTGATCATACTTGGGTTCCACATGCATGTTTTAGCTGAAGGAAGAATACCTTAAACCTGGGTAGTTGAAACCCGTGGAATGGGTACCATGCAATATGACTTCAAAGGGTCTTCATTTGCTCACCGAACCTCTCCAATCCTATCACTGCTGCGTTTATGCCCCTGTACACATGCTTGATTCTCTTTCGGAGACATAGCAATCCATAGGTTTTAAGATACTTACTAGTCAGGTACATTCTTAGGCGTTTAATATGCGGTGTTGAGTCCATTTCGTTGAGCAAGGAGTAGCTCTTGTCTATTCCATATTTGGCTTAAGGAACTTTATCTGTGCTCATTTCAATCTCTGGTTTTATGCAGCACCCCAACTCACCTTTCCCCTTAAGCAAGCATAAGTTGGTTTTCTAAATTTGAGACCCTGTTCTGTTCTGTAATTCAGTTCCTGTGTAGCCAAGTTTACATTCCGTGTATTACTGATATCTTATGATGTTTCTTTTTCTGTGTGACTTATTTCAGTTAGAATCATCATACCTGAATCCACTCATTGTGCTGCTAAGGGCCTGATGACACAGATTTCATTGCTGAGTGATATTGCTTTGTAAGTGAATACCACAACTTCTTTATCCATTTTTCAATTTCTGCGATGTTGAACTTGTACTGTAAACGAGGTTCTTGTAAACAGAGCCGTTCCAAACTTTGGGGTGGCTGTGTCTTTTTGATTTTAAATTCCCTAATCTATAGGACCATAAGTGGAAGTGCCCTAGGCTCTGTTGCTTTGTTTTTTAGATGTTTCAGGAAACACCATACACTTCTCCCGAGTGTCTGTTGGCAATTTACATCCCGCCCATCAGCATAACAAGGCTCCCAGTTCTCCATGGCCTGTCCTGCCTTTCTGGATTTTACACTTTTTTCAGATGGCCCTTTTGACCGGGGGGAAGTGAGACTTCATTGTAGTGCAGATTTCCTTTGCAAGCTTGCTTGGTTGGCCAAAAAGGGCGTATGCGTTTTTACCTGAATATATTCAGGAAAAAACGCATACGCCCTTTTTGGCCAAGTGCATCATTGTGGACGTTCTGCCTCTTTTCCTATGCTTTCAATGCAATTCCAGTCTACCTCCTGAAATCGGTTTCCTGCAATTCTGCCCCGCTTTCAAGTCCTCTTGGCAGCCTTACTTCAGTCTATTTTTGGACGATAGCTGTCATTTATAACTCTGCAGCTTTGTGAATTACAGTGCCCCTGAGCTCCTTTCTTCAACTCGCTTTCTTTTGAGCTGGCCGCAACACCGCAGGATGGCTTCAGGCCCTAATCTGGTTCCGGCACGGCACGCTGAGCCTTTGGTTATTTCTTCTTCCTGGTGGGAAATGAGAGTTAAATTTGCCCGTCCAGACACCTCCAGCTAGCCTCTCATTGGTTCTCGCTATTCCTGTTCATCTTCCACAGAAATTGCAAACTGGGCCAAACAGGAGGTTAAAGGGACTGACTCTCCAAGTGGGGAGAGTGTTAGTAAAGCATCTGGAATGCTGCACCCGAGTAGCAGGGTACGAAAACTGAGACATATTTGAACACGTCTCCCGATCACATGGTTGATCATACTCTAGGTTCCACATGCATGTTTTAGCTGAAGGAAGAATACCTTAAACCTGGGTAGTTGAAACCCGTGGAATGGGTACCATGCAATATGACTTCAAAGGGTCTTCATTTGCTCACCGAACCTCTCCAATCCTATCACTGCTGCGTTTATGCCCCTGTACACATGCTTGATTCTCTTTCGGAGACATAGCAATCCATAGGTTTTAAGATACTTACTAGTCAGGTACATTCTTAGGCATTTAATATGCGGTGTTGAGTCCATTTCGTTGAGCAAGGAGTAGCTCTTGTCTATTCCATATTTGGCTTAAGGAACTTTATCTGTGCTCATTTCAATCTCTGGTTTTATGCAGCACCCCAACTCACCTTTACCCTTAAGCAAGCATAAGTTGGTTTTCTAAATTTGAGACCCTGTTCTGTTCTGTAATTCAGTTCCTGTGTAGCCAAGTTTACATTCCGTGTATTAGTGATATCTTATGATGTTTCTTTTTCTGTGTGACTTATTTCAGTTAGAATCATCGTACCTGAATCCACTCATTATGCTGCTACGGGCCTGATGACATAGATTTCATTGCTGAGTGATACTGCATTGTACGTAAGTACCACAAGTTCTTTATCCATTTTTCACTTTCTGCGATGTTGAACTTGTACTGTAAACGAGGTTCTTGTAAACAGAGCTGTTCCAAACTTTGGGGTGGCTGTGTCTTCTTGATTTTAATTTCCCTAAGCTATAGGACCATAAGTGGAAGTGCCCTAGGCTCTGTTGCTTTGTTTTTTAGATGTTTCAGGAATCACCATACACTTCTCCCGAGTGGTTGTTGGCAATTTACATCCCGCCCATCAGCATAACAAGGCTCCCAGTTCTCCATGGCCTGTCCTGCCTTTCTGGATTTTACACTTTTTTCAGATGGCCCTTTTGACCGGGGGGAAGTGAGACTTCATTGTAGTGCAGATTTCCTTTGCAAGCTTGCTTGGTTGGCCAAAAAGGGCGTATGCGTTTTTTCCTGAATATATTCAGGAAAAAACGCATACGCCCTTTTTGGCCAAGTGCATCATTGTGGACGTTCTGCCTCTTTTCCTATGCTTTCAATGCAATTCCAGTCTACCTCCTGAAATTGGTTTCCTGCAATTCTGCCCCGCTTTCAAGTCCTCTTGGCAGCCTTACTTCAGTCTATTTTTGGACGATAGCTGTCATTTATAACTCTGCAGGTTTGTGAATTACAGTGCCCCTGAGCTCCTTTCTACAACTCGCTTTCTTGTGAGCTGGCCGCAACACCGCAGGATGGCTTCAGGCCCTAATCTGGTTCCGGCACGGCACGCTGAGCCTTTGGTTAATTCCTCTTCGTGGTGGGAAATGAGAGATAAATTTGCCCGTCCAGACACCTCCAGCTAGTCTCTCATTGGTTCTCGCTATTCCTGTTCACCTTCCGCAGAAATTGCAAACTGGGCCAAACAGGAGGTTAAAGGGACTGACTCTCCAAGTCGGGAGAGTGTTAGTAAAGCGTCTGGAATGTTGCACCCGAGTACCAGGGGAGGAAAACTGAGACATATTTGAACACGTCTCCCGTTCACACGGTTGATCATACTCTGGGTTCCACATGCATGTTTTAGCTGAAGGAAGAATACCTTAAACCTGGAGAGTTGAGACCCGTGTAATGGGTACCATGCAATATGACTTCAAAGGGTCTTCATTTGCTCACGAACCTCTCCAATCCTATCACTGCTGCATTTATGCCCCTGTACACATGCTTGATTCTCTTTCGGAGACATAGCAATCCATAGGTTTTAAGATACTTACTAGTCATGTACATTCTTAGGCGTTTAATATGCGGTGTTGAGTCCATTTCGTTGAGCAAGGAGTAGCTCTTGTCTATTCCATATTTGGCTTAAGGAACTTTATCTGTGCTCATTTCAATCTCTGGTTTTATGCAGCACCCCAACTCACCTTTACCCTTAAGCAAGCATAAGTTGGTTTTCTAAATTTGAGACCCTGTTCTGTTCTGTAATTCAGTTCCTGTGTAGCCAAGTTTACATTCCGTGTATTACTGATATCTTATGATGTTTCTTTTTCTGTGTGACTTATTTCAGTTAGAATCATCATACCTGAATCCACTCATTGTGCTGCTAAGGGCCTGATGACATAGATTTCATTGCTGAGTGATATTGCTTTGTAAGTGAATACCACAACTTCTTTATCCAATTTTCACTTTCTGTGATATTGAACTTGTACGGTAAACGAGGTTCTTGTACACGGAGGCGTCCCAAACTTTGGGGTGGCTGTGTCTTTTTGATTTTAATTTCCCTAAGCTATAGGACCATAAGTGGAAGTGCCCTAGGCTCTGTTGCTTTGTTTTTTAGATGTTTCAGGAAACACCATACACTTCTCCCAAGTGTCTGTTGGCAATTTACATCCCGCCCATCAGCATAAGAAGGCTCCCAATTCTCAATGGCCTGTCCTGCCTTTCTGGATTTTACACTTTTTTCAGATGGCCCTTTTGACCGGGGGGAAGTGAGACTTCATTGTAGTGCAGATTTCCTTTGCAAGCTTGCTTGGTTGGCCAAAAAGGGCGTATGCGTTTTTTCCTGAATATATTCAGGAAAAAACGCATACGCCCTTTTTGGCCAAGTGCATCATTGTGGACGTTCTGCCTCTTTTCCTATGCTTTCAATGCAATTCCAGTCTACCTCCTGAAATCGGTTTCCTGCAATTCTGCCCCGCTTTCAAGTCCTCTTGGCAGCCTTACTTCAGTCTATTTTTGGACGATAGCTGTCATTTATAACTCTGCAGGTTTGTGAATTACAGTGCCCCTGAGCTCCTTTCTTCAACTCGCTTTCTTGTGACCTGGCCGCAACACCGCAGGATGGCTTCAGGCCCTAATCTGGTTCCGGCACGGCACGCTGAGCCTTTGGTTATTTCCTCTTCCTGGTGGGAAATGAGAGTTAAATTTGCCCGTCCAGACACCTCCAGCTAGTCTCTCATTGGTTCTCGCTATTCCTGTTCATCTTCCGCAGAAATTGGGAACTGGGCCAAACAGGAGGTTAAAGGCGCTGACTTTCCAAGTGGGGAGAGTGTTAGTAAAGCGTCTGGAATGTTGCACCCGAGTACCAGGGGAGGAAGACTGAGACATATTTGAACACGTCTCCCGTTCACATGGTTGATCATACTTGGGTTCCACATGCATGTTTTAGCTGAAGGAAGAATACCTAAAACCTGGGTAGTTGAAACCCGTGGAATGGGTACCATGCAATATGACTTCAAAGGGTCTTCATTTGCTCACCGAACCTCTCCAATCCTATCACTGCTGCGTTTATGCCCCTGTACACATGCTTGATTCTGTTTCGGAGACATAGCAATCCATAGGTTTTAAGATACTTACTAGTCAGGTACATTCTTAGGCGTTTAATATGCGGTGTTGAGTCCATTTCGTTGAGCAAGGAGTAGCTCTTGTCTATTCCATATTTGGCTTAAGGAACTTTATCTGTGCTCATTTCAATCTCTGGTTTTATGCAGCACCCCAACTCACCTTTCCCCTTAAGCAAGCATAAGTTGGTTTTCTAAATTTGAGACCCTGTTCTGTTCTGTAATTCAGTTCCTGTGTAGCCAAGTTTACATTCCGTGTATTACTGATATCTTATGATGTTTCTTTTTCTGTGTGACTTATTTCAGTTAGAATCATCATACCTGAATCCACTCATTGTGCTGCTAAGGGCCTGATGACACAGATTTCATTGTTGAGTGATATTGCTTTGTAAGTGAATACCACAACTTCTTTATCCATTTTTCAATTTCTGCGATGTTGAACTTGTACTGTAAACGAGGTTCTTGTAAACAGAGCCGTTCCAAACTTTGGGGTGGCTGTGTCTTTTTGATTTTAAATTCCCTAATCTATAGGACCATAAGTGGAAGTGCCCTAGGCTCTGTTGCTTTGTTTTTTAGATGTTTCAGGAAACACCATACACTTCTCCCGAGTGTCTGTTGGCAATTTACATCCCGCCCATCAGCATAACAAGGCTCCCAGTTCTCCATGGCCTGTCCTGCCTTTCTGGATTTTACACTTTTTTCAGATGGCCCTTTTGACCGGGGGGAAGTGAGACTTCATTGTAGTGCAGATTTCCTTTGCAAGCTTGCTTGGTTGGCCAAAAAGGGCGTATGCGTTTTTTCCTGAATATATTCAGGAAAAAACGCATACGCCCTTTTTGGCCAAGTGCATCATTGTGGACGTTCTGCCTCTTTTCCTATGCTTTCAATGCAATTCCAGTCTACCTCCTGAAATCGGTTTCCTGCAATTCTGCCCCGCTTTCAAGTCCTCTTGGCAGCCTTACTTCAGTCTATTTTTGGACGATAGCTGTCATTTATAACTCTGCAGGTTTGTGAATTACAGTGTCCCTGAGCTCCTTTCTTCAACTCGCTTTCTTGTGAGCTGGCCGCAACACCGCAGGATGGCTTCAGGCCCTAATCTGGTTCCGGCACGGCACGCTGAGCCTTTGGTTAATTCCTCTTCCTGGTGGGAAATGAGAGATAAATTTGCCCGTCCAGACACCTCCAGCTAGTCTCTCATTGGTTCTCGCTATTCCTGTTCACCTTGCGCAGAAATTGCAAACTGGGCCAAACAGGAGGTTAAAGGGACTGACTCTCCAAGTCGGGAGAGTGTTAGTAAAGCGTCTGGAATGTTGCACCCGAGTACCAGGGGAGGAAAACTGAGACATATTTGAACACGTCTCCCGTTCACACGGTTGATCATACTCTGGGTTCCACATGCATGTTTTAGCTGAAGGAAGAATACCTTAAACCTGGAGAGTTGAGACCCGTGTAATGGGTACCATGCAATATGACTTCAAAGGGTCTTCATTTGCTCACGAACCTCTCCAATCCTATCACTGCTGCATTTATGCCCCTGTACACATGCTTGATTCTCTTTCGGAGACATAGCAATCCATAGGTTTTAAGATACTTACTAGTCATGTACATTCTTAGGCGTTTAATATGCGGTGTTGAGTCCATTTCGTTGAGCAAGGAGTAGCTCTTGTCTATTCCATATTTGGCTTAAGGAACTTTATCTGTGCTCATTTCAATCTCTGGTTTTATGCAGCACCCCAACTCACCTTTCCCCTTAAGCAAGAATAAGTTGGTTTTCTAAATTTGAGACCCTGTTCTGTTCTGTAATTCAGTTCCTGTGTAGCCAAGTTTACATTCCGTGTATTACTGATATCTTATGATGTTTCTTTTTCTGTGTGACTTATTTCAGTTAGAATCATCATACCTGAATCCACTCATTGTGCTGCTAAGGGCCTGATGACATAGATTTCATTGCTGAGTGATATTGCTTTGTAAGTGAATACCACAACTTCTTTATCCATTTTTCACTTTCTGTGATATTGAACTTGTACGGTAAACGAGGTTCTTGTAAACGGAGGCGTCCCAAACTTTGGGGTGGCTGTGTCTTTTTGATTTTAATTTCCCTAAGCTATAGGACCATAAGTGGAAGTGCCCTAGGCTCTGTTGCTTTGTTTTTTAGATGTTTCAGGAAACACCATACACTTCTCCCAAGTGTCTGTTGGCAATTTACATCCCGCCCATCAGCATAAGAAGGCTCCCAATTCTCAATGGCCTGTCCTGCCTTTCTGGATTTTACACTTTTTTCAGATGGCCCTTTTGACCGGGGGGAAGTGAGACTTCATTGTAGTGCAGATTTCCTTTGCAAGCTTGCTTGGTTGGCCAAAAAGGGCGTATGCGTTTTTTCCTGAATATATTCAGGAAAAAACGCATACGCCCTTTTTGGCCAAGTGCATCATTGTGGACGTTCTGCCTCTTTTCCTATGCTTTCAATGCAATTCCAGTCTACCTCCTGAAATCGGTTTCCTGCAATTCTGCCCCGCTTTCAAGTCCTCTTGGCAGCCTTACTTCAGTCTATTTTTGGACGATAGCTGTCATTTATAACTCTGCAGGTTTGTGAATTACAGTGCCCCTGAGCTCCTTTCTTCAACTCGCTTTCTTGTGACCTGGCCGCAACACCGCAGGATGGCTTCAGGCCCTAATCTGGTCCGGCACGGCACGCTGAGCCTTTGGTTATTTCCTCTTCCTGGTGGGAAATGAGAGTTAAATTTGCCCGTCCAGACACCTCCAGCTAGTCTCTCATTGGTTCTCGCTATTCCTGTTCATCTTCCGCAGAAATTGCAAACTGGGCCAAACAGGAGGTTAAAGGCGCTGACTTTCCAAGTGGGGAGAGTGTTAGTAAAGCGTCTGGAATGTTGCACCCGAGTACCAGGGGAGGAAAACTGAGACATATTTGAACACGTCTCCCGTTCACATGGTTGATCATACTTGGGTTCCACATGCATGTTTTAGCTGAAGGAAGAATACCTAAAACCTGGGTAGTTGAAACCCGTGGAATGGGTACCATGCAATATGACTTCAAAGGGTCTTCATTTGCTCACCGAACCTCTCCAATCCTATCACTGCTGCGTTTATGCCCCTGTACACATGCTTGATTCTCTTTCGGAGACATAGCAATCCATAGGTTTTAAGATACTTACTAGTCAGGTACATTCTTAGGCGTTTAATATGCGGTGTTGAGTCCATTTCGTTGAGCAAGGAGTAGCTCTTGTCTATTCCATATTTGGCTTAAGGAACTTTATCTGTGCTCATTTCAATCTCTGGTTTTATGCAGCACCCCAACTCACCTTTCCCCGTAAGCAAGCATAAGTTGGTTTTCTAAATTTGAGACCCTGTTCTGTTCTGTAATTCAGTTCCTGTGTAGCCAAGTTTACATTCCGTGTATTACTGATATCTTATGATGTTTCTTTTTCTGTGTGACTTATTTCAGTTAGAATCATCATACCTGAATCCACTCATTGTGCTGCTAAGGGCCTGATGACACAGATTTCATTGCTGAGTGATATTGCTTTGTAAGTAAATACCACAACTTCTTTATCCATTTTTCACTTTCTGCGATGTTGAACTTGTACTGTAAACGAGGTTCTTGTAAACAGAGCCGTTCCAAACTTTGGGGTGGCTGTGTCTTTTTGATTTTAAATTCCCTAAGCTATAGGACCATAAGTGGAAGTGCCCTAGGCTCTGTTGCTTTGTTTTTTAGATGTTTCAGGAAACACCATACACTTCTCCCGAGTGTTTGTTGGCAATTTACATCCCGCCCTTCAGCATAACAAGGCTCCCAGTTCTCCATGGCCTGTCCTGCCTTTCTGGATTTTACACTTTTTTCAGATGGCCCTTTTGACCGGGGGGAAGTGAGACTTCATTGTAGTGCAGATTTCCTTTGCAAGCTTGCTTGGTTGGCCAAAAAGGGCGTATGCGTTTTTATCTGAATATATTCAGGAAAAAACGCATACGCCCTTTTTGGCCAAGTGCATCATTGTGGACGTTCTGCCTCTTTTCCTATGCTTGCAATGCAATTCCAGTCTACCTCCTGAAATCGGTTTCCTGCAATTCTGCCCCGCTTTCAAGTCCTCTTGGCAGCCTTACTTCAGTCTATTTTTGGACGATAGCTGTCATTTATAACTCTGCAGGTTTGTGAATTACAGTGCCCCTGAGCTCCTTTCTACAACTCGCTTTCTTGTGAGCTGGCCGCAACACCGCAAGATGGCTTCAGGCCCTAATCTGGTTCCGGCACGGCACGCTGAGCCTTTGGTTAATTCCTCTTCCTGGTGGGAAATGAGAGATAAATTTGCCCGTCCAGACACCTCCAGCTAGTCTCTCATTGGTTCTCGCTATTCCTGTTCACCTTCCGCAGAAATTGCTAACTGGGCCAAACAAGAGGTTAAAGGGACTGACTCTCCAAGTCGGGAGAGTGATAGTAAAGCGTCTGGAATGTTGCACCCGAGTACCAGGGGAGGAAAACTGAGACATATTTGAACACGTCTCCCGTTCACACGGTTGATCATACTCTGGGTTCCACATGCATGTTTTAGCTGAAGGAAGAATACCTTAAACCTGGAGAGTTGTGACCCGTGTAATGGGTACCATGCAATATGACTTCAAAGGGTCTTCATTTGCTCACGAACCTCTCCAATCCTATCACTGCTGCGTTTATGCCCCTGTACACATGCTTGATTCTCTTTTGGAGACATAGCAATCCATAGGTTTTAAGATACTTACTAGTCAGGTACATTCTTAGGCGTTTAATATGCGGTGTTGAGTCCATTTCGTTGAGCAAGGAGTAGCTCTTGTCTATTCCATATTTGGCTTAAGGAACTTTATCTGTGCTCATTTCAATCTCTGGTTTTATGCAGCACCCCAACTCACCTTTCCCCTTAAGCAAGCATAAGTTGGTTTTCTAAATTTGAGACCCTGTTCTGTTCTGTAATTCAGTTCCTGTGTAGCCAAGTTTACATTCCGTGTATTACTGATATCTTATGATGTTTCTTTTTCTGTGTGACTTATTTCAGTTAGAATCATCATACCTGAATCCACTCATTGTGCTGCTAAGGGCCTGATGACATAGATTTCATTGCTGAGTGATATTGCTTTGTAAGTGAATACCACAACTTCTTTATCCATTTTTCACTTTCTGTGATATTGAACTTGTACGGTAAACGAGGTTCTTGTAAACGGAGGCGTCCCAAACTTTGGGGTGGCTGTGTCTTTTTGATTTTAATTTCCCTAAGCTATAGGACCATAAGTGGAAGTGCCCTAGGCTCTGTTGCTTTGTTTTTTAGATGTTTCAGGAAACACCATACACTTCTCCCGAGTGTCTGTTGGCAATTTACATCCCGCCCATCAGCATAAGAAGGCTCCCAATTCTCAATGGCCTGTCCTGCCTTTCTGGATTTTACACTTTTTTCAGATGGCCCTTTTGACCGGGGGGAAGTGAGACTTCATTGTAGTGCAGATTTCCTTTGCAAGCTTGCTTGGTTGGCCAAAAAGGGCGTATGCGTTTTTTCCTGAATATATTCAGGAAAAAACGCATACGCCCTTTTTGGCCAAGTGCATCATTGTGGACGTTCTGCCTCTTTTCCTATGCTTTCAATGCAATTCCAGTCTACCTCCTGAAATCGGTTTCCTGCAATTCTGCCCCGCTTTCAAGTCCTCTTGGCAGCCTTACTTCAGTCTATTTTTGGACGATAGCTGTCATTTATAACTCTGCAGGTTTGTGAATTACAGTGCCCCTGAGCTCCTTTCTTCAACTCGCTTTCTTGTGACCTGGCCGCAACACCGCAGGATGGCTTCAGGCCCTAATCTGGTTCCGGCACGGCACGCTGAGCCTTTGGTTATTTCCTCTTCCTGGTGGGAAATGAGAGTTAAATTTGCCCGTCCAGACACCTCCAGCTAGTCTCTCATTGGTTCTCGCTATTACTGTTCATCTTCCGCAGAAATTGGAAACTGGGCCAAACAGGAGGTTAAAGGCGCTGACTTTCCAAGTGGGGAGAGTGTTAGTAAAGCGTCTGGAATGTTGCACCCGAGTACCAGGGGAGGAAAACTGAGACATATTTGAACACGTCTCCCGTTCACATGGTTGATCATACTTGGGTTCCACATGCATGTTTTAGCTGAAGGAAGAATACCTAAAACCTGGGTAGTTGAAACCCGTGGAATGGGTACCATGCAATATGACTTCAAAGGGTCTTCATTTGCTCACCGAACCTCTCCAATCCTATCACTGCTGCGTTTATGCCCCTGTACACATGCTTGATTCTCTTTCGGAGACATAGCAATCCATAGGTTTTAAGATACTTACTAGTCAGGTACATTCTTAGGCGTTTAATATGCGGTGTTGAGTCCATTTCGTTGAGCAAGGAGTAGCTCTTGTCTATTCCATATTTGGCTTAAGGAACTTTATCTGTGCTCATTTCAATCTCTGGTTTTATGCAGCACCCCAACTCACCTTTCCCCTTAAGCAAGCATAAGTTGGTTTTCTAAATTTGAGACCCTGTTCTGTTCTGTAATTCAGTTCCTGTGTAGCCAAGTTTACATTCCGTGTATTACTGATATCTTATGATGTTTCTTTTTCTGTGTGACTTATTTCAGTTAGAATCATCATACCTGAATCCACTCATTGTGCTGCTAAGGGCCTGATGACACAGATTTCATTGCTGAGTGATATTGCTTTGTAAGTGAATACCACAACTTCTTTATCCATTTTTCACTTTCTGCGATGTTGAACTTGTACTGTAAACGAGGTTCTTGTAAACAGAGCCGTTCCAAACTTTGGGGTGGCTGTGTCTTTTTGATTTTAAATTCCCTAAGCTATAGGACCATAAGTGGAAGTGCCCTAGGCTCTGTTGCTTTGTTTTTTAGATGTTTCAGGAAACACCATACACTTCTCCCGAGTGGTTGTTGGCAATTTACATCCCGCCCATCAGCATAACAAGGCTCCCAGTTCTCCATGGCCTGTCCTGCCTTTCTGGATTTTACACTTTTTTCAGATGGCCCTTTTGACTGGGGGGAAGTGAGACTTCATTGTAGTGCAGATTTCCTTTGCAAGCTTGCTTGGTTGGCCAAAAAGGGCGTATGCGTTTTTTCCTGAATATATTCAGGAAAAAACGCATACGCCCTTTTTGGCCAAGTGCATCATTGTGGACGTTCTGCCTCTTTTCCTATGCTTTCAATGCAATTCCAGTCTACCTCCTGAAATCGGTTTCCTGCAATTCTGCCCCGCTTTCAAGTCCTCTTGGCAGCCTTACTTCAGTCTATTTTTGGACGATAGCTGTCATTTATAACTCTGCAGGTTTGTGAATTACAGTGCCCCTGAGCTCCTTTCTTCAACTCGCTTTCTTTTGAGCTGGCCGCAACACCGCGGGATGGCTTCAGGCCCTAAACTGGTTCCGGTACGGCACGCTGAGCCTTTGGTTATTTCCTCTTCCTGGTGGGAAATGAGAGTTAAATTTGCCCGTCCAGACACCTCCAGCTAGCCTCTCATTGGTTCTCTCTATTCCTGTTCATCTTCCGCAGAAATTGCAAACTGTGCCAAACAGGAGGTTAAAGGCGCTGACTCTCCAAGTGGGGAGAGTGTTAGTAAAGTGTCTGGAATGTTGCACCCGAGTACCAGGGGAGGAAAACTGAGACATATTTGAACACGTCTCCCGTTCACATGGTTGATCATACTTGGGTTCCACATGCATGTTTTAGCTGAAGGAAGAATACCTTAAACCTGGAGAGTTGAGTCCCGTGTAATGGGTACCATGCAATATGACTTCAAAGGGTCTTCATTTGCTCACCGAACCTCTCCAATCCTATCACTGCTGCGTTTATGCCCCTGTACACATGCTTGATTCTCTTTTGGAGACATAGCAATCCATAGGTTTTACGATACTTACTAGTCAGGTACATTCTTAGGCGTTTAATATGCGGTGTTGAGTCCATTTCGTTGAGCAAGGAGTAGCTCTTGTCTATTCCATATTTGACTTAAGGAACTTTATCTGTGCTCATTTCAATCTCTGGTTTCATGCAGCACCCCAACTCACCTTTACCCTTAAGCAAGCATAAGTTGGTTTTCTAAATTTGAGACCCTGTTCTGTTCTGTAATTCAGTTCCTGTGTAGCCAAGTTTACATTCCGTGTATTACTGATATCTTATGATGTTTCTTTTTCTGTGTGACTTATTTCAGTTAGAATCATCATACCTGAATCCACTCATTGTGATGCTAAGGGCCTGATGACACAGATTTCATTGCTGAGTGATATTGCTTTGTAAGTAAATACCACAACTTCTTTATCCATTTTTCACTTTCTGCGATGTTGAACTTGTACTGTAAACGAGGTTCTTGTAAACAGAGGCGTCCCAAACTTTGGGGTGGCTGTGTCTTTTTGATTTTAATTTCCCTAAGCTATAGGACCATAAGTGGCAGTGCCCTAGGCTCTGTTGCTTTCTTTTTTAGATGTTTCAGGAAACACCATACACTTCTCCCGAGTGTCTGTTGGCAATTTACATCCCGCCCATCAGCATAACAAGGCTCCCAATTCTCAATGGCCTGTCCTGCCTTTCTGGATTTTACACTTTTTTCAGATGGCCCTTTTGACCGGGGGGAAGTGAGACTTCATTGTAGTGCAGATTTCCTTTGCAAGCTTGCTTGGTTGGCCAAAAAGGGCGTATGCGTTTTTTCCTGAATATATTCAGGAAAAAACGCATACGCCCTTTTTGGCCAAGTGCATCATTGTGGACGTTCTGCCTCTTTTCCTATGCTTTCAATGCAATTCCAGTCTACCTCCTGAAATCGGTTTCCTGCAATTCTGCCCCGCTTTCAAGTCCTCTTGGCAGCCTTACTTCAGTCTATTTTTGGACGATAGCTGTCATTTATAACTCTGCAGGTTTGTGAATTACAGTGCCCCTGAGCTCCTTTCTTCAACTCGCTTTCTTGTGACCTGGCCGCAACACCGCAGGATGGCTTCAGGCCCTAATCTGGTTCCGGCACGGCACGCTGAGCCTTTGGTTATTTCCTCTTCCTGGTGGGAAATGAGAGTTAAATTTGCCCGTCCAGACACCTCCAGCTAGTCTCTCATTGGTTCTCGCTATTCCTGTTCATCTTCCGCAGAAATTGCAAACTGGGCCAAACAGGAGGTTAAAGGCGCTGACTTTCCAAGTGGGGAGAGTGTTAGTAAAGCGTCTGGAATGTTGCACCCGAGTACCAGGGGAGGAAAACTGAGACATATTTGAACACGTCTCCCGTTCACATGGTTGATCATACTTGGGTTCCACATGCATGTTTTAGCTGAAGGAAGAATACCTAAAACCTGGGTAGTTGAAACCCGTGGAATGGGTACCATGCAATATGACTTCAAAGGGTCTTCATTTGCTCACCGAACCTCTCCAATCCTATCACTGCTGCGTTTATGCCCCTGTACACATGCTTGATTCTCTTTCGGAGACATAGCAATCCATAGGTTTTAAGATACTTACTAGTCAGGTACATTCTTAGGCGTTTAATATGCGGTGTTGAGTCCATTTCGTTGAGCAAGGAGTAGCTCTTGTCTATTCCATATTTGGCTTAAGGAACTTTATCTGTGCTCATTTCAATCTCTGGTTTTATGCAGCACCCCAACTCACCTTTCCCCTTAAGCAAGCATAAGTTGGTTTTCTAAATTTGAGACCCTGTTCTGTTCTGTAATTCAGTTCCTGTGTAGCCAAGTTTACATTCCGTGTATTACTGATATCTTATGATGTTTCTTTTTCTGTGTGACTTATTTCAGTTAGAATCATCATACCTGAATCCACTCATTGTGCTGCTAAGGGCCTGATGACACAGATTTCATTGCTGAGTGATATTGCTTTGTAAGTAAATACCACAACTTCTTTATCCATTTTTCACTTTCTGCGATGTTGAACTTGTACTGTAAACGAGGTTCTTGTAAACAGAGCCGTTCCAAACTTTGGGGTGGCTGTGTCTTTTTGATTTTAAATTCCCTAAGCTATAGGACCATAAGTGGAAGTGCCCTAGGCTCTGTTGCTTTGTTTTTTAGATGTTTCAGGAAACACCATACACTTCTCCCAAGTGTCTGTTGGCAATTTACATCCCGCCCATCAGCATAAGAAGGCTCCCAATTCTCAATGGCCTGTCCTGCCTTTCTGGATTTTACACTTTTTTCAGATGGCCCTTTTGACCGGGGGGAAGTGAGACTTCATTGTAGTGCAGATTTCCTTTGCAAGCTTGCTTGGTTGGCCAAAAAGGGCGTATGCGTTTTTTCCTGAATATATTCAGGAAAAAACGCATACGCCCTTTTTGGCCAAGTGCATCATTGTGGACGTTCTGCCTCTTTTCCTATGCTTTCAATGCAATTCCAGTCTACCTCCTGAAATCGGTTTCCTGCAATTCTGCCCCGCTTTCAAGTCCTCTTGGCAGCCTTACTTCAGTCTATTTTTGGACGATAGCTGTCATTTATAACTCTGCAGGTTTGTGAATTACAGTGCCCCTGAGCTCCTTTCTTCAACTCGCTTTCTTGTGACCTGGCCGCAACACCGCAGGATGGCTTCAGGCCCTAATCTGGTTCCGGCACGGCACGCTGAGCCTTTGGTTATTTCCTCTTCCTGGTGGGAAATGAGAGTTAAATTTGCCCGTCCAGACACCTCCAGCTAGTCTCTCATTGGTTCTCGCTATTCCTGTTCATCTTCCGCAGAAATTGCAAACTGGGCCAAACAGGAGGTTAAAGGCGCTGACTTTCCAAGTGGGGAGAGTGTTAGTAAAGCGTCTGGAATGTTGCACCCGAGTACCAGGGGAGGAAAACTGAGACATATTTGAACACGTCTCCCGTTCACATGGTTGATCATACTTGGGTTCCACATGCATGTTTTAGCTGAAGGAAGAATACCTTAAACCTGGGTAGTTGAAACCCGTGGAATGGGTACCATGCAATATGACTTCAAAGGGTCTTCATTTGCTCACCGAACCTCTCCAATCCTATCACTGCTGCGTTTATGCCCCTGTACACATGCTTGATTCTCTTTCGGAGACATAGCAATCCATAGGTTTTAAGATACTTACTAGTCAGGTACATTCTTAGGCATTTAATATGCGGTGTTGAGTCCATTTCGTTGAGCAAGGAGTAGCTCTTGTCTATTCCATATTTGGCTTAAGGAACTTTATCTGTGCTCATTTCAATCTCTGGTTTTATGCAGCACCCCAACTCACCTTTACCCTTAAGCAAGCATAAGTTGGTTTTCTAAATTTGAGACCCTGTTCTGTTCTGTAATTCAGTTCCTGTGTAGCCAAGTTTACATTCCGTGTATTAGTGATATCTTATGATGTTTCTTTTTCTGTGTGACTTATTTCAGTTAGAATCATCGTACCTGAATCCACTCATTATGCTGCTACGGGCCTGATGACATAGATTTCATTGCTGAGTGATACTGCATTGTACGTAAGTACCACAAGTTCCTTATCCATTTTTCACTTTCTGCGATGTTGAACTTGTACTGTAAACGAGGTTCTTGTAAACAGAGCCGTTCCAAACTTTGGGGTGGCTGTGTCTTTTTGATTTTAATTTCCCTAAGCTATAGGACCATAAGTGGAAGTGCCCTAGGCTCTGTTGCTTTGTTTTTTAGATGTTTCAGGAATCACCATACACTTCTCCCCAGTGGTTGTTGGCAATTTACATCCCGCCCATCAGCATAACAAGGCTCCCAGTTCTCCATGGCCTGTCCTGCCTTTCTGGATTTTACACTTTTTTCAGATGGCCCTTTTGACCGGGGGGAAGTGAGACTTCATTGTAGTGCAGATTTCCTTTGCAAGCTTGCTTGGTTGGCCAAAAAGGGCGTATGCGTTTTTTCCTGAATATATTCAGGAAAAAACGCATACGCCCTTTTTGGCCAAGTGCATCATTGTGGACGTTCTGCCTCTTTTCCTATGCTTTCAATGCAATTCCAGTCTACCTCCTGAAATCGGTTTCCTGCAATTCTGCCCCGCTTTCAAGTCCTCTTGGCAGCCTTACTTCAGTCTATTTTTGGACGATAGCTGTCATTTATAACTCTGCAGGTTTGTGAATTACAGTGCCCCTGAGCTCCTTTCTACAACTCGCTTTCTTGTGAGCTGGCCGCAACACCGCAGGATGGCTTCAGGCCCTAATCTGGTTCCGGCACGGCACGCTGAGCCTTTGGTTAATTCCTCTTCCTGGTGGGAAATGAGAGATAAATTTGCCCGTCCAGACACCTCCAGCTAGTCTCTCATTGGTTCTCGCTATTCCTGTTCACCTTCCGCAGAAATTGCAAACTGGGCCAAACAGGAGGTTAAAGGGACTGACTCTCCAAGTCGGGAGAGTGTTAGTAAAGCGTCTGGAATGTTGCACCCGAGTACCAAGGGAGGAAAACTGAGACATATTTGAACACGTCTCCCGTTCACACGGTTGATCATACTCTGGGTTCCACATGCATGTTTTAGCTGAAGGAAGAATACCTTAAACCTGGAGAGTTGAGACCCGTGGAATGGGTACCATGCAATATGACTTCAAAGGGTCTTCATTTGCTCACGAACCTCTCCAATCCTATCACTGCTGCATTTATGCCCCTGTACACATGCTTGATTCTCTTTCGGAGACATAGCAATCCATAGGTTTTAAGATACTTACAAGTCATGTACATTCTTAGGCGTTTAATATGCGGTGTTGAGTCCATTTCGTTGAGCAAGGAGTAGCTCTTGTCTATTCCATATTTGGCTTAAGGAACTTTATCTGTGCTCATTTCAATCTCTGGTTTTATGCAGCAACCCAACTCACCTTTACCCTTAAGCAAGCATAAGTTGGTTTTCTAAATTTGAGACCCTGTTCTGTTCTGTAATTCAGTTCCTGTGTAGCCAAGTTTACATTCCGTGTATTACTGATATCTTATGATGTTTCTTTTTCTGTGTGACTTATTTCAGTTAGAATCATCATACCTGAATCCACTCATTGTGCTGCTAAGGGCCTGATGACATAGATTTCATTGCTGAGTGATATTGCTTTGTAAGTGAATACCACAACTTCTTTATCCATTTTTCACTTTCTGTGATATTGAACTTGTACGGTAAACGAGGTTCTTGTAAACGGAGGCGTCCCAAACTTTGGGGTGGCTGTGTCTTTTTGATTTTAATTTCCCTAAGCTATAGGACCATAAGTGGAAGTGCCCTAGGCTCTGTTGCTTTGTTTTTTAGATGTTTCAGGAAACACCATACACTTCTCCCAAGTGTCTGTTGGCAATTTACATCCCGCCCATCAGCATAAGAAGGCTCCCAATTCTCAATGGCCTGTCCTGCCTTTCTGGATTTTACACTTTTTTCAGATGGCCCTTTTGACCGGGGGGAAGTGAGACTTCATTGTAGTGCAGATTTCCTTTGCAAGCTTGCTTGGTTGGCCAAAAAGGGCGTATGCGTTTTTTCCTGAATATATTCAGGAAAAAACGCATACGCCCTTTTTGGCCAAGTGCATCATTGTGGACGTTCTGCCTCTTTTCCTATGCTTTCAATGCAATTCCAGTCTACCTCCTGAAATCGGTTTCCTGCAATTCTGCCCCGCTTTCAAGTCCTCTTGGCAGCCTTACTTCAGTCTATTTTTGGACGATAGCTGTCATTTATAACTCTGCAGGTTTGTGAATTACAGTGCCCCTGAGCTCCTTTCTTCAACTCGCTTTCTTGTGACCTGGCCGCAACACTGCAGGATGGCTTCAGGCCCTAATCTGGTTCCGGCACGGCACGCTGAGCCTTTGGTTAATTCCTCTTCCTGGTGGGAAATGAGAGTTAAATTTGCCCGTCCAGACACCTCCAGCTAGTCTCTCATTGGTTCTCGCTATTCCTGTTCATCTTCCGCAGAAATTGGAAACTGGGCCAAACAGGAGGTTAAAGGCGCTGACTTTCCAAGTGGGGAGAGTGTTAGTAAAGCGTCTGGAATGTTGCACCCGAGTACCAGGGGAGGAAAACTGAGACATATTTGAACACGTCTCCCGTTCACATGGTTGATCATACTTGGGTTCCACATGCATGTTTTAGCTGAAGGAAGAATACCTAAAACCTGGGTAGTTGAAACCCGTGGAATGGGTACCATGCAATATGACTTCAAAGGGTCTTCATTTGCTCACCGAACCTCTCCAATCCTATCACTGCTGCGTTTATGCCCCTGTACACATGCTTGATTCTGTTTCGGAGACATAGCAATCCATAGGTTTTAAGATACTTACTAGTCAGGTACATTCTTAGGCGTTTAATATGCGGTGTTGAGTCCATTTCGTTGAGCAAGGAGTAGCTCTTGTCTATTCCATATTTGGCTTAAGGAACTTTATCTGTGCTCATTTCAATCTCTGGTTTTATGCAGCACCCCAACTCACCTTTACCCTTAAGCAAGCATAAGTTGGTTTTCTAAATTTGAGACCCTGTTCTGTTCTGTAATTCAGTTCCTGTGTAGCCAAGTTTCCATTCCGTGTATTACTGATATCTTATGATGTTTCTTTTTCTGTGTGACTTATTTCAGTTAGAATCATCATACCTGAATCCACTCATTGTGCTGCTAAGGGCCTGATGACACAGATTTCATTGCTGAGTGATATTGCTTTGTAAGTGAATACCACAACTTCTTTATCCATTTTTCAATTTCTGCGATGTTGAACTTGTACTGTAAACGAGGTTCTTGTAAACAGAGCCGTTCCAAACTTTGGGGTGGCTGTGTCTTTTTGATTTTAATTTCCCTAAGCTATAGGACCATAAGTGGAAGTGCCCTAGATTCTGTTGCTTTGTTTTTTAGATGTTTCAGGAAACACCATACACTTCTCCCGAGTGTCTGTTGTCAATTTACATCCCGCCCATCAGCATAACAAGGCTCCCAGTTCTCCATGGCCTGTCCTGCCTTTCTGGATTTTACACTTTTTTCAGATGGCCCTTTTGACCGGGGGGAAGTGAGACTTCATTGTAGTGCAGATTTCCTTTGCAAGCTTGCTTGGTTGGCCAAAAAGGGCGTATGCGTTTTTTCCTGAATATATTCAGGAAAAAACGCATACGCCCTTTTTGGCCAAGTGCATCATTGTGGACGTTCTGCCTCTTTTCCTATGCTTTCAATGCAATTCCAGTCTACCTCCTGAAATCGGTTTCCTGCAATTCTGCCCCGCTTTCAAGTCCTCTTGGCAGCCTTACTTCAGTCTATTTTTGGACGATAGCTGTCATTTATAACTCTGCAGGTTTGTGAATTACAGTGCCCCTGAGCTCCTTTCTTCAACTCGGTTTCTTTTGAGCTGGCCGCAACACCGCAGGATGGCTTCAGGCCCTAAACTGGTTCCGGTACGGCACGCTGAGCCTTTGGTTATTTCCTCTTCCTGGTGGGAAATGAGAGTTAAATTTGCCCGTCCAGACACCTCCAGCTAGCCTCTCATTGGTTCTCGCTATTCCTGTTCATCTTCCGCAGAAATTGCAAACTGGGCCAAACAGGAGGTTAAAGGGACTGACTCTCCAAGTGGGGAGAGTGTTAGTAAAGCGTCTGGAATGTTGCACCCGAGTACCAGGGTATGAAAACTGAGACATATTTGAACACGTCTCCCGATCACATGGTTGATCATACTCTAGGTTCCACATGCATGTTTTAGCTGAAGGAAGAATACCTTAAACCTGGGTAGTTGAAACCCGTGGAATGGGTACCATGCAATATGACTTCAAAGGGTCTTCATTTGCTCACCGAACCTCTCCAATCCTATCACTGCTGCGTTTATGCCCCTGTACACATGCTTGATTCTCTTTCGGAGACATAGCAATCCATAGGTTTTAAGATACTTACAAGTCAGGTACATTCTTAGGCGTTTAATATGCGGTGTTGAGTCCATTTCGTTGAGCAAGGAGTAGCTCTTGTCTATTCCATATTTGGCTTAAGGAACTTTATCTGTGCTCATTTCAATCTCTGGTTTTATGCAGCACCCCAACTCACCTTTACCCTTAAGCAAGCATAAGTTGTTTTTCTAAATTTGAGACCCTGTTCTGTTCTGTAATTCAGTTCCTGTGTAGCCAAGTTTCCATTCCGTGTATTACTGATATCTTATGATGTTTCTTTTTCTGTGTGACTTATTTCAGTTAGAATCATCATACCTGAATCCACTCATTGTGCTGCTAAGGGCCTGATGACATAGATTTCATTGCTGAGTGATATTGCTTTGTAAGTGAATACCACAACTTCTTTATCCATTTTTCACTTTCTGCGATGTTGAACTTGTACTGTAAACGAGGTTCTTGTAAACAGAGCCGTTCCAAACTTTGGGGTGGCTGTGTCTTTTTGATTTTAATTTCCCTAAGCTATAGGACCATAAGTGGAAGTGCCCTAGGCTCTGTTGCTTTGTTTTTTAGATGTTTCAGGAAACACCATACACTTCTCCCGAGTGTCTGTTGGCAATTTACATCCCGCCCATCAGCATAACAAGGCTTCCAGTTCTCAATGGCCTGCTGCCTTTCTGGATTTTACACTTTTTTCAGATGGCCCTTTTGACCGGGGGGAAGTGAGACTTCATTGTAGTGCAGATTTCCTTTGCAAGCTTGCTTGGTTGGCCAAAAAGGGCGTATGCGTTTTTTCCTGAATATATTCAGGAAAAAACGCATACGCCCTTTTTGGCCAAGTGCATCATTGTGGACGTTCTGCCTCTTTTCCTATGCTTTCAATGGAATTCCAGTCTACCTCCTGAAATCGGTTTCCTGCAATTCTGCCCCGCTTTCAAGTCCTCTTGGCAGCCTTACTTCAGTCTATTTTTGGACGATAGCTGTCATTTATAACTCTGCAGGTTTGTGAATTACAGTGCCCCTGAGCTCCTTTCTTCAACTCGGTTTCTTTTGAGCTGGCCGCAACACCGCAGGATGGCTTCAGGCCCTAATCTGGTTCCGGCACGGCACGCTGAGCCTTTGGTTATTTCCTCTTCCTGTTGGGAAATGAGAGTTAAATTTGCCCGTCCAGACACCTCCAGCTAGCCTCTCATTGGTTCTCGCTATTCCTGTTCATCTTCCGCAGAAATTGCAAACTGTGCCAAACAGGAGGTTAAAGGCGCTGACTCTCCAAGTGGGGAGAGTGTTAGTAAAGCGTCTGGAATGTTGCACCCGAGTACCAGGGGAGGAAAACTGAGACATATTTGAACACGTCTCCCGATCACATGGTTGATCATACTCTGGGTTCCACATGCATATTTTAGCTGAAGGAAGAATACCTTAAACCTGGAGAGTTGAAACCCGTGGAATGGGTACCATGCAATATGACTTCAAAGGGTCTTCATTTGCTCACCGAACCTCTCCAATCCTATCACTGCTGCGTTTATGCCCCTGTACACATGCTTGATTCTCTTTCGGAGACATAGCAATCCATAGGTTTTAAGATACTTACTAGTCAGGTACATTCTTAGGCGTTTAATATGGGGTGTTGAGTCCATTTCGTTGAGCAAGGAGTAGCTCTTGTCTATTCCATATTTGGCTTAAGGAACTTTATCTGTGCTCATTTCAATCTCTGGTTTTATGCAGCAACCCAACTCACCTTTCCCCTTAAGCAAACATAAGTTGGTTTTCTAAATTTGAGAACCTGTTCTGTTTTGGAATTCAGTTCCTGTGTAACCAAGTTTACATTCCGTGTATTAGTGATATCTTATGATGTTTCTTTTTCTGTGTGACTTATTTCAGTTAGAATCATCGTACCTGAATCTACTCATTATGCTGCTACGGGCCTGATGACATAGATTTCATTGCTGAGTGATACTGCATTGTACGTAAGTACCACAAGTTCTTTATCCATTTTTCACTTTCTGCGATGTTGAACTTGTACTGTAAACGAGGTTCTTGTAAACAGAGCCGTTCCAAACTTTGGGGTGGCTGTGTCTTTTTGATTTTAATTTCCCTAAGCTATAGGACCATAAGTGGAAGTGCTCTAGGCTCTGTTTCTTTGTTTTTTAGATGTTTCAGGAAACACCATACACTTCTCCCGAGTGGTTGTTGGCAATTTACATCCCGCCCATCAGCATAACAAGGCTCCCAGTTCTCCATGGCCTGTCCTGCCTTTCTGGATTTTACACTTTTTTCAGATGGCCCTTTTGACCGGGGGGAAGTGACACTTCATTGTAGTGCAGATTTCCTTTGCAAGCTTGCTTGGTTGGCCAAAAAGGGCGTATGCGTTTTTTCCTGAATATATTCAGGAAAAAACGCATACGCCCTTTTTGGCCAAGTGCATCATTGTGGACGTTCTGCCTCTTTTCCTATGCTTTCAATGCAATTCCAGTCTACCTCCTGAAATCGGTTTCCTGCAATTCTTCCCCGCTTTCAAGTCCTCTTGGCAGCCTTACTTCAGTCTATTTTTGGACGATAGCTGTCATTTATAACTCTGCAGGTTTGTGAATTACAGTGCCCCTGAGCTCCTTTCTTCAACTCGCTTTCTTGTGACCTGGCCGCAACACCGCAGGATGGCTTCAGGCCCTAATCTGGTTCCGGCCCGGCATGCTGAGCCTTTGGTTAATTCCTCTTCCTGGTGGGAAATGAGAGTTAAATTTGCCCGTTCAGACACCTCCAGCTAGCCTCTCATTGGTTCTCGCTATTCCTGTTCATCTTCCGCAGAAATTGCAAACTGGGCCAAACAGGAGGTTAAAGGGACTGACTCTCCAAGTGGGGAGAGTGTTAGTAAAGCGTCTGGAATGTTGCACCCGAGTACCAGGGGAGGAAAACTGAGACATATTTGAACACGTCTCCCGTTCACATGGTTGATCATACTTGGGTTCCACATGCATGTTTTAGCTGAAGGAAGAATACCTTAAACCTGTGTATTTGAAACCCGTGGAATGGGTACCATGCAATATGACTTCAAAGGGTCTTCATTTGCTCACCGAACCTCTCCAATCCTATCACTGCTGCGTTTATGCCCCTGTACACATGCTTGATTCTCTTTCGGAGACATAGCAATCCATAGGTTTTAAGATACTTACTAGTCAGGTACATTCTTAGGCGTTTAATATGCGGTGTTGAGTCCATTTCGTTGAGCAAGGAGTAGCTCTTGTCTATTCCATATTTGGCTTAAGGAAATTTATCTGTGCTCATTTCAATCTCTGGTTTTATGCAGCACCCCAACTCACCTTTCCCCTTAAGCAAGCATAAGTTGGTTTTCTAAATTTGAGGCCCTGTTCTGTTCTGTAATTCAGTTCCTGTGTAGCCAAGTTTCCATTCCGTGTATTACTGATATCTTATGATGTTTCTTTTTCTGTGTGACTTATTTCAGTTAGAATCATCGTACCTGAATCCACTCATTATGCTGCTACGGGCCTGATGACATAGATTTCATTGCTGAGTGATACTGAATTGTACGTAAGTACCACAAGTTCTTTATCCATTTTTCACTTTCTGCGATGTTGAACTTCTACTGTAAACGAGGTTCTTGTAAACAGAGCCGTTCGAAACTTTGGGGTGGCTGTGTCTTTTTGATTTTAAATTCCCTAAGCTATAGGACCATAAGTGGAAGTGCCCTAGGCTCTGTTGCTTTGTTTTTTAGATGTTTCAGGAAACACCATACACTTCTCCCGAGTGTTTGTTGGCAATTTACATCCCGCCCATCAGCATAACAAGGCTCCCAGTTCTCCATGGCCTGTCCTGCCTTTCTGGATTTTACACTTTTTTCAGATGGCCCTTTTGACCGGGGGGAAGTGAGACTTCATTGTAGTGCAGATTTCCTTTGCAAGCTTGCTTGGTTGGCCAGAAAGGGCGTATGCCTTTTTTCCTGAATATATTCAGGAAAAAACGCATACGCCCTTTTTGGCCAAGTGCATCATTGTGGACGTTCTGCCTCTTTTCCTATGCTTTCAATGCAATTCCAGTCTACCTCCTGAAATCGGTTTCCTGCAATTCTGCCCCGCTTTCAAGTCCTCTTGGCAGCCTTACTTCAGTCTATTTTTGGACGATAGCTGTCATTTATAACTCTGCAGGTTTGTGAATTACAGTGCCCCTGAGCTCCTTTCTTCAACTCGCTTTCTTTTGAGCTGGCCGCAACACCGCAGGATGGCTTCAGGCCCTAATCTGGTTCCGGCACGGCACGCTGAGCCTTTGGTTATTTCCTCTTCCTGGTGGGAAATGAGAGTTAAATTTGCCCGTCCAGACACCTCCAGCTAGCCTCTCATTGGTTCTCGCTATTCCTGTTCATCTTCCGCAGAAATTGCAAACTGGGCCAAACAGGAGGTTAAAGGGACTGACTCTCCAAGTCGGGAGAGTGTTAGTAAAGCGTCTGGAATGTTGCACCCGAGTACCAGGGGAGGAAAACTGAGACATATTTGAACACGTCTCCCGTTCATATGGTTGATCATACTCTGGGTTCCACATGCATGTTTTAGCTGAAGGAAGAATACCTTAAACCTGGAGAGTTGAGACCCGTGGAATGGGTACCATGCAATATGACTTCAAAGGGTCTTCATTTGCTCACCAAACCTCTCCAATCCTATCACTGCTGCGTTTATGCCCCTGTACACACGCTTGATTCTCTTTTGGAGACATAGCAATCCATAGGTTTTAAGATACTTACTAGTCAGGTACATTCTTAGGCGTTTAATATGGGGTGTTGAGTCCATTTCGTTGAGCAAGGAGTAGCTCTTGTCTATTCCATATTTGGCTTAAGGAACTTTATCTGTGCTCATTTCAATCTCTGGTTTTATGCAGCACCCCAACTCACCTTTCCCCTTAAGCAAGCATAAGTTGGTTTTCTAAATTTGAGACCCTGTTCTGTTTTGGAATGCAGTTCCTGTGTAGCCAAGTTTACATTCCGTGTATTAGTGATATCTTATGATGTTTCTTTTTCTGTGTGACTTATTTCAGTTAGAATCATCGTACCTGAATCCACTCATTATGCTGCTATGGGCCTGATGACATAGATTTCATTGCTGAGTGATACTGCATTGTACGTAAGTACCACAAGTTCTTTATCCATTTTTCACTTTCTGTGATATTGAACTTGTACGGTAAACGAGGTTCTTGTAAACGGAGGCGTCCCAAACTTTGGGGTGGCTGTGTCTTTTTGATTTTAATTTCCCTAAGCTATAGGACCATAAGTGGAAGTGCCCTAGGCTCTGTTGCTTTGTTTTTTAGATGTTTCAGGAAACACCATACACTTCTCCCGAGTGTCTGTTGGCAATTTACATCCCGCCCATCAGCATAACAAGGCTCCCAGTTCTCCATGGCCTGTCCTGCCTTTCTGGATTTTACACTTTTTTCAGATGGCCCTTTTGACTGGGGGGAAGTGACACTTCATTGTAGTGCAGATTTCCTTTGCAAGCTTGCTTGGTTGGCCAAAAAGGGCGTATGCGTTTTTTCCTGAATATATTCAGGAAAAAACGCATACGCCCTTTTTGGCCAAGTGCATCATTGTGTACGTTCTGCCTCTTTTCCTATGCTTTCAATGCAATTCCAGTCTACCTCTTGAAATCGGTTTCCTACAATTCTGCCCCGCTTTCAAGTCCTCTTGGCAGCCTTACTTCAGTCTATTTTTGGACGATAGCTGTCATTTATAACTCTGCAGGTTTGTGAATTACAGTGCCCCTGAGCTCCTTTCTTCAACTCGCTTTCTTGTGACCTGGCCGCAACACCGCAGGATGGCTTCAGGCCCTAATCTGGTTCCGGCCCGGCATGCTGAGCCTTTGGTTAATTCCTCTTCCTGGTGGGAAATGAGAGTTAAATTTGCCCGTCCAGACACCTCCAGCTAGTCTCTGATTGATTCTCGCTATTCCTGTTCATCTTCCGCAGAAATTGCAAACTGGGCCAAACAGGAGGTTAAAGGCGCTGACTCTCCAAGTGGGGAGAGTGTTAGTAAAGCGTCTGGAATGTTGCACCCGAGTACCAGGGGAGGAAAACTGAGACATATTTGAACACGTCTCCCGTTCACATGGTTGATCATACTTGGGTTCCACATGCATGTTTTAGCTGAAGGAAGAATACCTTAAACCTGGAGAGTTAAGACCCGTGTAATGGGTACCATGCAATATGACTTCAAAGGGTCTTCATTTGCTCACCGAACCTCTCTAATCCTATCACTGCTGCGTTTATGCCCCTGTACACATGCTTGATTCTCTTTCGGAGACATAGCAATCCATAGGTTTTAAGATACTTACTAGTCAGGTACATTCTTAGGCGTTTAATATGCGGTGTTGAGTCCATTTCGTTGAGCAAGGAGTAGCTCTTGTCTATTCCATATTTGACTTAAGGAACTTTATCTGTGCTCATTTCAATCTCTGGTTTTATGCAGCACCCCAACTCACCTTTCCCCTTAAGCAAGCATAAGTTGGTTTTCTAAATTTGAGACCCTGTTCTGTTCTGTAATTCAGTTCCTGTGTAGCCAAGTTTACATTCCGTGTATTACTGATATCTTATGATGTTTCTTTTTCTGTGTGACTTACTTCAGTTAGAATCATCATACCTGAATCCACTCATTGTGCTGCTAAGGGCCTGATGACACAGATTTCATTGCTGAGTGATATTGCTTTGTAAGTAAATACCACAACTTCTTTATCCATTTTTCACTTTCTGCGATGTTGAACTTGTACTGTAAACGAGGTTCTTGTAAACAGAGCCGTTCCAAACTTTGGGGTGGCTGTGTCTTGTTGATTTTAATTTCCCTAAGCTATAGGACCATAAGTGGAAGTGCCGTAGGTTCTGTTGCTTTGTTTTTTAGATGTTTCAGGAAACACCATACACTTCTCCCGAGTGTCTGTTGGCAATTTACATCCCGCCCATCAGCATAACAAGGCTCCCAGTTCTCCATGGCCTGTCCTGCCTTTCTGGATTTTACACTTTTTTCAGATGGCCCTTTTGACCGGCGGGACATGAGACTTCATTGTAGTGCAGATTTCCTTTGCAAGCTTGCTTGGTTGGCCAAAAAGGGCGTATGCGTTTTTTCCTGAATATATTCAGGAAAAAACGCATACGCCCTTTTTGGCCAAGTGCATCATTGTGGACGTTCTGCCTCTTTTCCTATGCTTTCAATGCAATTCCAGTCTACCTCCTGAAATCGGTTTCCTGCAATTCTGCCCCGCTTTCAAGTCCTCTTGGCAGCCTTACTTCAGTCTATTTTTGGACGATAGCTGTCATTTATAACTCTGCAGGTTTGTGAATTACAGTGCCCCTGAGCTCCTTTCTTCAACTTGCTTTCTTGTGACCTGGCCGCAACACCGCAAGATGGCTTCAGGCCCTAATCTGGTTCCGGCACGGCACGCTGAGCCTTTGGTTATTTCCTCTTCCTGGTGGGAAATGAGAGTTAAATTTGCCCGTCCAGACACCTCCAGCTAGTCTCTCATTGGTTCTCGCTATTCCTGTTCATCTTCTGCAGAAATTGCAAACTGTGCCAAACAGGAGGTTAAAGGCGCTGACTCTCCAAGTGGGGAGAGTGTTAGTAAAGCGTCTGGAATGTTGCACCCGAGTACCAGGGGAGGAAAACTGAGACATATTTGAACACGTCTCCCGATCACATGGTTGATCATACTCTAGGTTCCACATGCATGGTTTAGCTGAAGGAAGAATACCTTAAACCTGGGTAGTTGAAACCCGTGGAATGGGTACCATGCAATATGACTTCAAAGGGTCTTCATTTGCTCACCGAACCTCTCCAATCCTATCACTGCTGCGTTTATGCCCCTGTACACATGCTTGATTCTCTTTCGGAGACATAGCAATCCATAGGTTTTAAGATACTTACTAGTCAGGTACATTCTTAGGCGTTTAATATGGGATGTTGAGTCCATTTCGTTGAGCAAGGAGTAGCTCTTGTCTATTCCATATTTGGCTTAAGGAACTTTATCTGTGCTCATTTCAATCTCTGGTTTTATGCAGCACCCCAACTCACCTTTACCCTTAAGCAAGCATAAGTTTGTTTTCTAAATTTGAGACCCTGTTCTGTTCTGTAATTCAGTTCCTGTGTAGCCAAGTTTACATTCAGTGTATTACTGATATCTTATGATGTTTCTTTTTCTGTGTGACTTAGTTCAGTTAGAATCATCATACCTGAATCCACTCATTGTGCTGCTAAGGGCCTGATGACACAGATTTCACTGCTGAGTGATATTGCTTTGTAAGTAAATACCACAACTTCTTTATCCATTTTTCACTTTCTGCGATGTTGAACTTGTACTGTAAACGAGGTTCTTGTAAACAGAGCCGTTCCAAACTTTGGGGTGGCTGTGTCTTTTTGATTTTAATTTCCCTAAGCTATAGGACCATAAGTGGAAGTGCCCTAGGTTCTGTTGCTTTGTTTTTTAGATGTTTCAGGAAACACCATACACTTCTCCCGAGTGGTTGTTGGCAATTTACATCCCGCCCATCAGCATAACAAGGCTCCCAGTTCTCCATGGCCTGTCCTGCCTTTCTGGATTTTACACTTTTTTCAGATGGCCCTTTTGACCGGGGGGAAGTGAGACTTCATTGTAGTGCAGATTTCCTTTGCAAGCTTGCTTGGTTGGCCAAAAAGGGCGTATGCGTTTTTTCCTGAATATATTCAGGAAAAAACGCATACGCCCTTTTTGGCCAAGTGCATCATTGTGGACGTTCTGCCTCTTTTCCTATGCTTTCAATGCAATTCCAGTCTACCTCCTGAAATCGATTTCCTGCAATTCTGCCCCGCTTTCAAGTCCTCTTGGCAGCCTTACTTCAGTCTATTTTTGGACGATAGCTGTCATTTATAACTCTGCAGGTTTGTGAATTACAGTGCCCCTGAGCTCCTTTCTTCAACTCGCTTTCTTTTGAGCTGGCCGCAACACCGCAGGATGGCTTCAGGCCCTAATCTGGTTCCGGTACGGCACGCTGAGCCTTTGGTTATTTCCTCTTCCTGGTGGGAAATGAGAGTTAAATTTGCCCGTCCAGACACCTCCAGCTAGCCTCTCATCGGTTCTCGCTATTCCTGTTCATCTTCCGCAGAAATTGCAAACTGGGCCAAACAGGAGGTTAAAGGCGCTGACTCTCCAAGTGGGGAGAGTGTTAGTAAAGCGTCTGGAATGTTGCACCCGAGTACCAGGGGAGGAAAACTGAGACATATTTGAACACGTCTCCCGTTCACATGGTTGATCATACTTGGGTTCCACATGCATGTTTTAGCTGAAGGAAGAATACCATAAACCTGGAGAGTTAAGACCCGTGGAATGGGTACCATGCAATATGACTTCAAAGGGTCTTCATTTGTTCACCGAACCTCTCCAATCCTATCACTGCTGCGTTTATGCCCCTGTACACATGCTTGATTCTCTTTCGGAGACATAGCAATCCATAGGTTTTAAGATACTTACTAGTCAGGTACATTCTTAGGCGTTTAATGTGGGGTGTTGAGTCCATTTCGTTGAGCAAGGAGTAGCTCTTGTCTATTCCATATTTGGCTTAAGGAACTTTATCTGTGCTCATTTCAATCTCTGGTTTTATGCAGCACCCCAACTCACCTTTCCCCTTAAGCAAGCATAAGTTGGTTTTCTAAATTTGAGACCCTGTTCTGTTTTGGAATGCAGTTCCTGTGTAGCCAAGTTTACATTCCGTGTATTAGTGATATCTTATGATGTTTCTTTTTCTGTGTGACTTATTTCAGTTAGAATCATCGTACCTGAATCCACTCATTATGCTGCTACGGGCCTGATGACATAGATTTCATTGCTGAGTGATACTGCATTGTACGTAAGTACCACAAGTTCTTTATCCATTTTTCACTTTCTGTGATATTGAACTTGTACGGTAAACGAGGTTCTTGTAAACGGAGGCGTCCCAAACTTTGGGGTGGCTGTGTCTTTTTGATTTTATTTCCCTAAGCTATAGGACCATAAGTGGAAGTGCCCTAGGCTCTGTTGCTTTGTTTTTTAGATGTTTCAGGAAACACCATACACTTCTCCCGAGTGTCTGTTGGCAATTTACATCCCGCCCATCAGCATAACAAGGCTCCCAGTTCTCCATGGCCTGTCCTGCCTTTCTGGATTTTACACTTTTTTCAGATGGCCCTTTTGACCGGGGGGAAGTGAGACTTCATTGTAGTGCAGATTTCCTTTGCAAGCTTGCTTGGTTGGCCAAAAAGGGCGTATGCGTTTTTTCCTGAATATATTCAGGAAAAAACGCATACGCCCTTTTTGGCCAAGTGCATCATTGTGGACGTTCTGCCTCTTTTCCTATGCTTTCAATGCAATTCCAGTCTACCTCCTGAAATCGGTTTCCTGCAATTCTGCCCCGCTTTCAAGTCCTCTTGGCAGCCTTACTTCAGTCTATTTTTGGACGATAGCTGTCATTTATAACTCTGCAGGTTTGTGAATTACAGTGCCCCTGAGCTCCTTTCTTCAACTCGCTTTCTTGTGACCTGGCCGCAACACCGCAGGATGGCTTCAGGCCCTAATCTGGTTCCGGCACGGCACGCTGAGCCTTTGGTTATTTCCTCTTCCTGGTGGGAAATGAGAGTTAAATTTGCCCGTCCAGACACCTCCAGCTAGTCTCTCATTGGTTCTCGCTATTCCTGTTCATCTTCTGCAGAAATTGCAAACTGTGCCAAACAGGAGGTTAAAGGCGCTGACTCTCCAAGTGGGGAGAATGTTAGTAAAGCGTCTGGAATGTTGCACCCGAGTACCAGGGGAGGAAAACTGAGACATATTTGAACACGTCTCCCGATCACATGGTTGATCATACTCTAGGTTCCACATGCATGGTTTAGCTGAAGGAAGAATACCTTAAACCTGGGTAGTTGAAACCCGTGGAATGGGTACCATGCAATATGACTTCAAAGGGTCTTCATTTGCTCACCGAACCTCTCCAATCCTATCACTGCTGCGTTTATGCCCCTGTACACATGCTTGATTCTCTTTCGGAGACATAGCAATCCATAGGTTTTAAGATACTTACTAGTCAGGTACATTCTTAGGCGTTTAATATGGGGTGTTGAGTCCATTTCGTTGAGCAAGGAGTAGCTCTTGTCTATTCCATATTTGGCTTAAGGAACTTTATCTGTGCTCATTTCAATCTCTGGTTTTATGCAGCACCCCAACTCACCTTTACCCTTAAGCAAGCATAAGTTGGTTTTCTAAATTTGAGACCCTGTTCTGTTCTGTAATTCAGTTCCTGTGTAGCCAAGTTTACATTCCGTGTATTACTGATATCTTATGATGTTTCTTTTTCTGTGTGACTTAGTTCAGTTAGAATCATCATACCTGAATCCACTCATTGTGCTGCTAAGGGCCTGATGACACAGATTTCATTGCTGAGTGATATTGCTTTGTAAGTAAATACCACAACTTCTTTATCCATTTTTCACTTTCTGCGATGTTGAACTTGTACTGTAAACGAGGTTCTTGTAAACAGAGCCGTTCCAAACTTTGGGGTGGCTGTGTCTTTTTGATTTTAATTTCCCTAAGCTATAGGACCATAAGTGGAAGTGCCGTAGGTTCTGTTGCTTTGTTTTTTAGATGTTTCAGGAAACACCATACACTTCTCCCGAGTGGTTGTTGGCAATTTACATCCCGCCCATCAGCATAACAAGGCTCCCAGTTCTCCATGGCCTGTCCTGCCTTTCTGGATTTTACACTTTTTTCAGATGGCCCTTTTGACCGGGGGGAAGTGAGACTTCATTGTAGTGCAGATTTCCTTTGCAAGCTTGCTTGGTTGGCCAAAAAGGGCGTATGCGTTTTTTCCTGAATATATTCAGGAAAAAACGCATACGCCCTTTTTGGCCAAGTGCATCATTGTGGACGTTCTGCCTCTTTTCCTATGCTTTCAATGCAATTCCAGTCTACCTCCTGAAATCGATTTCCTGCAATTCTGCCCCGCTTTCAAGTCCTCTTGGCAGCCTTACTTCAGTCTATTTTTGGACGATAGCTGTCATTTATAACTCTGCAGGTTTGTGAATTACAGTGCCCCTGAGCTCCTTTCTTCAACTCGCTTTCTTTTGAGCTGGCCGCAACACCGCAGGATGGCTTCAGGCCCTAATCTGGTTCCGGTACGGCACGCTGAGCCTTTGGTTATTTCCTCTTCCTGGTGGGAAATGAGAGTTAAATTTGCCCGTCCAGACACCTCCAGCTAGCCTCTCATCGGTTCTCGCTATTCCTGTTCATCTTCCGCAGAAATTGCAAACTGGGCCAAACAGGAGGTTAAAGGCGCTGACTCTCCAAGTGGGGAGAGTGTTAGTAAAGCGTCTGGAATGTTGCACCCGAGTACCAGGGGAGGAAAACTGAGACATATTTGAACACGTCTCCCGTTCACATGGTTGATCATACTTGGGTTCCACATGCATGTTTTAGCTGAAGGAAGAATACCTTAAACCTGGAGAGTTAAGACCCGGGGAATGGGTACCATGCAATATGACTTCAAAGGGTCTTCATTTGCTCACCGAACCTCTCCAATCCTATCACTGCTGCGTTTATGCCCCTGTACACATGCTTGATTCTCTTTCGGAGACATAGCAATCCATAGGTTTTAAGATACTTACTAGTCAGGTACATTCTTAGGCGTTTAATGTGGGGTGTTGAGTCCATTTCGTTGAGCAAGGAGTAGCTCTTGTCTATTCCATATTTGGCTTAAGGAACTTTATCTGTGCTCATTTCAATCTCTGGTTTTATGCAGCACCCCAACTCACCTTTCCCCTTAAGCAAGCATAAGTTGGTTTTCTAAATTTGAGACCCTGTTCTGTTTTGGAATGCAGTTCCTGTGTAGCCAAGTTTACATTCCGTGTATTACTGATATCTTATGATGTTTCTTTTTCTGTGTGACTTATTTCAGTTAGAATCATCGTACCTGAATCCACTCATTATGCTGCTACGGGCCTGATGACATAGATTTCATTGCTGAGTGATACTGCATTGTACGTAAGTACCACAAGTTCTTTATCCATTTTTCACTTTCTGTGATATTGAACTTGTACGGTAAACGAGGTTCTTGTAAACGGAGGCGTCCCAAACTTTGGGGTGGCTGTGTCTTTTTGATTTTAATTTCCCTAAGCTATAGGACCATAAGTGGAAGTGCCCTAGGCTCTGTTGCTTTGTTTTTTAGATGTTTCAGGAAACACCATACACTTCTCCCGAGTGGTTGTTGGCAATTTACATCCCGCCCATCAGCATAACAAGGCTCCCAGTTCTCCATGGCCTGTCCTGCCTTTCTGGATTTTACACTTTTTTCAGATGGCCCTTTTGACCGGCGGGACATGAGACTTCATTGTAGTGCAGATTTCCTTTGCAAGCTTGCTTGGTTGGCCAAAAAGGGCGTATGCGTTTTTTCCTGAATATATTCAGGAAAAAACGCATACGCCCTTTTTGGCCAAGTGCATCATTGTGGACGTTCTGCCTCTTTTCCTATGCTTTCAATGCAATTCCAGTCTACCTCCTGAAATCGGTTTCCTGCAATTCTGCCCCGCTTTCAAGTCCTCTTGGCAGCCTTACTTCAGTCTATTTTTGGACGATAGCTGTCATTTATAACTCTGCAGGTTTGTGAATTACAGTGCCCCTGAGCTCCTTTCTTCAACTTGCTTTCTTGTGACCTGGCCGCAACACCGCAAGATGGCTTCAGGCCCTAATCTGGTTCCGGCACGGCACGCTGAGCCTTTGGTTATTTCCTCTTCCTGGTGGGAAATGAGAGTTAAATTTGCCCGTCCAGACACCTCCAGCTAGTCTCTCATTGGTTCTCGCTATTCCTGTTCATCTTCTGCAGAAATTGCAAACTGTGCCAAACAGGAGGTTAAAGGCGCTGACTCTCCAAGTGGGGAGAGTGTTAGTAAAGTGTCTGGAATGTTGCACCCGAGTACCAGGGGAGGAAAACTGAGACATATTTGAACACGTCTCCCGATCACATGGTTGATCATACTCTAGGTTCCACATGCATGGTTTAGCTGAAGGAAGAATACCTTAAACCTGGGTAGTTGAAACCCGTGGAATGGGTACCATGCAATATGACTTCAAAGGGTCTTCATTTGCTCACCGAACCTCTCCAATCCTATCACTGCTGCGTTTATGCCCCTGTACACATGCTTGATTCTCTTTCGGAGACATAGCAATCCATAGGTTTTAAGATACTTACTAGTCAGGTACATTCTTAGGCGTTTAATATGGGGTGTTGAGTCCATTTCGTTGAGCAAGGAGTAGCTCTTGTCTATTCCATATTTGGCTTAAGGAACTTTATCTGTGCTCATTTCAATCTCTGGTTTTATGCAGCACCCCAACTCACCTTTACCCTTAAGCAAGCATAAGTTGGTTTTCTAAATTTGAGACCCTGTTCTGTTCTGTAATTCAGTTCCTGTGTAGCCAAGTTTACATTCCGTGTATTACTGATATCTTATGATGTTTCTTTTTCTGTGTGACTTAGTTCAGTTAGAATCATCATACCTGAATCCACTCATTGTGCTGCTAAGGGCCTGATGACACAGATTTCATTGCTGAGTGATATTGCTTTGTAAGTAAATACCACAACTTCTTTATCCATTTTTCACTTTCTGCGATGTTGAACTTGTACTGTAAATGAGGTTCTTGTAAACAGAGCCGTTCCAAACTTTGGGGTGGCTGTGTCTTTTTGATTTTAATTTCCCTAAGCTATAGGACCATAAGTGGAAGTGCCCTAGGTTCTGTTGCTTTGTTTTTTAGATGTTTCAGGAAACACCATACACTTCTCCCGAGTGGTTGTTGGCAATTTACATCCCGCCCATCAGCATAACAAGGCTCCCAGTTCTCCATGGCCTGTCCTGCCTTTCTGGATTTTACACTTTTTTCAGATGGCCCTTTTGACCGGGGGGAAGTGAGACTTCATTGTAGTGCAGATTTCCTTTGCAAGCTTGCTTGGTTGGCCAAAAAGGGCGTATGCGTTTTTTCCTGAATATATTCAGGAAAAAACGCATACGCCCTTTTTGGCCAAGTGCATCATTGTGGACGTTCTGCCTCTTTTCCTATGCTTTCAATGCAATTCCAGTCTACCTCCTGAAATCGGTTTCCTGCAATTCTGCCCCGCTTTCAAGTCCTCTTGGCAGCCTTACTTCAGTCTATTTTTGGACGATAGCTGTCATTTATAACTCTGCAGGTTTGTGAATTACAGTGCCCCTGAGCTCCTTTCTTCAACTCGCTTTCTTTTGAGCTGGCCGCAACACCGCAGGATGGCTTCAGGCCCTAATCTGGTTCCGGTACAGCACGCTGAGCCTTTGGTTATTTCCTCTTCCTGGTGGGAAATGAGAGTTAAATTTGCCCGTCCAGACACCTCCAGCTAGCCTCTCATCGGTTCTCGCTATTCCTGTTCATCTTCCGCAGAAATTGCAAACTGGGCCAAACAGGAGGTTAAAGGCGCTGACTCTCCAAGTGGGGAGAGTGTTAGTAAAGCGTCTGGAATGTTGCACCCGAGTACCAGGGGAGGAAAACTGAGACATATTTGAACACGTCTCCCGTTCACATGGTTGATCATACTTGGGTTCCACATGCATGTTTTAGCTGAAGGAAGAATACCTTAAACCTGGAGAGTTAAGACCCGTGGAATGGGTACCATGCAATATGACTTCAAAGGGTCTTCATTTGCTCACCGAACCTCTCCAATCCTATCACTGCTGCGTTTATGCCCCTGTACACATGCTTGATTCTCTTTCGGAGACATAGCAATCCATAGGGTTTAAGATACTTACTAGTCAGGTACATTCTTAGGCGTTTAATATGGGGTGTTGAGTCCATTTCGTTGAGCAAGGAGTAGCTCTTGTCTATTCCATATTTGGCTTAAGGAACTTTATCTGTGCTTATTTCAATCTCTGGTTTTATGCAGCACCCCAACTCACCTTTCCCCTTAAGCAAGCATAAGTTGGTTTTCTAAATTTGAGACCCTGTTCTGTTTTGGAATGCAGTTCCTGTGTAGCCAAGTTTACATTCCGTGTATTAGTGATATCTTATGATGTTTCTTTTTCTGTGTGACTTATTTCAGTTAGAATCATCGTACCTGAATCCACTCATTATGCTGCTACGGGCCTGATGACATAGATTTCATTGCTGAGTGATACTGCATTGTACGTAAGTACCACAAGTTCTTTATCCATTTTTCACTTTCTGTGATATTGAACTTGTACGGTAAACGAGGTTCTTGTAAACGGAGGCGTCCCAAACTTTGGGGTGGCTGTGTCTTTTTGATTTTAATTTCCCTAAGCTATAGGACCATAAGTGGAAGTGCCCTAGGCTCTGTTGCTTTGTTTTTTAGATGTTTCAGGAAACACCATACACTTCTCCCGAGTGGTTGTTGGCAATTTACATCCCGCCCATCAGCATAACAAGGCTCCCAGTTCTCCATGGCCTGTCCTGCCTTTCTGGATTTTACACTTTTTTCAGATGGCCCTTTTGACCGGGGGGAAGTGAGACTTCATTGTAGTGCAGATTTCCTTTGCAAGCTTGCTTGGTTGGCCAAAAAGGGCGTATGCGTTTTTTCCTGAATATATTCAGGAAAAAACGCATACGCCCTTTTTGGCCAAGTGCATCATTGTGGACGTTCTGCCTCTTTTCCTATGCTTTCAATGCAATTCCAGTCTACCTCCTGAAATCGGTTTCCTGCAATTCTGCCCCGCTTTCAAGTCCTCTTGGCAGCCTTACTTCAGTCTATTTTTGGACGATAGCTGTCATTTATAACTCTGCAGGTTTGTGAATTACAGTGCCCCTGAGCTCCTTTCTTCAACTCGCTTTCTTTTGAGCTGGCCGCAACACCGCAGGATGGCTTCAGGCCCTAATCTGGTTCCGGTACGGCACGCTGAGCCTTTGGTTATTTCCTCTTCCTGGTGGGAAATGAGAGTTAAATTTGCCCGTCCAGACACCTCCAGCTAGCCTCTCATTGGTTCTCGCTATTCCTGTTCATCTTCTGCAGAAATTGCAAACTGGGCCAAACAGGAGGTTAAAGGCGCTGACTCTCCAAGTGGGGAGAGTGTTAGTAAAGCGTCTGGAATGTTGCACCCGAGTACCAGGGGAGGAAAACTGAGACATATTTGAACACGTCTCCCGTTCACATGGTTGATCATACTTGGGTTCCACATGCATGTTTTAGCTGAAGGAAGAATACCTTAAACCTGGAGAGTTAAGACCCGTGTAATGGGTACCATGCAATATGACTTCAAAGGGTCTTCATTTGCTCACCGAACCTCTCCAATCCTATCACTGCTGCGTTTATGCCCCTGTACACATGCTTGATTCTCTTTCGGAGACATAGCAATCCATAGGTTTTAAGATACTTACTAGTCAGGTACATTCTTAGGCGTTTAATATGCGGTGTTGAGTCCATTTCGTTGAGCAAGGAGTAGCTCTTGTCTATTCCATATTTGACTTAAGGAACTTTATCTGTGCTCATTTCAATCTCTGGTTTTATGCAGCACCCCAACTCACCTTTACCCTTAAGCAAGCATAAGTTGGTTTTCTAAATTTGAGACCCTGTTCTGTTCTGTAATTCAGTTCCTGTGTAGCCAAGTTTACATTCCGTGTATTACTGATATCTTATGATGTTTCTTTTTCTGTGTGACTTACTTCAGTTAGAATCATCATACCTGAATCCACTCATTGTGCTGCTAAGGGCCTGATGACACAGATTTCACTGCTGAGTGATATTGCTTTGTAAGTAAATACCACAACATCTTTATCCATTTTTCACTTTCTGCGATGTTGAACTTGTACTGTAAACGAGGTTCTTGTAAACAGAGCCGTTCCAAACTTTGGGGTGGCTGTTTTTTTTTGATTTTAATTTCCCTAAGCTATAGGACCATAAGTGGAAGTGCCCTAGGTTCTGTTGCTTTGTATTTTAGATGTTTCAGGAAACACCATACACTTCTCCCGAGTGTCTGTTGGCAATTTACATCCCGCCCATCAGCATAACAAGGCTCCCAGTTCTCCATGGCCTGTCCTGCCTTTCTGGATTTTACACTTTTTTCAGATGGCCCTTTTGACCGGGGGGAAGTGAGACTTCATTGTAGTGCAGATTTCCTTTGCAAGCTTGCTTGGTTGGCCAAAAAGGGCGTATGCGTTTTTTCCTGAATATATTCAGGAAAAAACGCATACGCCCTTTTTGGCCAAGTGCATCATTGTGGACGTTCTGCCTCTTTTCCTATGCTTTCAATGCAATTCCAGTCTACCTCCTGAAATCGGTTTCCTGCAATTCTGCCCCGCTTTCAAGTCCTCTTGGCAGCCTTACTTCAGTCTATTTTTGGACGATAGCTGTCATTTATAACTCTGCAGGTTTGTGAATTACAGTGCCCCTGAGCTCCTTTCTTCAACTCGCTTTCTTTTGAGCTGGCCGCAACACCGCAGAATGGCTTCAGGCTCTAATCTGGTTCCGGTACGGCACGCTGAGCCTTTGGTTATTTCCTCTTCCTGGTGGGAAATGAGAGTTAAATTTGCCCGTCCAGACACCTCCAGCTAGCCTCTCATTGGTTCTCGCTATTCCTGTTCATCTTCCGCAGAAATTGCAAACTGGGCCAAACAGGAGGTTAAAGGCGCTGACTCTCCAAGTGGGGAGAGTGTTAGTAAAGCGTCTCGAATGTTGCACCCGAGTACCAGGGGAGGAAAACTGAGACATATTTGAACACGTCTCCCGTTCACATGGTTGATCATACTTGGGTTCCACATGCATGTTTTAGCTGAAGGAAGAATACCTTAAACCTGGAGAGTTAAGACCCGTGTAATGGGTACCATGCAATATGACTTCAAAGGGTCTTCATTTGCTCACCGAACCTCTCCAATCCTATCACTGCTGCGTTTATGCCCCTGTACACATGCTTGATTCTGTTTCGGAGACATAGCAATCCATAGGTTTTAAGATACTTACTAGTCAGGTACATTCTTAGGCGTTTAATATGCGGTGTTGAGTCCATTTCGTTGAGCAAGGAGTAGCTCTTGTCTATTCCATATTTGACTTAAGGAACTTTATCTGTGCTCATTTCAATCTCTGGTTTTATGCAGCACCCCAACTCACCTTTCCCCTTAAGCAAGCATAAGTTGGTTTTCTAAATTTGAGACCCTGTTCTGTTCTGTAATTCAGTTCCTGTGTAGCCAAGTTTACATTCCGTGTATTACTGATATCTTATGATGTTTCTTTTTCTGTGTGACTTACTTCAGTTAGAATCATCATACCTGAATCCACTCATTGTGCTGCTAAGGGCCTGATGACACAGATTTCATTGCTGAGTGATACTGCTTTGTAAGTAAATACCACAACTTCTTTATCCATTTTTCACTTTCTGCGATGTTGAACTTGTACTGTAAACGAGGTTCTTGTAAACAGAGCCGTTCCAAACTTTGGGGTGGCTGTGTCTTTTTGATTTTAATTTCCCTAAGCTATAGGACCATAAGTGGAAGTGCCCTAGGTTCTGTTGCTTTGTTTTTTAGATGTTTCAGGAAACACCATACACTTCTCCCGAGTGGTTGTTGGCAATTTACATCCCGCCCATCAGCATAACAAGGCTCCCAGTTCTCCATGGCCTGTCCTGCCTTTCTGGATTTTACACTTTTTTCAGATGGCCCTTTTGACCGGGGGGAAGTGAGACTTCATTGTAGTGCAGATTTCCTTTGCAAGCTTGCTTGGTTGGCCAAAAAGGGCGTATGCGTTTTTTCCTGAATATATTCAGGAAAAAACGCATACGCCCTTTTTGGCCAAGTGCATCATTGTGGACGTTCTGCCTCTTTTCCTATGCTTTCAATGCAATTCCAGTCTACCTCCTGAAATCGGTTTCCTGCAATTCTGCCCCGCTTTCAAGTCCTCTTGGCAGCCTTACTTCAGTCTATTTTTGGACGATAGCTGTCATTTATAACTCTGCAGGTTTGTGAATTACAGTGCCCCTGAGCTCCTTTCTTCAACTCGCTTTCTTTTGAGCTGGCCGCAACACCGCAGGATGGCTTCAGGCCCTAATCTGGTTCCGGTACGGCACGCTGAGCCTTTGGTTATTTCCTCTTCCTGGTGGGAAATGAGAGTTAAATTTGCCCGTCCAGACACCTCCAGCTAGCCTCTCATTGGTTCTCGCTATTCCTGTTCATCTTCTGCAGAAATTGCAAACTGGGCCAAACAGGAGGTTAAAGGCGCTGACTCTCCAAGTGGGGAGAGTGTTAGTAAAGCGTCTGGAATGTTGCACCCGAGTACCAGGGGAGGAAAACTGAGACATATTTGAACACGTCTCCCGTTCACATGGTTGATCATACTTGGGTTCCACATGCATGTTTTAGCTGAAGGAAGAATACCTTAAACCTGGAGAGTTAAGACCCGTGTAATGGGTACCATGCAATATGACTTCAAAGGGTCTTCATTTGCTCACCGAACCTCTCCAATCCTATCACTGCTGCGTTTATGCCCCTGTACACATGCTTGATTCTCTTTCGGAGACATAGCAATCCATAGGTTTTAAGATACTTACTAGTCAGGTACATTCTTAGGCGTTTAATATGCGGTGTTGAGTCCATTTCGTTGAGCAAGGAGTAGCTCTTGTCTATTCCATATTTGACTTAAGGAACTTTATCTGTGCTCATTTCAATCTCTGGTTTTATGCAGCACCCCAACTCACCTTTACCCTTAAGCAAGCATAAGTTGGTTTTCTAAATTTGAGACCCTGTTCTGTTCTGTAATTCAGTTCCTGTGTAGCCAAGTTTACATTCCGTGTATTACTGATATCTTATGATGTTTCTTTTTCTGTGTGACTTACTTCAGTTAGAATCATCATACCTGAATCCACTCATTGTGCTGCTAAGGGCCTGATGACACAGATTTCACTGCTGAGTGATATTGCTTTGTAAGTAAATACCACAACTTCTTTATCCATTTTTCACTTTCTGCGATGTTGAACTTGTACTGTAAACGAGGTTCTTGTAAACAGAGCCGTTCCAAACTTTGGGGTGGCTGTTTTTTTTTGATTTTAATTTCCCTAAGCTATAGGACCATAAGTGGAAGTGCCCTAGGTTCTGTTGCTTTGTATTTTAGATGTTTCAGGAAACACCATACACTTCTCCCGAGTGGTTGTTGGCAATTTACATCCCGCCCATCAGCATAACAAGGCTCCCAGTTCTCCATGGCCTGTCCTGCCTTTCTGGATTTTACACTTTTTTCAGATGGCCCTTTTGACCGGGGGGAAGTGAGACTTCATTGTAGTGCAGATTTCCTTTGCAAGCTTGCTTGGTTGGCCAAAAAGGGCGTATGCGTTTTTTCCTGAATATATTCAGGAAAAAACGCATACGCCCTTTTTGGCCAAGTGCATCATTGTGGACGTTCTGCCTCTTTTCCTATGCTTTCAATGCAATTCCAGTCTACCTCCTGAAATCGGTTTCCTGCAATTCTGCCCCGCTTTCAAGTCCTCTTGGCAGCCTTACTTCAGTCTATTTTTGGACGATAGCTGTCATTTATAACTCTGCAGGTTTGTGAATTACAGTGCCCCTGAGCTCCTTTCTTCAACTCGCTTTCTTTTGAGCTGGCCGCAACACCGCAGGATGGCTTCAGGCCCTAATCTGGTCCGGTACGGCACGCTGAGCCTTTGGTTATTTCCTCTTCCTGGTGGGAAATGAGAGTTAAATTTGCCCGTCCAGACACCTCCAGCTAGCCTCTCATTGGTTCTCGCTATTCCTGTTCATCTTCCGCAGAAATTGCAAACTGGGCCAAACAGGAGGTTAAAGGCGCTGACTCTCCAAGTGGGGAGAGTGTTAGTAAAGCGTCTGGAATGTTGCACCCGAGTACCAGGGGAGGAAAACTGAGACATATTTGAACACGTCTCCCGATCACATGGTTGATCATACTCTAGGTTCCACATGCATGTTTTAGCTGAAGGAAGAATACCTTAAACCTGGGTAGTTGAAACCCGTGGAATGGGTACCATGCAATATGACTTCAAAGGGTCTTCATTTGCTCACCGAACCTCTCCAATCCTATCACTGCTGCGTTTATGCCCCTGTACACATGCTTGATTCTCTTTCGGAGACATAGCAATCCATAGGTTTTAAGATACTTACTAGTCAGGTACATTCTTAGGCGTTTAATATGCGGTGTTGAGTCCATTTCGTTGAGCAAGGAGTAGCTCTTGTCTATTCCATATTTGGCTTAAGGAATTTATCTGTGCTCATTTCAATCTCTGGTTTTATGCAGCAACCCAACTCACCTTTACCCTTAAGCAAGCATAAGTTGGTTTTCTAAATTTGAGACCCTGTTCTGTTCTGTAATTCAGTTCCTGTGTAGCCAAGTTTACATTCCGTGTATTACTGATATCTTATGATGTTTCTTTTTCTGTGTGACTTACTTCAGTTAGAATCATCATACCTGAATCCACTCATTGTGTTGCTAAGGTCCTGATGACACAGATTTCACTGCTGAGTGATATTGCTTTGTAAGTAAATACCACAACTTCTTTATCCATTTTTCACTTTCTGCGATGTTGAACTTGTACTGTAAACGAGGTTCTTGTAAACAGAGCCGTTCCAAACTTTGGGGTGGCTGTTTTTTTTTTATTTTAATTTCCCTAAGCTATAGGACCATAAGTGGATGTGCCCTAGGTTCTGTTGCTTTGTATTTTAGATGTTTCAGGAAACACCATACACTTCTCCCGAGTGTCTGTTGGCAATTTACATCCCGCCCATCAGCATAACAAGGCTCCCAGTTTTCCATGGCCTGTCCTGCCTTTCTGGATTTTACACTTTTTTCAGATGGCCCTTTTGACCGGGGGGAAGTGAGACTTCATTGTAGTGCAGATTTCCTTTGCAAGCTTGCTTGGTTGGCCAAAAAGGACGTATGCCTTTTTTCCTGAATATATTCAGGAAAAAACGCATACGCCCTTTTTGGCCAAGTGCATCATTGTGGACGTTCTGCCTCTTTTCCTATGCTTTCAATGCAATTCCAGTCTACCTCCTGAAATCGGTTTCCTGCAATTCTGCCCCGCTTTCAAGTCCTCTTGGCAGCCTTACTTCAGTCTATTTTTGGACGATAGCTGTCATTTATAACTCTGCAGGTTTGTGAATTACAGTGCCCCTGAGCTCCTTTCTTCAACTCGCTTTCTTTTGAGCTGGCCGCAACACCGCAGAATGGCTTCAGGCCCTAATCTGGTTCCGGTACGGCACGCTGAGCCTTTGGTTATTTCCTCTTCCTGGTGGGAAATGAGAGTTAAATTTGCCCGTCCAGACACCTCCAGCTAGCCTCTCATTGGTTCTCGCTATTCCTGTTCATCTTCCGCAGAAATTGCAAACTGGGCCAAACAGGAGGTTAAAGGCGCTGACTCTCCAAGTGGGGAGAGTGTTAGTAAAGCGTCTCGAATGTTGCACCCGAGTACCAGGGGAGGAAAACTGAGACATATTTGAACACGTCTCCCGTTCACATGGTTGATCATACTTGGGTTCCACATGCATGTTTTAGCTGAAGGAAGAATACCTTAAACCTGGAGAGTTAAGACCCGTGGAATGGGTACCATGCAATATGACTTCAAAGGGTCTTCATTTGCTCACCGAACCTCTCCAATCCTATCACTGCTGCGTTTATGCCCCTGTACACATGCTTGATTCTGTTTCGGAGACATAGCAATCCATAGGTTTTAAGATACTTACTAGTCAGGTACATTCTTAGGCGTTTAATATGCGGTGTTGAGTCCATTTCATTGAGCAAGGAGTAGCTCTTGTCTATTCCATATTTGACTTAAGGAACTTTATCTGTGCTCATTTCAATCTCTGGTTTTATGCAGCACCCCAACTCACCTTTCCCCTTAAGCAAGCATAAGTTGGTTTTCTAAATTTGAGACCCTGTTCTGTTCTGTAATTCAGTTCCTGTGTAGCCAAGTTTACATTCCGTGTATTACTGATATCTTATGATGTTTCTTTTTCTGTGTGACTTACTTCAGTTAGAATCATCATACCTGAATCCACTCATTGTGCTGCTAAGGGCCTGATGACACAGATTTCATTGCTGAGTGATACTGCTTTGTAAGTAAATACCACAACTTCTTTATCCATTTTTCACTTTCTGCGATGTTGAACTTGTACTGTAAACGAGGTTCTTGTAAACAGAGCCGTTCCAAACTTTGGGGTGGCTGTGTCTTTTTGATTTTAATTTCCCTAAGCTATAGGACCATAAGTGGAAGTGCCCTAGGTTCTGTTGCTTTGTTTTTTAGATGTTTCAGGAAACACCATACACTTCTCCCGAGTGGTTGTTGGCAATTTACATCCCGCCCATCAGCATAACAAGGCTCCCAGTTCTCCATGGCCTGTCCTGCCTTTCTGGATTTTACACTTTTTTCAGATGGCCCTTTTGACCGGGGGGAAGTGAGACTTCATTGTAGTGCAGATTTCCTTTGCAAGCTTGCTTGGTTGGCCAAAAAGGGCGTATGCGTTTTTTCCTGAATATATTCAGGAAAAAACGCATACGCCCTTTTTGGCCAAGTGCATCATTGTGGACGTTCTGCCTCTTTTCCTATGCTTTCAATGCAATTCCAGTCTACCTCCTGAAATCGGTTTCCTGCAATTCTGCCCCGCTTTCAAGTCCTCTTGGCAGCCTTACTTCAGTCTATTTTTGGACGATAGCTGTCATTTATAACTCTGCAGGTTTGTGAATTACAGTGCCCCTGAGCTCCTTTCTTCAACTTGCTTTCTTGTGACCTGGCCGCAACACCGCAGGATGGCTTCAGGCCCTAATCTGGTTCCGGCACGGCACGCTGAGCCTTTGGTTATTTCCTCTTCCTGGTGGGAAATGAGAGTTAAATTTGCCCGTCCAGACACCTCCAGCTAGCCTCTCATTGGTTCTCGCTATTCCTGTTCATCTTCTGCAGAAATTGCAAACTGGGCCAAACAGGAGGTTAAAGGCGCTGACTCTCCAAGTGGGGAGAGTGTTAGTAAAGCGTCTGGAATGTTGCACCCGAGTACCAGGGGAGGAAAACTGAGACATATTTGAACACGTCTCCCGTTCACATGATTGATCATACTTGGGTTCCACATGTATGTTTTAGCTGAAGGAAGAATACCTTAAACCTGGGGAGTTAAGACCCGTGTAATGGGAACCATGCAATATGACTTCAAAGGGTCTTCATTTGCTCACCGAACCTCTCCAATCCTATCACTGCTGCGTTTATGCCCCTGTACACATGCTTGATTCTCTTTCGGAGACATAGCAATCCATAGGTTTTAAGATACTTACTAGTCAGGTACATTCTTAGGCGTTTAATATGCGGTGTTGAGTCCATTTCGTTGAGCAAGGAGTAGCTCTTGTCTATTCCATATTTGACTTAAGGAACTTTATCTGTGCTCATTTCAATCTCTGGTTTTATGCAGCACCCCAACTCACCTTTCCCCTTAAGCAAGCATAAGTTGGTTTTCTAAATTTGAGACCCTGTTCTGTTCTGTAATTCAGTTCCTGTGTAGCCAAGTTTACATTCCGTGTATTACTGATATCTTATGATGTTTCTTTTTCTGTGTGACTTACTTCAGTTAGAATCATCATACCTGAATCCACTCATTGTGCTGCTAAGGGCCTGATGACACAGATTTCATTGCTGAGTGATACTGCTTTGTAAGTAAATACCACAACTTCTTTATCCATTTTTCACTTTCTGCGATGTTGAACTTGTACTGTAAACGAGGTTCTTGTAAACAGAGCCGTTCCAAACTTTGGGGTGGCTGTGTCTTTTTGATTTTAATTTCCCTAAGCTATAGGACCATAAGTGGAAGTGCCCTAGGTTCTGTTGCTTTGTTTTTTAGATGTTTCAGGAAACACCATACACTTCTCCCGAGTGGTTGTTGGCAATTTACATCCCGCCCATCAGCATAACAAGGCTCCCAGTTCTCCATGGCCTGTTCTGCCTTTCTGGATTTTACACTTTTTTCAGATGGCCCTTTTGACCGGGGGGAAGTGAGACTTCATTGTAGTGCAGATTTCCTTTGCAAGCTTGCTTGGTTGGCCAAAAAGGGCGTATGCGTTTTTTCCTGAATATATTCAGGAAAAAACGCATACGCCCTTTTTGGCCAAGTGCATCATTGTGGACGTTCTGCCTCTTTTCCTATGCTTTCAATGCAATTCCAGTCTACCTCCTGAAATCGGTTTCCTGCAATTCTGCCCCGCTTTCAAGTCCTCTTGGCAGCCTTACTTCAGTCTATTTTTGGACGATAGCTGTCATTTATAACTCTGCAGGTTTGTGAATTACAGTGCCCCTGAGCTCCTTTCTTCAACTCGCTTTCTTTTGAGCTGGCCGCAACACCGCAGAATGGCTTCAGGCCCTAATCTGGTTCCGGTACGGCACGCTGAGCCTTTGGTTATTTCCTCTTCCTGGTGGGAAATGAGAGTTAAATTTGCCCGTCCAGACACCTCCAGCTAGCCTCTCATTGGTTCTCGCTATTCCTGTTCATCTTCCGCAGAAATTGCAAACTGGGCCAAACAGGAGGTTAAAGGCGCTGACTCTCCAAGTGGGGAGAGTGTTAGTAAAGCGTCTCGAATGTTGCACCCGAGTACCAGGGGAGGAAAACTGAGACATATTTGAACACGTCTCCCGTTCACATGGTTGATCATACTTGGGTTCCACATGCATGTTTTAGCTGAAGGAAGAATACCTTAAACCTGGAGAGTTAAGACCCGTGGAATGGGTACCATGCAATATGACTTCAAAGGGTCTTCATTTGCTCACCGAACCTCTCCAATCCTATCACTGCTGCGTTTATGCCCCTGTACACATGCTTGATTCTGTTTCGGAGACATAGCAATCCATAGGTTTTAAGATACTTACTAGTCAGGTACATTCTTAGGCGTTTAATATGCGGTGTTGAGTCCATTTCATTGAGCAAGGAGTAGCTCTTGTCTATTCCATATTTGACTTAAGGAACTTTATCTGTGCTCATTTCAATCTCTGGTTTTATGCAGCACCCCAACTCACCTTTCCCCTTAAGCAAGCATAAGTTGGTTTTCTAAATTTGAGACCCTGTTCTGTTCTGTAATTCAGTTCCTGTGTAGCCAAGTTTACATTCCGTGTATTACTGATATCTTATGATGTTTCTTTTTCTGTGTGACTTACTTCAGTTAGAATCATCATACCTGAATCCACTCATTGTGCTGCTAAGGGCCTGATGACACAGATTTCATTGCTGAGTGATACTGCTTTGTAAGTAAATACCACAACTTCTTTATCCATTTTTCACTTTCTGCGATGTTGAACTTGTACTGTAAACGAGGTTCTTGTAAACAGAGCCGTTCCAAACTTTGGGGTGGCTGTGTCTTTTTGATTTTAATTTCCCTAAGCTATAGGACCATAAGTGGAAGTGCCCTAGGTTCTGTTGCTTTGTTTTTTAGATGTTTCAGGAAACACCATACACTTCTCCCGAGTGGTTGTTGGCAATTTACATCCCGCCCATCAGCATAACAAGGCTCCCAGTTCTCCATGGCCTGTCCTGCCTTTCTGGATTTTACACTTTTTTCAGATGGCCCTTTTGACCGGGGGGAAGTGAGACTTCATTGTAGTGCAGATTTCCTTTGCAAGCTTGCTTGGTTGGCCAAAAAGGGCGTATGCGTTTTTTCCTGAATATATTCAGGAAAAAACGCATACGCCCTTTTTGGCCAAGTGCATCATTGTGGACGTTCTGCCTCTTTTCCTATGCTTTCAATGCAATTCCAGTCTACCTCCTGAAATCGGTTTCCTGCAATTCTGCCCCGCTTTCAAGTCCTCTTGGCAGCCTTACTTCAGTTTATTTTTGGACGATAGCTGTCATTTATAACTCTGCAGGTTTGTGAATTACAGTGCCCCTGAGCTCCTTTCTTCAACTTGCTTTCTTGTGACCTGGCCGCAACACCGCAGGATGGCTTCAGGCCCTAATCTGGTTCCGGCACGGCACGCTGAGCCTTTGGTTATTTCCTCTTCCTGGTGGGAAATGAGAGTTAAATTTGCCCGTCCAGACACCTCCAGCTAGCCTCTCATTGGTTCTCGCTATTCCTGTTCATCTTCCGCAGAAATTGCAAACTGGGCCAAACAGGAGGTTAAAGGCGCTGACTCTCCACGTGGGGAGAGTGTTAGTAAAGCGTCTGGAATGTTGCACCCGAGTACCAGGGGAGGAAAACTGAGACATATTTGAACACGTCTCCCGTTCACATGATTGATCATACTTGGGTTCCACATGCATGTTTTAGCTGAAGGAAGAATACCTTAAACCTGGAGAGTTAAGACCCGTGTAATGGGTACCATGCAATATGACTTCAAAGGGTCTTCATTTGCTCACCGAACCTCTCCAATCCTATCACTGCTGCGTTTATGCCCCTGTACACATGCTTGATTCTCTTTCGGAGACATAGCAATCCATAGGTTTTAAGATACTTACTAGTCAGGTACATTCTTAGGCGTTTAATATGCGGTGTTGAGTCCATTTCGTTGAGCAAGGAGTAGCTCTTGTCTATTCCATATTTGACTTAAGGAACTTTATCTGTGCTCATTTCAATCTCTGGTTTTATGCAGCACCCCAACTCACCTTTCCCCTTAAGCAAGCATAAGTTGGTTTTCTAAATTTGAGACCCTGTTCTGTTCTGTAATTCAGTTCCTGTGTAGCCAAGTTTACATTCCGTGTATTACTGATATCTTATGATGTTTCTTTTTCTGTGTGACTTACTTCAGTTAGAATCATCATACCTGAATCCACTCATTGTGCTGCTAAGGGCCTGATGACACAGATTTCATTGCTGAGTGATACTGCTTTGTAAGTAAATACCACAACTTCTTTATCCATTTTTCACTTTCTGCGATGTTGAACTTGTACTGTAAACGAGGTTCTTGTAAACAGAGCCGTTCCAAACTTTGGGGTGGCTGTGTCTTTTTGATTTTAATTTCCCTAAGCTATAGGACCATAAGTGGAAGTGCCCTAGGTTCTGTTGCTTTGTTTTTTAGATGTTTCAGGAAACACCATACACTTCTCCCGAGTGGTTGTTGGCAATTTACATCCCGCCCATCAGCATAACAAGGCTCCCAGTTCTCCATGGCCTGTTCTGCCTTTCTGGATTTTACACTTTTTTCAGATGGCCCTTTTGACCGGGGGGAAGTGAGACTTCATTGTAGTGCAGATTTCCTTTGCAAGCTTGCTTGGTTGGCCAAAAAGGGCGTATGCGTTTTTTCCTGAATATATTCAGGAAAAAACGCATACGCCCTTTTTGGCCAAGTGCATCATTGTGGACGTTCTGCCTCTTTTCCTATGCTTTCAATGCAATTCCAGTCTACCTCCTGAAATCGGTTTCCTGCAATTCTGCCCCGCTTTCAAGTCCTCTTGGCAGCCTTACTTCAGTCTATTTCTGGACGATAGCTGTCATTTATAACTCTGCAGGTTTGTGAATTACAGTGCCCCTGAGCTCCTTTCTTCAACTTGCTTTCTTGTGACCTGGCCGCAACACCGCAGGATGGCTTCAGGCCCTAATCTGGTTCCGGCACGGCACGCTGAGCCTTTGGTTATTTCCTCTTCCTGGTGGGAAATGAGAGTTAAATTTGCCCGTCCAGACACCTCCAGCTAGCCTCTCATTGGTTCTCACTATTCCTGTTCATCTTCCGCAGAAATTGCAAACTGGGCCAAACAGGAGGTTAAAGGCGCTGACTCTCCAAGTGGGGAGAGTGTTAGTAAAGCGTCTGGAATGTTGCACCCGAGTACCAGGGGAGGAAAACTGAGACATATTTGAACACGTCTCCCGTTCACATGATTGATCATACTTGGGTTCCACATGCATGTTTTAGCTGAAGGAAGAATACCTAAAACCTGGAGAGTTAAGACCCGTGTAATGGGTACCATGCAATATGACTTCAAAGGGTCTTCATTTGCTCACCGAACCTCTCCAATCCTATCACTGCTGCGTTTATGCCCCTGTACACATGCTTGATTCTCTTTCGGAGACATAGCAATCCATAGGTTTTAAGATACTTACTAGTCAGGTACATTCTTAGGCGTTTAATATGCGGTGTTGAGTCCATTTCGTTGAGCAAGGAGTAGCTCTTGTCTATTCCATATTTGACTTAAGGAACTTTATCTGTGCTCATTTCAATCTCTGGTTTTATGCAGCACCCCAACTCACCTTTCCCCTTAAGCAAGCATAAGTTGGTTTTCTAAATTTGAGACCCTGTTCTGTTCTGTAATTCAGTTCCTGTGTAGCCAAGTTTACATTCCGTGTATTACTGATATCTTATGATGTTTCTTTTTCTGTGTGACTTACTTCAGTTAGAATCATCATACCTGAATCCACTCATTGTGCTGCTAAGGGCCTGATGACACAGATTTCATTGCTGAGTGATACTGCTTTGTAAGTAAATACCACAACTTCTTTATCCATTTTTCACTTTCTGCGATGTTGAACTTGTACTGTAAACGAGGTTCTTGTAAACAGAGCCGTTCCAAACTTTGGGGTGGCTGTGTCTTTTTGATTTTAATTTCCCTAAGCTATAGGACCATAAGTGGAAGTGCCCTAGGTTCTGTTGCTTTGTTTTTTAGATGTTTCAGGAAACACCATACACTTCTCCCGAGTGGTTGTTGGCAATTTACATCCCGCCCATCAGCATAACAAGGCTCCCAGTTCTCCATGGCCTGTCCTGCCTTTCTGGATTTTACACTTTTTTCAGATGGCCCTTTTGACCGGGGGGAAGTGAGACTTCATTGTAGTGCAGATTTCCTTTGCAAGCTTGCTTGGTTGGCCAAAAAGGGCGTATGCGTTTTTTCCTGAATATATTCAGGAAAAAACGCATACGCCCTTTTTGGCCAAGTGCATCATTGTGGACGTTCTGCCTCTTTTCCTATGCTTTCAATGCAATTCCAGTCTACCTCCTGAAATCGGTTTCCTGCAATTCTGCCCCGCTTTCAAGTCCTCTTGGCAGCCTTACTTCAGTTTATTTTTGGATGATAGCTGTCATTTATAACTCTGCAGGTTTGTGAATTACAGTGCCCCTGAGCTCCTTTCTTCAACTTGCTTTCTTGTGACCTGGCCGCAACACCGCAGGATGGCTTCAGGCCCTAATCTGGTTCCGGCACGGCACGCTGAGCCTTTGGTTATTTCCTCTTCCTGGTGGGAAATGAGAGTTAAATTTGCCCGTCCAGACACCTCCAGCTAGCCTCTCATTGGTTCTCGCTATTCCTGTTCATCTTCCGCAGAAATTGCAAACTGGGCCAAACAGGAGGTTAAAGGCGCTGACTCTCCACGTGGGGAGAGTGTTAGTAAAGCGTCTGGAATGTTGCACCCGAGTACCAGGGGAGGAAAACTGAGACATATTTGAACACGTCTCCCGTTCACATGATTGATCATACTTGGGTTCCACATGCATGTTTTAGCTGAAGGAAGAATACCTTAAACCTGGAGAGTTAAGACCCGTGTAATGGGTACCATGCAATATGACTTCAAAGGGTCTTCATTTGCTCACCGAACCTCTCCAATCCTATCACTGCTGCGTTTATGCCCCTGTACACATGCTTGATTCTCTTTCGGAGACATAGCAATCCATAGGTTTTAAGATACTTACTAGTCAGGTACATTCTTAGGCGTTTAATATGCGGTGTTGAGTCCATTTCGTTGAGCAAGGAGTAGCTCTTGTCTATTCCATATTTGACTTAAGGAACATTATCTGTGCTCATTTCAATCTCTGGTTTTATGCAGCACCCCAACTCACCTTTACCCTTAAGCAAGCATAAGTTGGTTTTCTAAATTTGAGACCCTGTTCTGTTCTGTAATTCAGTTCCTGTGTAGCCAAGTTTCCATTCCGTGTATTACTGATATCTTATGATGTTTCTTTTTCTGTGTGACTTACTTCAGTTAGAATCATCATACCTGAATCCACTCACTGTGCTGCTAAGGGCCTGATGACACAGATTTCATTGCTGAGTGATATTGCTTTGTAAGTAAATACCACAACTTCTTTATCAATTTTTCACTTTCTGCGATGTTGAACTTGTACTGTAAACGAGGTTCTTGTAAACAGAGCCGTTCCAAACTTTGGGGTGGCTGTTTTTTTTTGATTTTAATTTCCCTAAGCTATAGGACCATAAGTGGAAGTGCCCTAGGTTCTGTTGCTTTGTATTTTAGATGTTTCAGGAAACACCATACACTTCTCCCGAGTGTCTGTTGGCAATTTACATCCCGCCCATCAGCATAACAAGGCTCCCAGTTCTCCATGGCCTGTCCTGCCTTTCTGGATTTTACACTTTTTTCAGATGGCCCTTTTGACCGGGGGGAAGTGAGACTTCATTGTAGTGCAGATTTCCTTTGCAAGCTTGCTTGGTTGGCCAAAAAGGGCGTATGCGTTTTTTCCTGAATATATTCAGGAAAAAACGCATACGCCCTTTTTGGCCAAGTGCATCATTGTGGACGTTCTGCCTCTTTTCCTATGCTTTCAATGCAATTCCAGTCTACCTCCTAAAATCGGTTTCCTGCAATTCTGCCCCGCTTTCAAGTCCTCTTGGCAGCCTTACTTCAGTCTATTTTTGGACGATAGCTGTCATTTATAACTCTGCAGGTTTGTGAATTACAGTGCCCCTGAGCTCCTTTCTTCAACTCGCTTTCTTTTGAGCTGGCCGCAACACCGCAGAATGGCTTCAGGCCCTAATCTGGTTCCGGTACGGCACGCTGAGCCTTTGGTTATTTCCTCTTCCTGGTGGGAGATGAGAGTTAAATTTGCCCGTCCAGACACCTCCAGCTAGCCTCTCATTGGTTCTCGCTATTCCTGTTCATCTTCCGCAGAAATTGCAAACTGGGCCAAACAGGAGGTTAAAGGCGCTGACTCTCCAAGTGGGGAGAGTGTTAGTAAAGCGTCTGGAATGTTGCACCCGAGTACCAGGGGAGGAAAACTGAGACATATTTGAACACGTCTCCCGTTCACATGGTTGATCATACTTGGGTTCCACATGCATGTTTTAGCTGAAGGAAGAATACCTTAAACCTGGAGAGTTAAGACCCGTGTAATGGGTACCATGCAATATGACTTCAAAGGGTCTTCATTTGCTCACCGAACCTCTCCAATCCTATCACTGCTGCGTTTATGCCCCTGTACACATGCTTGATTCTCTTTCGGAGACATAGCAATCCATAGGTTTTAAGATACTTACTAGTCAGGTACATTCTTAGGCGTTTAATATGCGGTGTTGAGTCCATTTCGTTGAGCAAGGAGTAGCTCTTGTCTATTCCATATTTGACTTAAGGAACTTTATCTGTGCTCATTTCAATCTCTGGTTTTATGCAGCACCCCAACTCACCTTTACCCTTAAGCAAGCATAAGTTGGTTTTCTAAATTTGAGACCCTGTTCTGTTCTGTAATTCAGTTCCTGTGTAGCCAAGTTTACATTCCGTGTATTACTGATATCTTATGATGTTTCTTTTTCTGTGTGACTTACTTCAGTTAGAATCATCATACCTGAATCCACTCATTGTGCTGCTAAGGGCCTGATGACACAGATTTCATTGCTGAGTGATATTGCTTTGTAAGTAAATACCACAACTTCTTTATCCATTTTTCACTTTCTGCGATGTTGAACTTGTACTGTAAACGAGGTTCTTGTAAACAGAGCCGTTCCAAACTTTGGGGTGGCTGTGTCTTTTTGATTTTAATTTCCCTAAGCTATAGGACCATAAGTGGAAGTGCCCTAGGTTCTGTTGCTTTGTTTTTTAGATGTTTCAGGAAACACCATACACTTCTCCCGAGTGGTTGTTGGCAATTTACATCCCGCCCATCAGCATAACAAGGCTCCCAGTTCTCCATGGCCTGTCCTGCCTTTCTGGATTTTACACTTTTTTCAGATGGCCCTTTTGACCGGGGGGAAGTGAGACTTCATTGTAGTGCAGATTTCCTTTGCAAGCTTGCTTGGTTGGCCAAAAAGGGCGTATGCGTTTTTTCCTGAATATATTCAGGAAAAAACGCATACGCCCTTTTTGGCCAAGTGCATCATTGTGGACGTTCTGCCTCTTTTCCTATGCTTTCAATGCAATTCCAGTCTACCTCCTGAAATCGGTTTCCTGCAATTCTGCCCCGCTTTCAAGTCCTCTTGGCAGCCTTACTTCAGTCTATTTTTGGACGATAGCTGTCATTTATAACTCTGCAGGTTTGTGAATTACAGTGCCCCTGATCTCCTTTCTTCAACTTGCTTTCTTGTGACCTGGCCGCAACACCGCAGGATGGCTTCAGGCCCTAATCTGGTTCCGGCACGGCACGCTGAGCCTTTGGTTATTTCCTCTTCCTGGTGGGAAATGAGAGTTAAATTTGCCCGTCCAGACACCTCCAGCTAGTCTCTCATTGGTTCTCGCTATTCCTGTTCATCTTCTGCAGAAATTGCAAACTGTGCCAAACAGGAGGTTAAAGGCGCTGACTCTCCAAGTGGGGAGAGTGTTAGTAAAGCGTCTGGAATGTTGCACCCGAGTACCAGGGGAGGAAAACTGAGACATATTTGAACACGTCTCCCGATCACATGGTTGATCATGCTCTAGGTTCCACATGCATGTTTTAGCTGAAGGAAGAATACCTTAAACCTGGGTAGTTGAAACCTGTGGAATGGGTACCATGCAATATGACTTCAAAGGGTCTTCATTTGCTCACCGAACCTCTCCAATCCTATCACTGCTGCGTTTATGCCCCTGTACACATGCTTGATTCTCTTTCGGAGACATAGCAATCCATAGGTTTTAAGATACTTACTAGTCAGGTACATTCTTAGGCGTTTAATATGGGGTGTTGAGTCCATTTCGTTGAGCAAGGAGTAGCTCTTGTCTATTCCATATTTGGCTTAAGGAACTTTATCTGTGCTCATTTCAATCTCTGGTTTTATGCAGCACCCCAACTCACCTTTACCCTTAAGCAAGCATAAGTTGGTTTTCTAAATTTGAGACCCTGTTCTGTTTTGGAATGCAATTCCTGTGTAGCCAAGTTTACATTCCGTGTATTAGTGATATCTTATGATGTTTCTTTTTCTGTGTGACTTATTTCAGTTAGAATCATCGTACCTGAATCCACGCATTATGCTGCTACGGGCCTGATGACATAGATTTCATTGCTGAGTGATACTGCATTGTACGTAAGTACCACAAGTTCTTTATCCATTTTTCACTTTCTGTGATACTGAACTTGTACGGTAAACGAGGTTCTTGTAAACGGAGGCGTCCCAAACTTTGGGGTGGCTGTGTCTTTTTGATTTTAATTTCCCTAAGCTATAGGACCATAAGTGGAAGTGCCCTAGGCTCTGTTGCTTTGTTTTTTAGATGTTTCAGGAAACACCATACACTTCTCCCGAGTGGTTGTTGGCAATTTACATCCCGCCCATCAGCATAACAAGGCTCCCAGTTCTCCATGGCCTGTTGCCTTTCTGGATTTTACACTTTTTTCAGATGGCCCTTTTGACCGGGGGGAAGTGAGACTTCATTGTAGTGCAGATTTCCTTTGCAAGCTTGCTTGGTTGGCCAAAAAGGGCGTATGCGTTTTTTCCTGAATATATTCAGGAAAAAACGCATACGCCCTTTTTGGCCAAGTGCATCATTGTGGACGTTCTGCCTCTTTTCCTATGCTTTCAATGCAATTCCAGTCTACCTCCTGAAATCGGTTTCCTGCAATTCTGCCCCGCTTTCAAGTCCTCTTGGCAGCCTTACTTCAGTCTATTTTTGGACGATAGCTGTCATTTATAACTCTGCAGGTTTGTGAATTACAGTGCCCCTGAGCTCCTTTCTTCAACTCGGTTTCTTTTGAGCTGGCCGCAACACCGCAGGATGGCTTCAGGCCCTAATCTGGTTCCGGCACGGCACGCTGAGCCTTTGGTTATTTCCTCTTCCTGGTGGGAAATGAGAGTTAAATTTGCCCGTCCAGACACCTCCAGCTAGCCTCTCATTGGTTCTCACTATTCCTGTTCATCTTCCGCAGAAATTGCAAACTGGGCCAAACAGGAGGTTAAAGGCGCTGACTCTCCAAGTGGGGAGAGTGTTAGTAAAGCGTCTGGAATGTTGCACCCGAGTACCAGGGGAGGAAAACTGAGACATATTTGAACACGTCTCCCGTTCACATGATTGATCATACTTGGGTTCCACATGCATGTTTTAGCTGAAGGAAGAATACCTAAAACCTGGAGAGTTAAGACCCGTGTAATGGGTACCATGCAATATGACTTCAAAGGGTCTTCATTTGCTCACCGAACCTCTCCAATCCTATCACTGCTGCGTTTATGCCCCTGTACACATGCTTGATTCTCTTTCGGAGACATAGCAATCCATAGGTTTTAAGATACTTACTAGTCAGGTACATTCTTAGGCGTTTAATATGCGGTGTTGAGTCCATTTCGTTGAGCAAGGAGTAGCTCTTGTCTATTCCATATTTGACTTAAGGAACTTTATCTGTGCTCATTTCAATCTCTGGTTTTATGCAGCACCCCAACTCACCTTTCCCCTTAAGCAAGCATAAGTTGGTTTTCTAAATTTGAGACCCTGTTCTGTTCTGTAATTCAGTTCCTGTGTAGCCAAGTTTACATTCCGTGTATTACTGATATCTTATGATGTTTCTTTTTCTGTGTGACTTACTTCAGTTAGAATCATCATACCTGAATCCACTCATTGTGCTGCTAAGGGCCTGATGACACAGATTTCATTGCTGAGTGATACTGCTTTGTAAGTAAATACCACAACTTCTTTATCCATTTTTCACTTTCTGCGATGTTGAACTTGTACTGTAAACGAGGTTCTTGTAAACAGAGCCGTTCCAAACTTTGGGGTGGCTGTGTCTTTTTGATTTTAATTTCCCTAAGCTATAGGACCATAAGTGGAAGTGCCCTAGGTTCTGTTGCTTTGTTTTTTAGATGTTTCAGGAAACACCATACACTTCTCCCGAGTGGTTGTTGGCAATTTACATCCCGCCCATCAGCATAACAAGGCTCCCAGTTCTCCATGGCCTGTCCTGCCTTTCTGGATTTTACACTTTTTTCAGATGGCCCTTTTGACCGGGGGGAAGTGAGACTTCATTGTAGTGCAGATTTCCTTTGCAAGCTTGCTTGGTTGGCCAAAAAGGGCGTATGCGTTTTTTCCTGAATATATTCAGGAAAAAACGCATACGCCCTTTTTGGCCAAGTGCATCATTGTGGACGTTCTGCCTCTTTTCCTATGCTTTCAATGCAATTCCAGTCTACCTCCTGAAATCGGTTTCCTGCAATTCTGCCCCGCTTTCAAGTCCTCTTGGCAGCCTTACTTCAGTTTATTTTTGGACGATAGCTGTCATTTATAACTCTGCAGGTTTGTGAATTACAGTGCCCCTGAGCTCCTTTCTTCAACTTGCTTTCTTGTGACCTGGCCGCAACACCGCAGGATGGCTTCAGGCCCTAATCTGGTTCCGGCACGGCACGCTGAGCCTTTGGTTATTTCCTCTTCCTGGTGGGAAATGAGAGTTAAATTTGCCCGTCGAGACACCTCCAGCTAGCCTCTCATTGGTTCTCGCTATTCCTGTTCATCTTCCGCAGAAATTGCAAACTGGGCCAAACAGGAGGTTAAAGGCGCTGACTCTCCAAGTGGGGAGAGTGTTAGTAAAGCGTCTGGAATGTTGCACCCGAGTACCAGGGGAGGAAAACTGAGACATATTTGAACACGTCTCCCGTTCACATGGTTGATCATACTTGGGTTCCACATGCATGTTTTAGCTGAAGGAAGAATACCTTAAACCTGGAGAGTTAAGACCCGTGTAATGGGTACCATGCAATATGACTTCAAAGGGTCTTCATTTGCTCACCGAACCTCTCCAATCCTATCACTGCTGCGTTTATGCCCCTGTACACATGCTTGATTCTCTTTCGGAGACATAGCAATCCATAGGTTTTAAGATACTTACTAGTCAGGTACATTCTTAGGCGTTTAATATGCGGTGTTGAGTCCATTTCGTTGAGCAAGGAGTAGCTCTTGTCTATTCCATATTTGACTTAAGGAACTTTATCTGTGCTCATTTCAATCTCTGGTTTTATGCAGCACCCCAACTCACCTTTACCCTTAAGCAAGCATAAGTTGGTTTTCTAAATTTGAGACCCTGTTCTGTTCTGTAATTCAGTTCCTGTGTAGCCAAGTTTACATTCCGTGTATTACTGATATCTTATGATGTTTCTTTTTCTGTGTGACTTACTTCAGTTAGAATCATCATACCTGAATCCACTCATTGTGCTGCTAAGGGCCTGATGACACAGATTTCATTGCTGAGTGATATTGCTTTGTAAGTAAATACCACAACTTCTTTATCCATTTTTCACTTTCTGCGATGTTGAACTTGTACTGTAAACGAGGTTCTTGTAAACAGAGCCGTTCCAAACTTTGGGGTGGCTGTGTCTTTTTGATTTTAATTTCCCTAAGCTATAGGACCATAAGTGGAAGTGCCCTAGGTTCTGTTGCTTTGTTTTTTAGATGTTTCAGGAAACACCATACACTTCTCCCGAGTGGTTGTTGGCAATTTACATCCCGCCCATCAGCATAACAAGGCTCCCAGTTCTCCATGGCCTGTCCTGCCTTTCTGGATTTTACACTTTTTTCAGATGGCCCTTTTGACCGGGGGGAAGTGAGACTTCATTGTAGTGCAGATTTCCTTTGCAAGCTTGCTTGGTTGGCCAAAAAGGGCGTATGCGTTTTTTCCTGAATATATTCAGGAAAAAACGCATACGCCCTTTTTGGCCAAGTGCATCATTGTGGACGTTCTGCCTCTTTTCCTATGCTTTCAATGCAATTCCAGTCTACCTCCTGAAATCGGTTTCCTGCAATTCTGCCCCGCTTTCAAGTCCTCTTGGCAGCCTTACTTCAGTCTATTTTTGGACGATAGCTGTCATTTATAACTCTGCAGGTTTGTGAATTACAGTGCCCCTGATCTCCTTTCTTCAACTTGCTTTCTTGTGACCTGGCCGCAACACTGCAGGATGGCTTCAGGCCCTAATCTGGTTCCGGCACGGCACGCTGAGCCTTTGGTTATTTCCTCTTCCTGGTGGGAAATGAGAGTTAAATTTGCCCGTCCAGACACCTCCAGCTAGTCTCTCATTGGTTCTCGCTATTCCTGTTCATCTTCTGCAGAAATTGCAAACTGTGCCAAACAGGAGGTTAAAGGCGCTGACTCTCCAAGTGGGGAGAGTGTTAGTAAAGCGTCTGGAATGTTGCACCCGAGTACCAGGGGAGGAAAACTGAGACATATTTGAACACGTCTCCCGATCACATGGTTGATCATGCTCTAGGTTCCACATGCATGTTTTAGCTGAAGGAAGAATACCTTAAACCTGGGTAGTTGAAACCTGTGGAATGGGTACCATGCAATATGACTTCAAAGGGTCTTCATTTGCTCACCGAACCTCTCCAATCCTATCACTGCTGCGTTTATGCCCCTGTACACATGCTTGATTCTCTTTCGGAGACATAGCAATCCATAGGTTTTAAGATACTTACTAGTCAGGTACATTCTTAGGCGTTTAATATGGGGTGTTGAGTCCATTTCGTTGAGCAAGGAGTAGCTCTTGTCTATTCCATATTTGGCTTAAGGAACTTTATCTGTGCTCATTTCAATCTCTGGTTTTATGCAGCACCCCAACTCACCTTTACCCTTAAGCAAGCATAAGTTGGTTTTCTAAATTTGAGACCCTGTTCTGTTTTGGAATGCAATTCCTGTGTAGCCAAGTTTACATTCCGTGTATTAGTGATATCTTATGATGTTTCTTTTTCTGTGTGACTTATTTCAGTTAGAATCATCGTACCTGAATCCACGCATTATGCTGCTACGGGCCTGATGACATAGATTTCATTGCTGAGTGATACTGCATTGTACGTAAGTACCACAAGTTCTTTATCCATTTTTCACTTTCTGTGATACTGAACTTGTACGGTAAACGAGGTTCTTGTAAACGGAGGCGTCCCAAACTTTGGGGTGGCTGTGTCTTTTTGATTTTAATTTCCCTAAGCTATAGGACCATAAGTGGAAGTGCCCTAGGCTCTGTTGCTTTGTTTTTTAGATGTTTCAGGAAACACCATACACTTCTCCCGAGTGGTTGTTGGCAATTTACATCCCGCCCATCAGCATAACAAGGCTCCCAGTTCTCCATGGCCTGTCCTGCCTTTCTGGATTTTACACTTTTTTCAGATGGCCCTTTTGACCGGGGGGAAGTGAGACTTCATTGTAGTGCAGATTTCCTTTGCAAGCTTGCTTGGTTGGCCAAAAAGGGCGTATGCGTTTTTTCCTGAATATATTCAGGAAAAAACGCATACGCCCTTTTTGGCCAAGTGCATCATTGTGGACGTTCTGCCTCTTTTCCTATGCTTTCAATGCAATTCCAGTCTACCTCCTGAAATCGGTTTCCTGCAATTCTGCCCCGCTTTCAAGTCCTCTTGGCAGCCTTACTTCAGTCTATTTTTGGACGATAGCTGTCATTTATAACTCTGCAGGTTTGTGAATTACAGTGCCCCTGAGCTCCTTTCTTCAACTCGGTTTCTTTTGAGCTGGCCGCAACACCGCAGGATGGCTTCAGGCCCTAATCTGGTTCCGGTACGGCACGCTGAGCCTTTGGTTATTTCCTCTTCCTGGTGGGAAATGAGAGTTAAATTTGCCCGTCCAGACACCTCCAGCTAGCCTCTCATTGGTTCTCGCTATCCCTGTTCATCTTCCGCAGAAATTGCAAACTGTGCCAAACAGGAGGTTAAAGGCGCTGACTCTCCAAGTGGGGAGAGTGTTAGTAAAGCATCTGGAATGTTGCACCCGAGTACCAGGGGTGGAAAACTGAGACATATTTGAACACGTCTCCCGTTCACATGGTTGATCATACTTGGGTTCCACATGCATGTTTTAGCTGAAGGAAGAATACCTTAAACCTGGGTAGTTGAAACCCGTGTAATGGGTACCATGCAATATGACTTCAAAGGGTCTTCATTTGCTCACCGAACCTCTCCAATCCTATCACTGCTGCGTTTATGCCCCTGTACACATGCTTGATTCTCTTTCGGAGAGATAGCAATCCATAGGTTTTACGATACTTACTAGTTAGGTACATTCTTAGGCGTTTAATATGCGATGTTTAGTCCATTTCATTGAGCAAGGAGTAGCTATTGTCTATTCCATATTTGACTTAAGGAACTTTGTGCTCATTTCAATCTCTGGTTTTATGCAGCACCCCAACTCACCTTTACCCTTAAGCAAGCATAAGTTGGTTTTCTAAATTTGAGACCCTGTTCTGTTCTGTAATTCAGTTCCTGTGTAGCCAAGTTTACATTCCGTGTATTACTGATATCTTATGATGTTTCTTTTTCTGTGTGACTTACTTCAGTTAGAATCATCATACCTGAATCCACTCATTGTGCTGCTAAGGGCCTGATGACACAGATTTCATTGCTGAGTGATATTGCTTTGTAAGTAAATACCACAACTTCTTTATCCATTTTTCACTTTCTGCGATGTTGAACTTGTACTGTAAACGAGGTTCTTGTAAACAGAGCCATTCCAAACTTTGGGGTGGCTGTGTCTTTTTGATTTTAATTTCCCTAAGCTATAGGACCATAAGTGGAAGTGCCCTAGGTTCTGTTGCTTTGATTCTTAGATGTTTCAGGAAACACCATACACTTCTCCCGAGTGGTTGTTGGCAATTTACATCCCGCCCATCAGCATAACAAGGCGCCCAGTTCTCCATGGCCTGTCCTGCCTTTCTGGATTTTACACTTTTTTCAGATGGCCCTTTTGACCGGGGGGAAGTGAGACTTCATTGTAGTGCAGATTTCCTTTGCAAGCTTGCTTGGTTGGCCAAAAAGGGCGTATGCGTTTTTTCCTGAATATATTCAGGAAAAAACGCATACGCCCTTTTTGGCCAAGTGCATCATTGTGGACGTTCTGCCTCTTTTCCTATGCTTTCAATGCAATTCCAGTCTACCTCCTGAAATCGGTTTCCTGCAATTCTGCCCCGCTTTCAAGTCCTCTTGGCAGCCTTACTTCAGTCTATTTTTGGACGATAGCTGTCATTTATAACTCTGCAGGTTTGTGAATTACAGTGCCCCTGAGCTCCTTTCTTCAACTCGCTTTCTTGTGAGCTGGCCGCAACACCGCAGGATGGCTTCAGGCCCTAATCTGGTTCCGGCACGGCACGCTGAGCCTTTGGTTATTTCCTCTTCCTGGTGGGAAATGAGAGTTAAATTTGCCCGTCCAGACACCTCCAGCTAGTCTCTCATTGGTTCTCGCTATTCCTGTTCATCTTCCGCAGAAATTGCAAACTGGGCCAAACAGGAGGTTAAAGGCGCTGACTCTCCAAGTGGGGAGAGTGTTATTAAAGCGTCTGGAATGTTGCACCCGAGTACCAGGGGAGGAAAACTGAGACATATTTGAACACGTCTCCCGTTCACATGGTTGATCATACTTGGGTTCCACATGCATGTTTTAGCTGAAGGAAGAATACCTTAAACCTGGAGAGTTGAGACCCGTGTAATGGGTACCATGCAATATGACTTCAAAGGGTCTTCATTTGCTCACCGAACCTCTCCAATCCTATCACTGCTGCGTTTATGCCCCTGTACACATGCTTGATTCTCTTTGGAGACATAGCAATCCATAGGTTTTACGATACTTACTAGTCAGGTACATTCTTAGGCGTTTAATATGCGGTGTTGAGTCCATTTCGTTGAGCAAGGAGTAGCTCTTGTCTATTCCATATTTGACTTAAGGAACTTTATCTGTGCTCATTTCAATCTCTGGTTTTATGCAGCACCCCAACTCACCTTTACCCTTAAGCAAGCATAAGTTGGTTTTCTAAATTTGAGACCCTGTTCTGTTCTGTAATTCAGATCCTGTGTAGCCAAGTTTACATTCCGTGTATTACTGATATCTTATGATGTTTCTTTTTCTGTGTGACTTATTTCAGTTAGAATCATCATACCTGAATCCACTCATTGTGATGCTAAGGGCCTGATGACACAGATTTCATTGCTGAGTGATATTGCTTTGTAAGTAAATACCACAACTTCTTTATCCATTTTTCACTTTCTGCCATGTTGAACTTGTACTGTAAACGAGGTTCTTGTAAACAGAGGCCTCCCAAACTTTGGGGTGGCTGTGTCTTTTTGATTTTAATTTCCCTAAGCTATAGGACCATAAGTGGAAGTGCCCTAGGCTCTGTTGCTTTGTTTATTAGATGTTTCAGGAAACACCATACACTTCTCCCGAGTGCCTGTTGGCAATTTACATCCCGCCCATCAGCATAACAAGGCTCCCAGTTCTCCATGGCCTGTCCTGCCTTTCTGGATTTTACACTTTTTTCAGATGGCCCTTTTGACCGGGGGGAAGTGAGACTTCATTGTAGTGCAGATTTCCTTTGCAAGCTTGCTTGGTTGGCCAAAAAGGGCGTATGCGTTTTTTCCTGAATATATTCAGGAAAAAACGCATACGCCCTTTTTGGCCAAGTGCATCATTGTGGACGTTCTGCCTCTTTTCCTATGCTTTCAATGCAATTCCAGTCTACCTCCTGAAATCGGTTTCCTGCAATTCTGCTCCGCTTTCAAGTCCTCTTGGCAGCCTTACTTCAGTCTATTTTTGGACGATAGCTGTCATTTATAACTCTGCAGGTTTGTGAATTACAGTGCCCCTGAGCTCCTTTCTTCAACTCGCTTTCTTTTGAGCTGGCCGCAACACCGCAGAATGGCTTCAGGCCCTAATCTGGTTCCGGTACGGCACGCTGAGCCTTTGGTTATTTCCTCTTCCTGTTGGGAAATGAGAGTTAAATTTGCCCGTCCAGACACCTCCAGCTAGCCTCTCATTGGTTCTCGCTATTCCTGTTCATCTTCCGCAGAAATTGCAAACTGGGCCAAACAGGAGTTTAAAGGGACTGACTCTCCAAGTGGGGAGAGTGTTAGTATAGCGTCTGGAATGTTGCACCCGAGTACCAGGGGAGGAAAACTGAGACATATTTGAATACGTCTCCCGTTCACATGGTTGATTATACTTGGGTTCCACATGCATGTTTTAGCTGAAGGAAGAATACCTTAAACCTGGAGAGTTGAGACCCGTGTAATGGGTACCATGCAATATGACTTCAAAGGGTCTTCATTTGCTCACCGAACCTCTCCAATCCTATCACTGCTGCGTTTATGCCCCTGTACACATGCTTGATTCTCTTTCGGAGACATAGCAATCCATAGGTTTTAAGATACTTACTAGTCAGGTACATTCTTAGGCGTTTAATATGCGGTGTTGAGTCCATTTCGTTGAGCAAGGAGTAGCTCTTGTCTATTCCATATTTGACTTAAGGAACTTTATCTGTGCTCATTTCAATCTCTGGTTTTATGCAGCACCCCAACTCACCTTTACCCTTAAGCAAGCATAAGTTGGTTTTCTAAATTTGAGACCCTGTTCTGTTCTGTAATTCAGTTCCTGTGTAGCCAAGTTTACATTCCGTGTATTACTGATATCTTATGATGTTTCTTTTTCTGTGTGACTTACTTCAGTTAGAATCATCATACCTGAATCCACTCATTGTGCTGCTAAGGGCCTGATGACACAGATTTCATTGCTGAGTGATATTGCTTTGTAAGTAAATACCACAACTTCTTTATCCATTTTTCACTTTCTGCGATGTTGAACTTGTACTGTAAACGAGGTTCTTGTAAACAGAGCCATTCCAAACTTTGGGGTGGCTGGGTCTTTTTGATTTTAATTTCCCTAAGCTATAGTACCATAAGTGGAAGTGCCCTAGGTTCTGTTGCTTTGATTCTTAGATGTTTCAAGAAACACCATACACTTCTCCCGAGTGGTTGTTGGCAATTTACATCCCGCCCATCAGCATAACAAGGCTCCCAGTTCTCCATGGCCTGTCCTGCCTTTCTGGATTTTACACTTTTTTCAGATGGCCCTTTTGACCGGGGGGAAGTTAGACTTCATTGTAGTGCAGATTTCCTTTGCAAGCTTGCTTGGTTGGCCAAAAAGGGCGTATGCGTTTTTTCCTGAATATATTCAGGAAAAAACGCATACGCCCTTTTTGGCCAAGTGCATCATTGTGGACGTTCTGCCTCTTTTCCTATGCTTTCAATGCAATTCCAGTCTACCTCCTGAAATCGGTTTCCTGCAATTCTGCCCCGCTTTCAAGTCCTCTTGGCAGCCTTACTTCAGTCTATTTTTGGACGATAGCTGTCATTTATAACTCTGCAGGTTTGTGAATTACAGTGCCCCTGAGCTCCTTTCTTCAACTCGCTTTCTTGTGAGCTGGCCGCAACACCGCAGGATGGCTTCAGGCCCTAATCTGGTTCCGGCACGGCACGCTGAGCCTTTGGTTATTTCCTCTTCCTGGTGGGAAATGAGAGTTAAATTTGCCCGTCCAGACACCTCCAGCTAGTCTCTCATTGGTTCTCGCTATTCCTGTTCATCTTCCACAGAAATTGCAAACTGGGCCAAACAGGAGGTTAAAGGCGCTGACTCTCCAAGTGGGGAGAGTGTTATTAAAGCGTCTGGAATGTTGCACCCGAGTACCAGGGGAGGAAAACTGAGACATATTTGAACACGTCTCCCGTTCACATGGTTGATCATACTTGGGTTCCACATGCATGTTTTAGCTGAAGGAAGAATACCTTAAACCTGGAGAGTTGAGACCCGTGTAATGGGTACCATGCAATATGACTTCAAAGGGTCTTCATTTGCTCACCGAACCTCTCCAATCCTATCACTGCTGCGTTTATGCCCCTGTACACATGCTTGATTCTCTTTCGGAGACATAGCAATCCATAGGTTTTAAGATACTTACTAGTCAGGTACATTCTTAGGCGTTTAATATGCGGTGTTGAGTCCATTTCGTTGAGCAAGGAGTAGCTCTTGTCTATTCCATATTTGACTTAAGGAACTTTATCTGTGCTCATTTCAATCTCTGGTTTTATGCAGCACCCCAACTCACCTTTACCCTTAAGCAAGCATAAGTTGGTTTTCTAAATTTGAGACCCTGTTCTGTTCTGTAATTCAGTTCCTGTGTAGCCAAGTTTACATTCCGTGTATTACTGATATCTTATGATGTTTCTTTTTCTGTGTGACTTATTTCAGTTAGAATCATCATACCTGAATCCACTCATTGTGATGCTAAGGGCCTGATGACATAGATTTCATTGCTGAGTGATATTGCTTTGTAAGTAAATACCACAACTTCTTTATCCATTTTTCACTTTCTGCGATGTTGAACTTGTACTGTAAACGAGGTTCTTGTAAACAGAGGCGTCCGAAACTTTGGGGTGTCTGTGTATTTTTGATTTTAATTTCCCTAAGCTATAGGACCATAAGTGGCAGTGCCCTAGGCTCTGTTGCTTTGTTTTTTAGATGTTTCAGGAAACACCATACACTTCTCCCGAGTGGTTGTTGGCAATTTACATCCCACCCTTCAGCATAACAAGGCTCCCAGTTCTCCATGGCCTGTCCTGCCTTTCTGGATTTTACACTTTTTTCAGATGGCCCTTTTGACCGGGGGGAAGTGAGACTTCATTGTAGTGCAGATTTCCTTTGCAAGCTTGCTTGGTTGGCCAAAAAGGGCGTATGCGTTTTTTCCTGAATATATTCAGGAAAAAACGCATACGCCCTTTTTGGCCAAGTGCATCATTGTGGACGTTCTGCCTCTTTTCCTATGCTTTCAATGCAATTCCAGTCTACCTCCTGAAATCGGTTTCCTGCAATTCTGCCCCGCTTTCAAGTCCTCTTGGCAGCCTTACTTCAGTCTATTTTTGGACGATAGCTGTCATTTATAACTCTGCAGGTTTGTGAATTACAGTGCCCCTGAGCTCCTTTCTTCAACTCGCTTTCTTGTGACCTGGCCGCAACACCGCAGGATGGCTTCAGGCCCTAATCTGGTTCCGGCCCGGCATGCTGAGCCTTTGCTTAATTCCTCTTCCTGGTGGGAAATGAGAGTTAAATTTGCCCGTCCAGACACCTCCAGCTAGCCTCTCATTGGTTCTCGCTATTCCTGTTCATCTTCCGCAGAAATTGCAAACTGGGCCAAACAGGAGGTTAAAGGGACTGACTCTCCAAGTGGGGAGAGTGTTAGTAAAGCGTCTGGAATGTTGCACCCGAGTACCAGGGTACGAAAACTGAGACATATTTGAACACGTCTCCCGATCACATGGTTGATCATACTCTAGGTTCCACATGCATGTTTTAGCTGAAGGAAGAATACCTTAAACCTGGGTAGTTGAAACCCGTGGAATGGGTACCATGCAATATGACTTCAAAGGGTCTTCATTTGCTCACCGAACCTCTCCAATCCTATCACTGCTGCGTTTATGCCCCTGTACACATGCTTGATTCTCTTTCGGAGACATAGCAATCCATAGGTTTTAAGATACTTACTAGTCAGGTACATTCTTAGGCGTTTAATATGCGGTGTTGAGTCCATTTCGTTGAGCAAGGAGTAGCTCTTGTCTATTCCATATTTGGCTTAAGGAACTTTATCTGTGCTCATTTCAATCTCTGGTTTTATGCAGCACCCCAACTCACCTTTACCCTTAAGCAAGAATAAGTTGGTTTTCTAAATTTGAGACCCTGTTCTGTTCTGTAATTCAGTTCCTGTGTAGCCAAGTTTACATTCCGTGTATTACTGATATCTTATGATGTTTCTTTTTCTGTGTGACTTATTTCAGTTAGAATCATCATACCTGAATCCACTCATTGTGCTGCTAAGGGCCTGATGACACAGATTTCATTGCTGAGTGATATTGCTTTGTAAGTAAATACCACAACTTCTTTATCCATTTTTCACTTTCTGCGATGTTGAACTTGTACTGTAAACGAGGTTCTTGTAAACAGAGCCGTTCCAAACTTTGGGGTGGCTGTGTCTTTTTGATTTTAATTTCCCTAAGCTATAGGACCATAAGTGGAAGTGCCCTAGGTTCTGTTGCTTTGTTTTTTAGATGTTTCAGGAAACACCATACACTTCTCCCGAGTGGTTGTTGGCAATTTACATCCCGCCCATCAGCATAACAAGGCTCCCAGTTCTCCATGGCCTGTCCTGCCTTTCTGGATTTTACACTTTTTTCAGATAACCCTTTTGACCGGGGGGAAGTGAGACTTCATTGTAGTGCAGATTTCCTTTGCAAGCTTGCTTGGTTGGCCAAAAAGGGCGTATGCGTTTTTTCCTGAATATATTCAGGAAAAAACGCATACGCCCTTTTTGGCCAAGTGCATCATTGTGGACGTTCTGCCTCTTTTCCTATGCTTTCAATGCAATTCCAGTCTACCTCCTGAAATCGGTTTCCTGCAATTCTGCCCCGCTTTCAAGTCCTCTTGGCAGCCTTACTTCAGTCTATTTTTGGACGATAGCTGTCATTTATAACTCTGCAGGTTTGTGAAATACAGTGCCCCTGAGCTCCTTTCTTCAACTCGCTTTCTTGTGACCTGGCCGCAACACCGCAGGATGGCTTCAGGCCCTAATCTGGTTCCGGCCCGGCATGCTGAGACTTTGGTTAATTCCTCTTCCTGGTGGGAAATGAGAGTAAATTTGCCCGTCCAGACACCTCCAGCTAGCCTCTCATTGGTTCTCGCTATTCCTGTTCATCTTCCGCAGAAATTACAAACTGGGCCAAACAGGAGGTTAAAGGGACTGACTCTCCAAGTGGGGAGAGTGTTAGTAAAGCGTCTGGAATGTTGCACCCGAGTACCAGGGGAGGAAAACTGAGACATATTTGAACACGTCTCCCGATCACATGGTTGATCATACTCTGGGTTCCACATGCATGTTTTAGCTGAAGGAAGAATACCTTAAACCTGGGTAGTTGAAACCCGTGGAATGGGTACCATGCAATATGACTTCAAAGGGTCTTCATTTGCTCACCGAACCTCTCCAATCCTATCACTGCTGCGTTTATGCCCCTGTACACATGCTTGATTCTCTTTTGGAGACATAGCAATCCATAGGTTTTACGATACTTACAAGTCAGGTACATTCTTAGGCGTTTAATATGCGGTGTTGAGTCCATTTCGTTGAGCAAGGAGTAGCTCTTGTCTATTCCATATTTGGCTTAAGGAACTTTATCTGTGCTCATTTCAATCTCTGGTTTTATGCAGCACCCCAACTCACCTTTACCCTTAAGCAAGCATAAGTTGGTTTTCTAAATTTGAGACCCTGTTCTGTTCTGTAATTCAGTTCCTGTGTAGCCAAGTTTCCATTCCGTGTATTACTGATATCTTATGATGTTTCTTTTTCTGTGTGACTTATTTCAGTTAGAATCATCATACCTGAATCCACTCATTGTGCTGCTAAGGGCCTGATGACATAGATTTCATTGCTGAGTGATATTGCTTTGTAACTGAATACCACAACTTCTTTATCCATTTTTCACTTTCTGCGATGTTGAACTTGTACTGTAAACGAGGTTCTTGTAAACAGAGCCGTTCCAAACTTTGGGGTGGCTGTGTCTTTTTGATTTTAATTTCCCTAAGCTATAGGACCATAAGTGGAAGTGCCCTAGGCTCTGTTGCTTTGTTTTTTAGATGTTTCAGGAAACACCATACACTTCTGCCAAGTGTCTGTTGGCAATTTACATCCCGCCCATCAGCATAACAAGGCTCCCAGTTCTCAATGGCCTGTTGCCTTTCTGGATTTTACACTTTTTTCAGATGGCCCTTTTGACCGGGGGGAAGTGAGACTTCATTGTAGTGCAGATTTCCTTTGCAAGCTTGCTTGGTTGGCCAAAAAGGGCGTATGCGTTTTTTCCTGAATATATTCAGGAAAAAACGCATACGCCCTTTTTGGCCAAGTGCATCATTGTGGACGTTCTGCCTCTTTTCCTATGCTTTCAATGCAATTCCAGTCTACCTCCTGAAATCGGTTTCCTGCAATTCTGCCCCGCTTTCAAGTCCTCTTGGCAGCCTTACTTCAGTCTATTTTTGGACGATAGCTGTCATTTATAACTCTGCAGGTGTGTGAATTACAGTGCCCCTGAGCTCCTTTCTTCAACTTGCTTTCTTGTGACCTGGCCGCAACACCGCAGGATGGCTTCAGGCCCTAATCTGGTTCCGGCACGGCACGCTGAGCCTTTGGTTATTTCCTCTTCCTGGTGGGAAATGAGAGTTAAATTTGCCCGTCCAGACACCTCCAGCTAGTCTCTCATTGGTTCTCGCTATTCCTGTTCATCTTCCGCAGAAATTGCAAACTGGGCCAAACAGGAGGTTAAAGGTGCTGACTCTCCAAGTGGGGAGAGTGTTAGTAAAGCGTCTGGAATGTTGCACCCGAGTACCAGGGGAGGAAAACTGAGACATATTTGAACACGTCTCCCGTTCACATGGTTGATCATACTTGGGTTCCACATGCATGTTTTAGCTGAAGGAAGAATACCTTAAACCTGGAGAGTTAAGACCCGTGTAATGGGTACCATGCAATATGAATTCAAAGGGTCTTCATTTGCTCACCGAACCTCTCCAATCCTATCACTGCTGCGTTTATGCCCCTGTACACATGCTTGATTCTCTTTCGGAGACATAGCAATCCATAGGTTTTAAGATACTTACTAGTCAGGTACATTCTTAGGCGTTTAATATGCGGTGTTGAGTCCATTTCGTTGAGCAAGGAGTAGCTCTTGTCTATTCCATATTTGACTTAAGGAACTTTGTGCTCATTTCAATCTCTGGTTTTATGCAGCACCCCAACTCACCTTTACCCTTAAGCAAGCATAAGTTGGTTTTCTAAATTTGAGACCCTGTTCTGTTCTGTAATTCAGTTCCTGTGTAGCCAAGTTTACATTCCGTGTATTACTAATATCTTATGATGTTTCTTTTTCTGTGTGACTTACTTCAGTTAGAATCATCATACCTGAATCCACTCATTGTGCTGCTAAGGGCCTGATGACACAGATTTCATTGCTGAGTGATATTGCTTTGTAAGTAAATACCACAACTTCTTTATCCATTTTTCACTTTCTGCGATGTTGAACTTGTACTGTAAACGAGGTTCTTGTAAACAGAGCCATTCCAAACTTTGGGGTGGCTGTGTCTTTTTGATTTTAATTTCCCTAAGCTATAGTACCATAAGTGGAAGTGCCCTAGGTTCTGTTGCTTTGATTCTTAGATGTTTCAAGAAACACCATACACTTCTCCCGAGTGGTTGTTGGCAATTTACATCCCGCCCATCAGCATAACAAGGCGCCCAGTTCTCCATGGCCTGTCCTGCCTTTCTGGATTTTACACTTTTTTCAGATGGCCCTTTTGACCGGGGGGAAGTGAGACTTCATTGTAGTGCAGATTTCCTTTGCAAGCTTGCTTGGTTGGCCAAAAAGGGCGTATGCGTTTTTTCCTGAATATATTCAGGAAAAAACGCATACGCCCTTTTTGGCCAAGTGCATCATTGTGGACGTTCTGCCTCTTTTCCTATGCTTTCAATGCAATTCCAGTCTACCTCCTGAAATCGGTTTCCTGCAATTCTGCCCCGCTTTCAAGTCCTCTTGGCAGCCTTACTTCAGTCTATTTTTGGACGATAGCTGTCATTTATAACTCTGCAGGTTTGTGAATTACAGTGCCCCTGAGCTCCTTTCTTCAACTCGCTTTCTTGTGAGCTGGCCGCAACACCGCAGGATGGCTTCAGGCCCTAATCTGGTTCCGGCACGGCACGCTGAGCCTTTGGTTATTTCCTCTTCCTGGTGGGAAATGAGAGTTAAATTTGCCCGTCCAGACACCTCCAGCTAGTCTCTCATTGGTTCTCGCTATTCCTGTTCATCTTCCACAGAAATTGCAAACTGGGCCAAACAGGAGGTTAAAGGCGCTGACTCTCCAAGTGGGGAGAGTGTTATTAAAGCGTCTGGAATGTTGCACCCGAGTACCAGGGGAGGAAAACTGAGACATATTTGAACACGTCTCCCGTTCACATGGTTGATCATACTTGGGTTCCACATGCATGTTTTAGCTGAAGGAAGAATACCTTAAACCTGGAGAGTTGAGACCCGTGTAATGGGTACCATGCAATATGACTTCAAAGGGTCTTCATTTGCTCACCGAACCTCTCCAATCCTATCACTGCTGCGTTTATGCCCCTGTACACATGCTTGATTCTCTTTCGGAGACATAGCAATCCATAGGTTTTAAGATACTTACTAGTCAGGTACATTCTTAGGCGTTTAATATGCGGTGTTGAGTCCATTTCGTTGAGCAAGGAGTAGCTCTTGTCTATTCCATATTTGACTTAAGGAACTTTATCTGTGCTCATTTCAATCTCTGGTTTTATGCAGCACCCCAACTCACCTTTACCCTTAAGCAAGCATAAGTTGGTTTTCTAAATTTGAGACCCTGTTCTGTTCTGTAATTCAGTTCCTGTGTAGCCAAGTTTACATTCCGTGTATTACTGATATCTTATGATGTTTCTTTTTCTGTGTGACTTATTTCAGTTAGAATCATCATACCTGAATCCACTCATTGTGATGCTAAGGGCCTGATGACATAGATTTCATTGCTGAGTGATATTGCTTTGTAAGTAAATACCACAACTTCTTTATCCATTTTTCACTTTCTGCGATGTTGAACTTGTACTGTAAACGAGGTTCTTGTAAACAGAGGCGTCCGAAACTTTGGGGTGTCTGTGTATTTTTGATTTTAATTTCCCTAAGCTATAGGACCATAAGTGGCAGTGCCCTAGGCTCTGTTGCTTTGTTTTTTAGATGTTTCAGGAAACACCATACACTTCTCCCGAGTGGTTGTTGGCAATTTACATCCCACCCTTCAGCATAACAAGGCTCCCAGTTCTCCATGGCCTGTCCTGCCTTTCTGGATTTTACACTTTTTTCAGATGGCCCTTTTGACCGGGGGGAAGTGAGACTTCATTGTAGTGCAGATTTCCTTTGCAAGCTTGCTTGGTTGGCCAAAAAGGGCGTATGCGTTTTTTCCTGAATATATTCAGGAAAAAACGCATACGCCCTTTTTGGCCAAGTGCATCATTGTGGACGTTCTGCCTCTTTTCCTATGCTTTCAATGCAATTCCAGTCTACCTCCTGAAATCGGTTTCCTGCAATTCTGCCCCGCTTTCAAGTCCTCTTGGCAGCCTTACTTCAGTCTATTTTTGGACGATAGCTGTCATTTATAACTCTGCAGGTTTGTGAATTACAGTGCCCCTGAGCTCCTTTCTTCAACTCGCTTTCTTGTGACCTGGCCGCAACACCGCAGGATGGCTTCAGGCCCTAATCTGGTTCCGGCCCGGCATGCTGAGCCTTTGCTTAATTCCTCTTCCTGGTGGGAAATGAGAGTTAAATTTGCCCGTCCAGACACCTCCAGCTAGCCTCTCATTGGTTCTCGCTATTCCTGTTCATCTTCCGCAGAAATTGCAAACTGGGCCAAACAGGAGGTTAAAGGGACTGACTCTCCAAGTGGGGAGAGTGTTAGTAAAGCGTCTGGAATGTTGCACCCGAGTACCAGGGTACGAAAACTGAGACATATTTGAACACGTCTCCCGATCACATGGTTGATCATACTCTAGGTTCCACATGCATGTTTTAGCTGAAGGAAGAATACCTTAAACCTGGGTAGTTGAAACCCGTGGAATGGGTACCATGCAATATGACTTCAAAGGGTCTTCATTTGCTCACCGAACCTCTCCAATCCTATCACTGCTGCGTTTATGCCCCTGTACACATGCTTGATTCTCTTTCGGAGACATAGCAATCCATAGGTTTTAAGATACTTACTAGTCAGGTACATTCTTAGGCGTTTAATATGCGGTGTTGAGTCCATTTCGTTGAGCAAGGAGTAGCTCTTGTCTATTCCATATTTGGCTTAAGGAACTTTATCTGTGCTCATTTCAATCTCTGGTTTTATGCAGCACCCCAACTCACCTTTACCCTTAAGCAAGAATAAGTTGGTTTTCTAAATTTGAGACCCTGTTCTGTTCTGTAATTCAGTTCCTGTGTAGCCAAGTTTACATTCCGTGTATTACTGATATCTTATGATGTTTCTTTTTCTGTGTGACTTATTTCAGTTAGAATCATCATACCTGAATCCACTCATTGTGCTGCTAAGGGCCTGATGACACAGATTTCATTGCTGAGTGATATTGCTTTGTAAGTAAATACCACAACTTCTTTATCCATTTTTCACTTTCTGCGATGTTGAACTTGTACTGTAAACGAGGTTCTTGTAAACAGAGCCGTTCCAAACTTTGGGGTGGCTGTGTCTTTTTGATTTTAATTTCCCTAAGCTATAGGACCATAAGTGGAAGTGCCCTAGGTTCTGTTGCTTTGTTTTTTAGATGTTTCAGGAAACACCATACACTTCTCCCGAGTGGTTGTTGGCAATTTACATCCCGCCCATCAGCATAACAAGGCTCCCAGTTCTCCATGGCCTGTCCTGCCTTTCTGGATTTTACACTTTTTTCAGATAACCCTTTTGACCGGGGGGAAGTGAGACTTCATTGTAGTGCAGATTTCCTTTGCAAGCTTGCTTGGTTGGCCAAAAAGGGCGTATGCGTTTTTTCCTGAATATATTCAGGAAAAAACGCATACGCCCTTTTTGGCCAAGTGCATCATTGTGGACGTTCTGCCTCTTTTCCTATGCTTTCAATGCAATTCCAGTCTACCTCCTGAAATCGGTTTCCTGCAATTCTGCCCCGCTTTCAAGTCCTCTTGGCAGCCTTACTTCAGTCTATTTTTGGACGATAGCTGTCATTTATAACTCTGCAGGTTTGTGAAATACAGTGCCCCTGAGCTCCTTTCTTCAACTCGCTTTCTTGTGACCTGGCCGCAACACCGCAGGATGGCTTCAGGCCCTAATCTGGTTCCGGCCCGGCATGCTGAGACTTTGGTTAATTCCTCTTCCTGGTGGGAAATGAGAGTAAATTTGCCCGTCCAGACACCTCCAGCTAGCCTCTCATTGGTTCTCGCTATTCCTGTTCATCTTCCGCAGAAATTACAAACTGGGCCAAACAGGAGGTTAAAGGGACTGACTCTCCAAGTGGGGAGAGTGTTAGTAAAGCGTCTGGAATGTTGCACCCGAGTACCAGGGGAGGAAAACTGAGACATATTTGAACACGTCTCCCGATCACATGGTTGATCATACTCTGGGTTCCACATGCATGTTTTAGCTGAAGGAAGAATACCTTAAACCTGGGTAGTTGAAACCCGTGGAATGGGTACCATGCAATATGACTTCAAAGGGTCTTCATTTGCTCACCGAACCTCTCCAATCCTATCACTGCTGCGTTTATGCCCCTGTACACATGCTTGATTCTCTTTTGGAGACATAGCAATCCATAGGTTTTACGATACTTACAAGTCAGGTACATTCTTAGGCGTTTAATATGCGGTGTTGAGTCCATTTCGTTGAGCAAGGAGTAGCTCTTGTCTATTCCATATTTGGCTTAAGGAACTTTATCTGTGCTCATTTCAATCTCTGGTTTTATGCAGCACCCCAACTCACCTTTACCCTTAAGCAAGCATAAGTTGGTTTTCTAAATTTGAGACCCTGTTCTGTTCTGTAATTCAGTTCCTGTGTAGCCAAGTTTCCATTCCGTGTATTACTGATATCTTATGATGTTTCTTTTTCTGTGTGACTTATTTCAGTTAGAATCATCATACCTGAATCCACTCATTGTGCTGCTAAGGGCCTGATGACATAGATTTCATTGCTGAGTGATATTGCTTTGTAACTGAATACCACAACTTCTTTATCCATTTTTCACTTTCTGCGATGTTGAACTTGTACTGTAAACGAGGTTCTTGTAAACAGAGCCGTTCCAAACTTTGGGGTGGCTGTGTCTTTTTGATTTTAATTTCCCTAAGCTATAGGACCATAAGTGGAAGTGCCCTAGGCTCTGTTGCTTTGTTTTTTAGATGTTTCAGGAAACACCATACACTTCTGCCAAGTGTCTGTTGGCAATTTACATCCCGCCCATCAGCATAACAAGGCTCCCAGTTCTCAATGGCCTGTTGCCTTTCTGGATTTTACACTTTTTTCAGATGGCCCTTTTGACCGGGGGGAAGTGAGACTTCATTGTAGTGCAGATTTCCTTTGCAAGCTTGCTTGGTTGGCCAAAAAGGGCGTATGCGTTTTTTCCTGAATATATTCAGGAAAAAACGCATACGCCCTTTTTGGCCAAGTGCATCATTGTGGACGTTCTGCCTCTTTTCCTATGCTTTCAATGCAATTCCAGTCTACCTCCTGAAATCGGTTTCCTGCAATTCTGCCCCGCTTTCAAGTCCTCTTGGCAGCCTTACTTCAGTCTATTTTTGGACGATAGCTGTCATTTATAACTCTGCAGGTGTGTGAATTACAGTGCCCCTGAGCTCCTTTCTTCAACTTGCTTTCTTGTGACCTGGCCGCAACACCGCAGGATGGCTTCAGGCCCTAATCTGGTTCCGGCACGGCACGCTGAGCCTTTGGTTATTTCCTCTTCCTGGTGGGAAATGAGAGTTAAATTTGCCCGTCCAGACACCTCCAGCTAGTCTCTCATTGGTTCTCGCTATTCCTGTTCATCTTCCGCAGAAATTGCAAACTGGGCCAAACAGGAGGTTAAAGGTGCTGACTCTCCAAGTGGGGAGAGTGTTAGTAAAGCGTCTGGAATGTTGCACCCGAGTACCAGGGGAGGAAAACTGAGACATATTTGAACACGTCTCCCGTTCACATGGTTGATCATACTTGGGTTCCACATGCATGTTTTAGCTGAAGGAAGAATACCTTAAACCTGGAGAGTTAAGACCCGTGTAATGGGTACCATGCAATATGAATTCAAAGGGTCTTCATTTGCTCACCGAACCTCTCCAATCCTATCACTGCTGCGTTTATGCCCCTGTACACATGCTTGATTCTCTTTCGGAGACATAGCAATCCATAGGTTTTAAGATACTTACTAGTCAGGTACATTCTTAGGCGTTTAATATGCGGTGTTGAGTCCATTTCGTTGAGCAAGGAGTAGCTCTTGTCTATTCCATATTTGACTTAAGGAACTTTGTGCTCATTTCAATCTCTGGTTTTATGCAGCACCCCAACTCACCTTTACCCTTAAGCAAGCATAAGTTGGTTTTCTAAATTTGAGACCCTGTTCTGTTCTGTAATTCAGTTCCTGTGTAGCCAAGTTTACATTCCGTGTATTACTAATATCTTATGATGTTTCTTTTTCTGTGTGACTTACTTCAGTTAGAATCATCATACCTGAATCCACTCATTGTGCTGCTAAGGGCCTGATGACACAGATTTCATTGCTGAGTGATATTGCTTTGTAAGTAAATACCACAACTTCTTTATCCATTTTTCACTTTCTGCGATGTTGAACTTGTACTGTAAACGAGGTTCTTGTAAACAGAGCCATTCCAAACTTTGGGGTGGCTGTGTCTTTTTGATTTTAATTTCCCTAAGCTATAGTACCATAAGTGGAAGTGCCCTAGGTTCTGTTGCTTTGATTCTTAGATGTTTCAAGAAACACCATACACTTCTCCCGAGTGGTTGTTGGCAATTTACATCCCGCCCATCAGCATAACAAGGCGCCCAGTTCTCCATGGCCTGTCCTGCCTTTCTGGATTTTACACTTTTTTCAGATGGCCCTTTTGACCGGGGGGAAGTGAGACTTCATTGTAGTGCAGATTTCCTTTGCAAGCTTGCTTGGTTGGCCAAAAAGGGCGTATGCGTTTTTTCCTGAATATATTCAGGAAAAAACGCATACGCCCTTTTTGGCCAAGTGCATCATTGTGGACGTTCTGCCTCTTTTCCTATGCTTTCAATGCAATTCCAGTCTACCTCCTGAAATCGGTTTCCTGCAATTCTGCCCCGCTTTCAAGTCCTCTTGGCAGCCTTACTTCAGTCTATTTTTGGACGATAGCTGTCATTTATAACTCTGCAGGTTTGTGAATTACAGTGCCCCTGAGCTCCTTTCTTCAACTCGCTTTCTTGTGAGCTGGCCGCAACACCGCAGGATGGCTTCAGGCCCTAATCTGGTTCCGGCACGGCACGCTGAGCCTTTGGTTATTTCCTCTTCCTGGTGGGAAATGAGAGTTAAATTTGCCCGTCCAGACACCTCCAGCTAGTCTCTCATTGGTTCTCGCTATTCCTGTTCATCTTCCACAGAAATTGCAAACTGGGCCAAACAGGAGGTTAAAGGCGCTGACTCTCCAAGTGGGGAGAGTGTTATTAAAGCGTCTGGAATGTTGCACCCGAGTACCAGGGGAGGAAAACTGAGACATATTTGAACACGTCTCCCGTTCACATGGTTGATCATACTTGGGTTCCACATGCATGTTTTAGCTGAAGGAAGAATACCTTAAACCTGGAGAGTTGAGACCCGTGTAATGGGTACCATGCAATATGACTTCAAAGGGTCTTCATTTGCTCACCGAACCTCTCCAATCCTATCACTGCTGCGTTTATGCCCCTGTACACATGCTTGATTCTCTTTCGGAGACATAGCAATCCATAGGTTTTAAGATACTTACTAGTCAGGTACATTCTTAGGCGTTTAATATGCGGTGTTGAGTCCATTTCGTTGAGCAAGGAGTAGCTCTTGTCTATTCCATATTTGACTTAAGGAACTTTATCTGTGCTCATTTCAATCTCTGGTTTTATGCAGCACCCCAACTCACCTTTACCCTTAAGCAAGCATAAGTTGGTTTTCTAAATTTGAGACCCTGTTCTGTTCTGTAATTCAGTTCCTGTGTAGCCAAGTTTACATTCCGTGTATTACTGATATCTTATGATGTTTCTTTTTCTGTGTGACTTATTTCAGTTAGAATCATCATACCTGAATCCACTCATTGTGATGCTAAGGGCCTGATGACATAGATTTCATTGCTGAGTGATATTGCTTTGTAAGTAAATACCACAACTTCTTTATCCATTTTTCACTTTCTGCGATGTTGAACTTGTACTGTAAACGAGGTTCTTGTAAACAGAGGCGTCCCAAACTTTGGGGTGGCTGTGTATTTTTGATTTTAATTTCCCTAAGCTATAGGACCATAAGTGGCAGTGCCCTAGGCTCTGTTGCTTTGTTTTTTAGATGTTTCAGGAAACACCATACACTTCTCCCGAGTGTTTGTTGGCAATTTACATCCCGCCCTTCAGCATAACAAGGCTCCCAGTTCTCCATGGCCTGTCCTGCCTTTCTGGATTTTACACTTTTTTCAGATGGCCCTTTTGACCGGGGGGAAGTGAGACTTCATTGTAGTGCAGATTTCCTTTGCAAGCTTGCTTGGTTGGCCAAAAAGGGCGTATGCGTTTTTTCCTGAATATATTCAGGAAAAAACGCATACGCCCTTTTTGGCCAAGTGCATCATTGTGGACGTTCTGCCTCTTTTCCTATGCTTTCAATGCAATTCCAGTCTACCTCCTGAAATCGGTTTCCTGCAATTCTGCCCCGCTTTCAAGTCCTCTTGGCAGCCTTACTTCAGTCTATTTTTGGACGATAGCTGTCATTTATAACTCTGCAGGTTTGTGAATTACAGTGCCCCTGAGCTCCTTTCTTCAACTCGCTTTCTTGTGACCTGGCCGCAACACCGCAGGATGGCTTCAGGCCCTAATCTGGTTCCGGCCCGGCATGCTGAGCCTTTGCTTAATTCCTCTTCCTGGTGGGAAATGAGAGTTAAATTTGCCCGTCCAGACACCTCCAGCTAGCCTCTCATTGGTTCTCGCTATTCCTGTTCATCTTCCGCAGAAATTGCAAACTGGGCCAAACAGGAGGTTAAAGGGACTGACTCTCCAAGTGGGGAGAGTGTTAGTAAAGCGTCTGGAATGTTGCACCCGAGTACCAGGGTACGAAAACTGAGACATATTTGAACACGTCTCCCGATCACATGGTTGATCATACTCTAGGTTCCACATGCATGTTTTAGCTGAAGGAAGAATACCTTAAACCTGGGTAGTTGAAACCCGTGGAATGGGTACCATGCAATATGACTTCAAAGGGTCTTCATTTGCTCACCGAACCTCTCCAATCCTATCACTGCTGCGTTTATGCCCCTGTACACATGCTTGATTCTCTTTCGGAGACATAGCAATCCATAGGTTTTAAGATACTTACTAGTCAGGTACATTCTTAGGCGTTTAATATGCGGTGTTGAGTCCATTTCGTTGAGCAAGGAGTAGCTCTTGTCTATTCCATATTTGGCTTAAGGAACTTTATCTGTGCTCATTTCAATCTCTGGTTTTATGCAGCACCCCAACTCACCTTTACCCTTAAGCAAGAATAAGTTGGTTTTCTAAATTTGAGACCCTGTTCTGTTCTGTAATTCAGTTCCTGTGTAGCCAAGTTTACATTCCGTGTATTACTGATATCTTATGATGTTTCTTTTTCTGTGTGACTTATTTCAGTTAGAATCATCATACCTGAATCCACTCATTGTGCTGCTAAGGGCCTGATGACACAGATTTCATTGCTGAGTGATATTGCTTTGTAAGTAAATACCACAACTTCTTTATCCATTTTTCACTTTCTGCGATGTTGAACTTGTACTGTAAACGAGGTTCTTGTAAACAGAGCCGTTCCAAACTTTGGGGTGGCTGTGTCTTTTTGATTTTAATTTCCCTAAGCTATAGGACCATAAGTGGAAGTGCCCTAGGTTCTGTTGCTTTGTTTTTTAGATGTTTCAGGAAACACCATACACTTCTCCCGAGTGGTTGTTGGCAATTTACATCCCGCCCATCAGCATAACAAGGCTCCCAGTTCTCCATGGCCTGTCCTGCCTTTCTGGATTTTACACTTTTTTCAGATAACCCTTTTGACCGGGGGGAAGTGAGACTTCATTGTAGTGCAGATTTCCTTTGCAAGCTTGCTTGGTTGGCCAAAAAGGGCGTATGCGTTTTTTCCTGAATATATTCAGGAAAAAACGCATACGCCCTTTTTGGCCAAGTGCATCATTGTGGACGTTCTGCCTCTTTTCCTATGCTTTCAATGCAATTCCAGTCTACCTCCTGAAATCGGTTTCCTGCAATTCTGCCCCGCTTTCAAGTCCTCTTGGCAGCCTTACTTCAGTCTATTTTTGGACGATAGCTGTCATTTATAACTCTGCATGTGTGTGAATTACAGTGCCCCTGAGCTCCTTTCTTCAACTTGCTTTCTTGTGACCTGGCCGCAACACCGCAGGATGGCTTCAGGCCCTAATCTGGTTCCGGCACGGCACGCTGAGCCTTTGGTTATTTCCTCTTCCTGGTGGGAAATGAGAGTTAAATTTGCCCGTCCAGACACCTCCAGCTAGTCTCTCATTGGTTCTCGCTATTCCTGTTCATCTTCCGCAGAAATTGCAAACTGGGCCAAACAGGAGGTTAAAGGTGCTGACTCTCCAAGTGGGGAGAGTGTTAGTAAAGCGTCTGGAATGTTGCACCCGAGTACCAGGGGAGGAAAACTGAGACATATTTGAACACGTCTCCCGTTCACATGGTTGATCATACTTGGGTTCCACATGCATGTTTTAGCTGAAGGAAGAATACCTTAAACCTGGAGAGTTAAGACCCGTGTAATGGGTACCATGCAATATGACTTCAAAGGGTCTTCATTTGCTCACCGAACCTCTCCAATCCTATCACTGCTGCGTTTATGCCCCTGTACACATGCTTGATTCTCTTTCGGAGACATAGCAATCCATAGGTTTTAAGATACTTACTAGTCAGGTACATTCTTAGGCGTTTAATATGCGGTGTTGAGTCCATTTCGTTGAGCAAGGAGTAGCTCTTGTCTATTCCATATTTGACTTAAGGAACTTTATCTGTGCTCATTTCAATCCCTGGTTTTATGCAGCACCCCAACTCACCTTTCCCCTTAAGCAAGCATAAGTTGGTTTTCTAAATTTGAGTCCCTGTTCTGTTCTGTAATTCAGTTCCTGTGTAGCCAAGTTTACATTCCGTGTATTACTGATATCTTATGATGTTTCTTTTTCTGTGTGACTTACTTCAGTTAGAATCATCATACCTGAATCCACCCATTGTGCTGCTAAGGGCCTGATGACACAGATTTCATTGCTGAGTGATATTGCTTTGTAAGTAAATACCACAACTTCTTTATCCATTTTTCACTTTCTGCGATGTTGAACTTGTACTGTAAACGAGGTTCTTGTAAACAGAGGCCTCCCAAACTTTGGGGTGGCTGTGTCTTTTTGATTTTAATTTCCCTAAGCTATAGGACCATAAGTGGAAGTGCCCTAGGCTCTGTTGCTTTGTTTATTAGATGTTTCAGGAAACACCATACACTTCTCCCGAGTGCCTGTTGGCAATTTACATCCCGCCCATCAGCATAACAAGGCTCCCAGTTCTCCATGGCCTGTCCTGCCTTTCTGGATTTTACACTTTTTTCAGATGGCCCTTTTGACCGGGGGGAAGTGAGACTTCATTGTAGTGCAGATTTCCTTTGCAAGCTTGCTTGGTTGGCCAAAAAGGGCGTATGCGTTTTTTCCTGAATATATTCAGGAAAAAACGCATACGCCCTTTTTGGCCAAGTGCATCATTGTGGACGTTCTGCCTCTTTTCCTATGCTTTCAATGCAATTCCAGTCTACCTCCTGAAATCGGATTCCTGCAATTCTGCTCCGCTTTCAAGTCCTCTTGGCAGCCTTACTTCAGTCTATTTTTGGACGATAGCTGTCATTTATAACTCTGCAGGTTTGTGAATTACAGTGCCCCTGAGCTCCTTTCTTCAACTCGCTTTCTTTTGAGCTGGCCGCAACACCGCAGAATGGCTTCAGGCCCTAATCTGGTTCCGGTACGGCACGCTGAGCCTTTGGTTATTTCCTCTTCCTGTTGGGAAATGAGAGTTAAATTTGCCCGTCCAGACACCTCCAGCTAGCCTCTCATTGGTTCTCGCTATTCCTGTTCATCTTCCGCAGAAATTGCAAACTGGGCCAAACAGGAGGTTAAAGGGACTGACTCTCCAAGTGGGGAGAGTGTTAGTATAGCGTCTGGAATGTTGCACCCGAGTACCAGGGGAGGAAAACTGAGACATATTTGAATACGTCTCCCGTTCACATGGTTGATTATACTTGGGTTCCACATGCATGTTTTAGCTGAAGGAAGAATACCTTAAACCTGGAGAGTTGAGACCCGTGTAATGGGTACCATGCAATATGACTTCAAAGGGTCTTCATTTGCTCACCGAACCTCTCCAATCCTATCACTGCTGCGTTTATGCCCCTGTACACATGCTTGATTCTCTTTCGGAGACATAGCAATCCATAGGTTTTAAGATACTTACTAGTCAGGTACATTCTTAGGCGTTTAATATGCGGTGTTGAGTCCATTTCGTTGAGCAAGGAGTAGCTCTTGTCTATTCCATATTTGGCTTAAGGAACTTTATCTGTGCTCATTTCAATCTCTGGTTTTATGCAGCACCCCAACTCACCTTTACCCTTAAGCAAGCATAAGTTGGTTTTCTAAATTTGAGACCCTGTTCTGTTCTGTAATTCAGTTCCTGTGTAGCCAAGTTTACATTCCGTGTATTACTGATATCTTATGATGTTTCTTTTTCTGTGTGACTTACTTCAGTTAGAATCATCATACCTGAATCCACTCATTGTGCTGCTAAGGGCCTGATGACACAGATTTCATTGCTGAGTGATATTGCTTTGTAAGTAAATACCACAACTTCTTTATCCATTTTTCACTTTCTGCGATGTTGAACTTGTACTGTAAACGAGGTTCTTGTAAACAGAGCCATTCCAAACTTTGGGGTGGCTGTGTCTTTTTGATTTTAATTTCCCTAAGCTATAGTACCATAAGTGGAAGTGCCCTAGGTTCTGTTGCTTTGATTCTTAGATGTTTCAAGAAACACCATACACTTCTCCCGAGTGGTTGTTGGCAATTTACATCCCGCCCATCAGCATAACAAGGTGCCCAGTTCTCCATGGCCTGTCCTGCCTTTCTGGATTTTACACTTTTTTCAGATGGCCCTTTTGACCGGGGGGAAGTGAGACTTCATTGTAGTGCAGATTTCCTTTGCAAGCTTGCTTGGTTGGCCAAAAAGTGCGTATGCGTTTTTTCCTGAATATATTCAGGAAAAAACGCATATGCCCTTTTTGGCCAAGTGCATCATTGTGGACGTTCTGCCTCTTTTCCTATGCTTTCAATGCAATTCCAGTCTACCTCCTGAAATCGGTTTCCTGCAATTCTGCCCCGCTTTCAAGTCCTCTTGGCAGCCTTACTTCAGTCTATTTTTGGACGATAGCTGTCATTTATAACTCTGCAGGTTTGTGAATTACAGTGCCCCTGAGCTCCTTTCTTCAACTCGCTTTCTTGTGAGCTGGCCGCAACACCGCAGGATGGCTTCAGGCCCTAATCTGGTTCCGGCACGGCACGCTGAGCCTTTGGTTATTTCCTCTTCCTGGTGGGAAATGAGAGTTAAATTTGCCCGTCCAGACACCTCCAGCTAGTCTCTCATTGGTTCTCGCTATTCCTGTTCATCTTCCACAGAAATTGCAAACTGGGCCAAACAGGAGGTTAAAGGCGCTGACTCTCCAAGTGGGGAGAGTGTTATTAAAGCGTCTGGAATGTTGCACCCGAGGACCAGGGGAGGAAAACTGAGACATATTTGAACACGTCTCCCGTTCACATGGTTGATCATACTTGGGTTCCACATGCATGTTTTAGCTGAAGGAAGAATACCTTAAACCTGGAGAGTTGAGACCCGTGTAATGGGTACCATGCAATATGACTTCAAAGGGTCTTCATTTGCTCACCGAACCTCTCCAATCCTATCACTGCTGCGTTTATGCCCCTGTACACATGCTTGATTCTCTTTCGGAGACATAGCAATCCATAGGTTTTAAGATACTTACTAGTCAGGTACATTCTTAGGCGTTTAATATGCGGTGTTGAGTCCATTTCGTTGAGCAAGGAGTAGCTCTTGTCTATTCCATATTTGACTTAAGGAACTTTATCTGTGCTCATTTCAATCTCTGGTTTTATGCAGCACCCCGACTCACCTTTAACCTTAAGCAAGCATAAGTTGGTTTTCTAAATTTGAGACCCTGTTCTGTTCTGTAATTCAGTTCCTGTGTAGCCAAGTTTACATTCCGTGTATTACTGATATCTTATGATGTTTCTTTTTCTGTGTGACTTATTTCAGTTAGAATCATCATACCTGAATCCACACATTGTGATGCTAAGGGCCTGATGACATAGATTTCATTGCTGAGTGATATTGCTTTGTAAGTAAATACCACAACTTGTTTATCCATTTTTCACTTTCTGCGATGTTGAACTTGTACTGTAAACGAGGTTCTTGTAAACAGAGGCGTCCCAAACTTTGGGGTGGCTGTGTATTTTTGATTTTAATTTCCCTAAGCTATAGGACCATAAGTGGCAGTGCCCTAGGCTCTGTTGCTTTGTTTTTTAGATGTTTCAGGAAACACCATACACTTCTCCCGAGTGTTTGTTGGCAATTTACATCCCGCCCTTCAGCATAACAAGGCTCCCAGTTCTCCATGGCCTGTCCTGCCTTTCTGGATTTTACACTTTTTTCAGATGGCCCTTTTGACCGGGGGGAAGTGAGACTTCATTGTAGTGCAGATTTCCTTTGCAAGCTTGCTTGGTTGGCCAAAAAGGGCGTATGCGTTTTTTCCTGAATATATTCAGGAAAAAACGCATACGCCCTTTTTGGCCAAGTGCATCATTGTGGACGTTCTGCCTCTTTTCCTATGCTTTCAATGCAATTCCAGTCTACCTCCTGAAATCGGTTTCCTGCAATTCTGCCCCGCTTTCAAGTCCTCTTGGCAGCCTTACTTCAGTCTATTTTTGGACGATAGCTGTCATTTATAACTCTGCAGGTTTGTGAATTACAGTGCCCCTGAGCTCCTTTCTTCAACTCGCTTTCTTGTGACCTGGCCGCAACACCGCAGGATGGCTTCAGGCCCTAATCTGGTTCCGGCCCGGCATGCTGAGCCTTTGGTTAATTCCTCTTCCTGGTGGGAAATGAGAGTTAAATTTGCCCGTCCAGACACCTCCAGCTAGCCTCTCATTGGTTCTCGCTATTCCTGTTCATCTTCCGCAGAAATTGCAAACTGGGCCAAACAGGAGGTTAAAGGGACTGACTCTCCAAGTGGGGAGAGTGTTAGTAAAGCGTCTGGAATGTTGCACCCGAGTACCAGGGTACGAAAACTGAGACATATTTGAACACGTCTCCCGATCACATGGTTGATCATACTCTAGGTTCCACATGCATGTTTTAGCTGAAGGAAGAATACCTTAAACCTGGGTAGTTGAAACCCGTGGAATGGGTATCATGCAATATGACTTCAAAGGGTCTTCATTTGCTCACCGAACCTCTCCAATCCTATCACTGCTGCGTTTATGCCCCTGTACACATGCTTGATTCTCTTTCGGAGACATAGTAATCCATAGGTTTTAAGATACTTACTAGTCAGGTACATTCTTAGGCGTTTAATATGGGGTGTTGAGTCCATTTCGTTGAGCAAGGAGTAGCTCTTGTCTATTCCATATTTGGCTTAAGGAACTTTATCTGTGCTCATTTCAATCTCTGGTTTTATGCAGCACCCCAACTCACCTTTACCCTTAAGCAAGAATAAGTTGGTTTTCTAAATTTGAGACCCTGTTCTGTTCTGTAATTCAGTTCCTGTGTAGCCAAGTTTCCATTCCGTGTATTACTGATATCTTATGATGTTTCTTTTTCTGTGTGACTTATTTCAGTTAGAATCATCATACCTGAATCCACTCATTCTGCTGCTAAGGGCCTGATGACACAGATTTCATTGCTGAGTGATATTGCTTTGTAAGTAAATACCACAACTTCTTTATCCATTTTTCACTTTCTGCGATGTTGAACTTGTACTGTAAACGAGGTTCTTGTAAACAGAGCCATTCCAAACTTTGGGGTGGCTGTGTCTTTTTGATTTTAATTTCCCTAAGCTATAGGACCATAAGTGGAAGTGCCCTAGGTTCTGTTGCTTTGTTTTTTAGATGTTTCAGGAAACACCATACACTTCTCCCGAGTGGTTGTTGGCAATTTACATCCCGCCCATCAGCATAACAAGGCTCCCAGTTCTCCATGGCCTGTCCTGCCTTTCTGGATTTTACACTTTTTTCAGATGACCCTTTTGACCGGGGGGAAGTGAGACTTCATTGTAGTGCAGATTTCCTTTGCAAGCTTGCTTGGTTGGCCAAAAAGGGCGTATGCGTTTTTTCCTGAATATATTCAGGAAAAAACGCATACGCCCTTTTTGGCCAAGTGCATCATTGTGGACGTTCTGCCTCTTTTCCTATGCTTTCAATGCAATTCCAGTCTACCTCCTGAAATCGGTTTCCTGCAATTCTGCCCCGCTTTCAAGTCCTCTTGGCAGCCTTACTTCAGTCTATTTTTGGACGATAGCTGTCATTTATAACTCTGCAGGTTTGTGAAATACAGTGCCCCTGAGCTCCTTTCTTCAACTCGCTTTCTTGTGACCTGGCCGCAACACCGCAGGATGGCTTCAGGCCCTAATCTGGTTCCGGCCCGGCATGCTGAGACTTTGGTTAATTCCTCTTCCTGGTGGGAAATGAGAGTAAATTTGCCCGTCCAGACACCTCCAGCTAGCCTCTCATTGGTTCTCGCTATTCCTGTTCATCTTCCGCAGAAATTACAAACTGGGCCAAACAGGAGGTTAAAGGGACTGACTCTCCAAGTGGGGAGAGTGTTAGTAAAGCGTCTGGAATGTTGCACCCGAGTACCAGGGGAGGAAAACTGAGACATATTTGAACACGTCTCCCGATCACATGGTTGATCATACTCTGGGTTCCACATGCATGTTTTAGCTGAAGGAAGAATACCTTAAACCTGGGTAGTTGAAACCCGTGGAATGGGTACCATGCAATATGACTTCAAAGGGTCTTCATTTGCTCACCGAACCTCTCCAATCCTATCACTGCTGCGTTTATGCCCCTGTACACATGCTTGATTCTCTTTTGGAGACATAGCAATCCATAGGTTTTACGATACTTACAAGTCAGGTACATTCTTAGGCGTTTAATATGCAGTGTTGAGTCCATTTCGTTGAGCAAGGAGTAGCTCTTGTCTATTCCATATTTGGCTTAAGAAACTTTATCTGTGCTCATTTCAATCTCTGGTTTTATGCAGCACCCCAACTCACCTTTACCCTTAAGCAAGCATAAGTTGGTTTTCTAAATTTGAGACCCTGTTCTGTTCTGTAATTCAGTTCCTGTGAAGCCAAGTTTACATTCCGTGTATTACTGATATCTTATGATGTTTCTTTTTCTGTGTGACTTATTTCAGTTAGAATCATCATACCTGAATCCACTCATTGTGCTGCTAAGGGCCTGATGACATAGATTTCTTTGCTGAGTGATATTGCTTTGTAACTGAATACCACAACTTCTTTATCCATTTTTCACTTTCTGCGATGTTGAACTTGTACTGTAAACGAGGTTCTTGTAAACAGAGCCGTTCCAAACTTTGGGGTGGCTGTGTCTTTTTGATTTTAAATTCCCTAAGCTATAGGACCATAAGTGGAAGTGCCCTAGGCTCTGTTGCTTTGTTTTTTAGATGTTTCAGGAAACACCATACACTTCTCCCAAGTGTCTGTTGGCAATTTACATCCCGCCCATCAGCATAACAAGGCTCCCAGTTCTCCATGGCCTGTTGCCTTTCTGGATTTTACACTTTTTTCAGATGGCCCTTTTGACCGGGGGGAAGTGAGACTTCATTGTAGTGCAGATTTCCTTTGCAAGCTTGCTTGGTTGGCCAAAAAGGGCGTATGCGTTTTTTCCTGAATATATTCAGGAAAAAACGCATACGCCCTTTTTGGCCAAGTGCATCATTGTGGACGTTCTGCCTCTTTTCCTATGCTTTCAATGCAATTCCAGTCTACCTCCTGAAATCGGTTTCCTGCAATTCTGCCCCGCTTTCAAGTCCTCTTGGCAGCCTTACTTCAGTCTATTTTTGGACGATAGCTGTCATTTATAACTCTGCAGGTGTGTGAATTACAGTGCCCCTGAGCTCCTTTCTTCAACTTGCTTTCTTGTGACCTGGCCGCAACACCGCAGGATGGCTTCAGGCCCTAATCTGGTTCCGGCACGGCACGCTGAGCCTTTGGTTATTTCCTCTTCCTGGTGGGAAATGAGAGTTAAATTTGCCCGTCCAGACACCTCCAGCTAGTCTCTCATTGGTTCTCGCTATTCCTGTTCATCTTCCGCAGAAATTGCAAACTGGGCCAAACAGGAGGTTAAAGGTGCTGACTCTCCAAGTGGGGAGAGTGTTAGTAAAGCGTCTGGAATGTTGCACCCGAGTACCAGGGGAGGAAAACTGAGACATATTTGAACACGTCTCCCGTTCACATGGTTGATCATACTTGGGTTCCACATGCATGTTTTAGCTGAAGGAAGAATACCTTAAACCTGGAGAGTTAAGACCCGTGTAATGGGTACCATGCAATATGACTTCAAAGGGTCTTCATTTGCTCACCGAACCTCTCCAATCCTATCACTGCTGCGTTTATGCCCCTGTACACATGCTTGATTCTCTTTCGGAGACATAGCAATCCATAGGTTTTAAGATACTTACTAGTCAGGTACATTCTTAGGCGTTTAATATGCGGTGTTGAGTCCATTTCGTTGAGCAAGGAGTAGCTCTTGTCTATTCCATATTTGACTTAAGGAACTTTATCTGTGCTCATTTCAATCCCTGGTTTTATGCAGCACCCCAACTCACCTTTCCCCTTAAGCAAGCATAAGTTGGTTTTCTAAATTTGAGTCCCTGTTCTGTTCTGTAATTCAGTTCCTGTGTAGCCAAGTTTACATTCCGTGTATTACTGATATCTTATGATGTTTCTTTTTCTGTGTGACTTACTTCAGTTAGAATCATCATACCTGAATCCACCCATTGTGCTGCTAAGGGCCTGATGACACAGATTTCATTGCTGAGTGATATTGCTTTGTAAGTAAATACCACAACTTCTTTATCCATTTTTCACTTTCTGCGATGTTGAACTTGTACTGTAAACGAGGTTCTTGTAAACAGAGGCCTCCCAAACTTTGGGGTGGCTGTGTCTTTTTGATTTTAATTTCCCTAAGCTATAGGACCATAAGTGGAAGTGCCCTAGGCTCTGTTGCTTTGTTTATTAGATGTTTCAGGAAACACCATACACTTCTCCCGAGTGCCTGTTGGCAATTTACATCCCGCCCATCAGCATAACAAGGCTCCCAGTTCTCCATGGCCTGTCCTGCCTTTCTGGATTTTACACTTTTTTCAGATGGCCCTTTTGACCGGGGGGAAGTGAGACTTCATTGTAGTGCAGATTTCCTTTGCAAGCTTGCTTGGTTGGCCAAAAAGGGCGTATGCGTTTTTTCCTGAATATATTCAGGAAAAAACGCATACGCCCTTTTTGGCCAAGTGCATCATTGTGGACGTTCTGCCTCTTTTCCTATGCTTTCAATGCAATTCCAGTCTACCTCCTGAAATCGGATTCCTGCAATTCTGCTCCGCTTTCAAGTCCTCTTGGCAGCCTTACTTCAGTCTATTTTTGGACGATAGCTGTCATTTATAACTCTGCAGGTTTGTGAATTACAGTGCCCCTGAGCTCCTTTCTTCAACTCGCTTTCTTTTGAGCTGGCCGCAACACCGCAGAATGGCTTCAGGCCCTAATCTGGTTCCGGTACGGCACGCTGAGCCTTTGGTTATTTCCTCTTCCTGTTGGGAAATGAGAGTTAAATTTGCCCGTCCAGACACCTCCAGCTAGCCTCTCATTGGTTCTCGCTATTCCTGTTCATCTTCCGCAGAAATTGCAAACTGGGCCAAACAGGAGGTTAAAGGGACTGACTCTCCAAGTGGGGAGAGTGTTAGTATAGCGTCTGGAATGTTGCACCCGAGTACCAGGGGAGGAAAACTGAGACATATTTGAATACGTCTCCCGTTCACATGGTTGATTATACTTGGGTTCCACATGCATGTTTTAGCTGAAGGAAGAATACCTTAAACCTGGAGAGTTGAGACCCGTGTAATGGGTACCATGCAATATGACTTCAAAGGGTCTTCATTTGCTCACCGAACCTCTCCAATCCTATCACTGCTGCGTTTATGCCCCTGTACACATGCTTGATTCTCTTTCGGAGACATAGCAATCCATAGGTTTTAAGATACTTACTAGTCAGGTACATTCTTAGGCGTTTAATATGCGGTGTTGAGTCCATTTCGTTGAGCAAGGAGTAGCTCTTGTCTATTCCATATTTGACTTAAGGAACTTTATCTGTGCTCATTTCAATCTCTGGTTTTATGCAGCACCCCAACTCACCTTTACCCTTAAGCAAGCATAAGTTGGTTTTCTAAATTTGAGACCCTGTTCTGTTCTGTAATTCAGTTCCTGTGTAGCCAAGTTTACATTCCGTGTATTACTGATATCTTATGATGTTTCTTTTTCTGTGTGACTTACTTCAGTTAGAATCATCATACCTGAATCCACTCATTGTGCTGCTAAGGGCCTGATGACACAGATTTCATTGCTGAGTGATATTGCTTTGTAAGTAAATACCACAACTTCTTTATCCATTTTTCACTTTCTGCGATGTTGAACTTGTACTGTAAACGAGGTTCTTGTAAACAGAGCCATTCCAAACTTTGGGGTGGCTGTGTCTTTTTGATTTTAATTTCCCTAAGCTATAGTACCATAAGTGGAAGTGCCCTAGGTTCTGTTGCTTTGATTCTTAGATGTTTCAAGAAACACCATACACTTCTCCCGAGTGGTTGTTGGCAATTTACATCCCGCCCATCAGCATAACAAGGTGCCCAGTTCTCCATGGCCTGTCCTGCCTTTCTGGATTTTACACTTTTTTCAGATGGCCCTTTTGACCGGGGGGAAGTGAGACTTCATTGTAGTGCAGATTTCCTTTGCAAGCTTGCTTGGTTGGCCAAAAAGTGCGTATGCGTTTTTTCCTGAATATATTCAGGAAAAAACGCATATGCCCTTTTTGGCCAAGTGCATCATTGTGGACGTTCTGCCTCTTTTCCTATGCTTTCAATGCAATTCCAGTCTACCTCCTGAAATCGGTTTCCTGCAATTCTGCCCCGCTTTCAAGTCCTCTTGGCAGCCTTACTTCAGTCTATTTTTGGACGATAGCTGTCATTTATAACTCTGCAGGTTTGTGAATTACAGTGCCCCTGAGCTCCTTTCTTCAACTCGCTTTCTTGTGAGCTGGCCGCAACACCGCAGGATGGCTTCAGGCCCTAATCTGGTTCCGGCACGGCACGCTGAGCCTTTGGTTATTTCCTCTTCCTGGTGGGAAATGAGAGTTAAATTTGCCCGTCCAGACACCTCCAGCTAGTCTCTCATTGGTTCTCGCTATTCCTGTTCATCTTCCACAGAAATTGCAAACTGGGCCAAACAGGAGGTTAAAGGCGCTGACTCTCCAAGTGGGGAGAGTGTTATTAAAGCGTCTGGAATGTTGCACCCGAGGACCAGGGGAGGAAAACTGAGACATATTTGAACACGTCTCCCGTTCACATGGTTGATCATACTTGGGTTCCACATGCATGTTTTAGCTGAAGGAAGAATACCTTAAACCTGGAGAGTTGAGACCCGTGTAATGGGTACCATGCAATATGACTTCAAAGGGTCTTCATTTGCTCACCGAACCTCTCCAATCCTATCACTGCTGCGTTTATGCCCCTGTACACATGCTTGATTCTCTTTCGGAGACATAGCAATCCATAGGTTTTAAGATACTTACTAGTCAGGTACATTCTTAGGCGTTTAATATGCGGTGTTGAGTCCATTTCGTTGAGCAAGGAGTAGCTCTTGTCTATTCCATATTTGACTTAAGGAACTTTATCTGTGCTCATTTCAATCTCTGGTTTTATGCAGCACCCCGACTCACCTTTAACCTTAAGCAAGCATAAGTTGGTTTTCTAAATTTGAGACCCTGTTCTGTTCTGTAATTCAGTTCCTGTGTAGCCAAGTTTACATTCCGTGTATTACTGATATCTTATGATGTTTCTTTTTCTGTGTGACTTATTTCAGTTAGAATCATCATACCTGAATCCACACATTGTGATGCTAAGGGCCTGATGACATAGATTTCATTGCTGAGTGATATTGCTTTGTAAGTAAATACCACAACTTGTTTATCCATTTTTCACTTTCTGCGATGTTGAACTTGTACTGTAAACGAGGTTCTTGTAAACAGAGGCGTCCCAAACTTTGGGGTGGCTGTGTATTTTTGATTTTAATTTCCCTAAGCTATAGGACCATAAGTGGCAGTGCCCTAGGCTCTGTTGCTTTGTTTTTTAGATGTTTCAGGAAACACCATACACTTCTCCCGAGTGTTTGTTGGCAATTTACATCCCGCCCTTCAGCATAACAAGGCTCCCAGTTCTCCATGGCCTGTCCTGCCTTTCTGGATTTTACACTTTTTTCAGATGGCCCTTTTGACCGGGGGGAAGTGAGACTTCATTGTAGTGCAGATTTCCTTTGCAAGCTTGCTTGGTTGGCCAAAAAGGGCGTATGCGTTTTTTCCTGAATATATTCAGGAAAAAACGCATACGCCCTTTTTGGCCAAGTGCATCATTGTGGACGTTCTGCCTCTTTTCCTATGCTTTCAATGCAATTCCAGTCTACCTCCTGAAATCGGTTTCCTGCAATTCTGCCCCGCTTTCAAGTCCTCTTGGCAGCCTTACTTCAGTCTATTTTTGGACGATAGCTGTCATTTATAACTCTGCAGGTTTGTGAATTACAGTGCCCCTGAGCTCCTTTCTTCAACTCGCTTTCTTGTGACCTGGCCGCAACACCGCAGGATGGCTTCAGGCCCTAATCTGGTTCCGGCCCGGCATGCTGAGCCTTTGGTTAATTCCTCTTCCTGGTGGGAAATGAGAGTTAAATTTGCCCGTCCAGACACCTCCAGCTAGCCTCTCATTGGTTCTCGCTATTCCTGTTCATCTTCCGCAGAAATTGCAAACTGGGCCAAACAGGAGGTTAAAGGGACTGACTCTCCAAGTGGGGAGAGTGTTAGTAAAGCGTCTGGAATGTTGCACCCGAGTACCAGGGTACGAAAACTGAGACATATTTGAACACGTCTCCCGATCACATGGTTGATCATACTCTAGGTTCCACATGCATGTTTTAGCTGAAGGAAGAATACCTTAAACCTGGGTAGTTGAAACCCGTGGAATGGGTATCATGCAATATGACTTCAAAGGGTCTTCATTTGCTCACCGAACCTCTCCAATCCTATCACTGCTGCGTTTATGCCCCTGTACACATGCTTGATTCTCTTTCGGAGACATAGTAATCCATAGGTTTTAAGATACTTACTAGTCAGGTACATTCTTAGGCGTTTAATATGGGGTGTTGAGTCCATTTCGTTGAGCAAGGAGTAGCTCTTGTCTATTCCATATTTGGCTTAAGGAACTTTATCTGTGCTCATTTCAATCTCTGGTTTTATGCAGCACCCCAACTCACCTTTACCCTTAAGCAAGAATAAGTTGGTTTTCTAAATTTGAGACCCTGTTCTGTTCTGTAATTCAGTTCCTGTGTAGCCAAGTTTCCATTCCGTGTATTACTGATATCTTATGATGTTTCTTTTTCTGTGTGACTTATTTCAGTTAGAATCATCATACCTGAATCCACTCATTCTGCTGCTAAGGGCCTGATGACACAGATTTCATTGCTGAGTGATATTGCTTTGTAAGTAAATACCACAACTTCTTTATCCATTTTTCACTTTCTGCGATGTTGAACTTGTACTGTAAACGAGGTTCTTGTAAACAGAGCCATTCCAAACTTTGGGGTGGCTGTGTCTTTTTGATTTTAATTTCCCTAAGCTATAGGACCATAAGTGGAAGTGCCCTAGGTTCTGTTGCTTTGTTTTTTAGATGTTTCAGGAAACACCATACACTTCTCCCGAGTGGTTGTTGGCAATTTACATCCCGCCCATCAGCATAACAAGGCTCCCAGTTCTCCATGGCCTGTCCTGCCTTTCTGGATTTTACACTTTTTTCAGATGACCCTTTTGACCGGGGGGAAGTGAGACTTCATTGTAGTGCAGATTTCCTTTGCAAGCTTGCTTGGTTGGCCAAAAAGGGCGTATGCGTTTTTTCCTGAATATATTCAGGAAAAAACGCATACGCCCTTTTTGGCCAAGTGCATCATTGTGGACGTTCTGCCTCTTTTCCTATGCTTTCAATGCAATTCCAGTCTACCTCCTGAAATCGGTTTCCTGCAATTCTGCCCCGCTTTCAAGTCCTCTTGGCAGCCTTACTTCAGTCTATTTTTGGACGATAGCTGTCATTTATAACTCTGCAGGTTTGTGAAATACAGTGCCCCTGAGCTCCTTTCTTCAACTCGCTTTCTTGTGACCTGGCCGCAACACCGCAGGATGGCTTCAGGCCCTAATCTGGTTCCGGCCCGGCATGCTGAGACTTTGGTTAATTCCTCTTCCTGGTGGGAAATGAGAGTAAATTTGCCCGTCCAGACACCTCCAGCTAGCCTCTCATTGGTTCTCGCTATTCCTGTTCATCTTCCGCAGAAATTACAAACTGGGCCAAACAGGAGGTTAAAGGGACTGACTCTCCAAGTGGGGAGAGTGTTAGTAAAGCGTCTGGAATGTTGCACCCGAGTACCAGGGGAGGAAAACTGAGACATATTTGAACACGTCTCCCGATCACATGGTTGATCATACTCTGGGTTCCACATGCATGTTTTAGCTGAAGGAAGAATACCTTAAACCTGGGTAGTTGAAACCCGTGGAATGGGTACCATGCAATATGACTTCAAAGGGTCTTCATTTGCTCACCGAACCTCTCCAATCCTATCACTGCTGCGTTTATGCCCCTGTACACATGCTTGATTCTCTTTTGGAGACATAGCAATCCATAGGTTTTACGATACTTACAAGTCAGGTACATTCTTAGGCGTTTAATATGCGGTGTTGAGTCCATTTCGTTGAGCAAGGAGTAGCTCTTGTCTATTCCATATTTGGCTTAAGAAACTTTATCTGTGCTCATTTCAATCTCTGGTTTTATGCAGCACCCCAACTCACCTTTACCCTTAAGCAAGCATAAGTTGGTTTTCTAAATTTGAGACCCTGTTCTGTTCTGTAATTCAGTTCCTGTGAAGCCAAGTTTACATTCCGTGTATTACTGATATCTTATGATGTTTCTTTTTCTGTGTGACTTATTTCAGTTAGAATCATCATACCTGAATCCACTCATTGTGCTGCTAAGGGCCTGATGACATAGATTTCTTTGCTGAGTGATATTGCTTTGTAACTGAATACCACAACTTCTTTATCCATTTTTCACTTTCTGCGATGTTGAACTTGTACTGTAAACGAGGTTCTTGTAAACAGAGCCGTTCCAAACTTTGGGGTGGCTGTGTCTTTTTGATTTTAAATTCCCTAAGCTATAGGACCATAAGTGGAAGTGCCCTAGGCTCTGTTGCTTTGTTTTTTAGATGTTTCAGGAAACACCATACACTTCTCCCAAGTGTCTGTTGGCAATTTACATCCCGCCCATCAGCATAACAAGGCTCCCAGTTCTCCATGGCCTGTTGCCTTTCTGGATTTTACACTTTTTTCAGATGGCCCTTTTGACCGGGGGGAAGTGAGACTTCATTGTAGTGCAGATTTCCTTTGCAAGCTTGCTTGGTTGGCCAAAAAGGGCGTATGCGTTTTTTCCTGAATATATTCAGGAAAAAACGCATACGCCCTTTTTGGCCAAGTGCATCATTGTGGACGTTCTGCCTCTTTTCCTATGCTTTCAATGCAATTCCAGTCTACCTCCTGAAATCGGTTTCCTGCAATTCTGCCCCGCTTTCAAGTCCTCTTGGCAGCCTTACTTCAGTCTATTTTTGGACGATAGCTGTCATTTATAACTCTGCAGGTGTGTGAATTACAGTGCCCCTGAGCTCCTTTCTTCAACTTGCTTTCTTGTGACCTGGCCGCAACACCGCAGGATGGCTTCAGGCCCTAATCTGGTTCCGGCACGGCACGCTGAGCCTTTGGTTATTTCCTCTTCCTGGTGGGAAATGAGAGTTAAATTTGCCCGTCCAGACACCTCCAGCTAGTCTCTCATTGGTTCTCGCTATTCCTGTTCATCTTCCGCAGAAATTGCAAACTGGGCCAAACAGGAGGTTAAAGGTGCTGACTCTCCAAGTGGGGAGAGTGTTAGTAAAGCGTCTGGAATGTTGCACCCGAGTACCAGGGGAGGAAAACTGAGACATATTTGAACACGTCTCCCGTTCACATGGTTGATCATACTTGGGTTCCACATGCATGTTTTAGCTGAAGGAAGAATACCTTAAACCTGGAGAGTTAAGACCCGTGTAATGGGTACCATGCAATATGACTTCAAAGGGTCTTCATTTGCTCACCGAACCTCTCCAATCCTATCACTGCTGCGTTTATGCCCCTGTACACATGCTTGATTCTCTTTCGGAGACATAGCAATCCATAGGTTTTAAGATACTTACTAGTCAGGTACATTCTTAGGCGTTTAATATGCGGTGTTGAGTCCATTTCGTTGAGCAAGGAGTAGCTCTTGTCTATTCCATATTTGACTTAAGGAACTTTATCTGTGCTCATTTCAATCTCTGGTTTTATGCAGCACCCCAACTCACCTTTCCCCTTAAGCAAGCATAAGTTGGTTTTCTAAATTTGAGACCCTGTTCTGTTCTGTAATTCAGTTCCTGTGTAGCCAAGTTTACATTCCGTGTATTACTGATATCTTATGATGTTTCTTTTTCTGTGTGACTTACTTCAGTTAGAATCATCATACCTGAATCCACTCATTGTGCTGCTAAGGGCCTGATGACACAGATTTCATTGCTGAGTGATATTGCTTTGTAAGTAAATACCACAACTTCTTTATCCATTTTTCACTTTCTGCGATGTTGAACTTGTACTGTAAACGAGGTTCTTGTAAACAGAGCCGTTCCAAACTTTGGGGTGGCTGTGTCTTTTTGATTTTAATTTCCCTAAGCTATAGGACCATAAGTGGAAGTGCCCTAGGTTCTGTTGCTTTGTTTTTTAGATGTTTCAGGAAACACCATACACTTCTCCCAAGTGTCTGTTGGCAATTTACATCCCGCCCATCAGCATAACAAGGCTCCCAGTTCTCCATGGCCTGTCCTGCCTTTCTGGATTTTACACTTTTTTCAGATGGCCCTTTTGACCGGGGGGAAGTGAGACTTCATTGTAGTGCAGATTTCCTTTGCAAGCTTGCTTGGTTGGCCAAAAAGGGCGTATGCGTTTTTTCCTGAATATATTCAGGAAAAAACGCATACGCCCTTTTTGGCCAAGTGCATCATTGTGGACGTTCTGCCTCTTTTCCTATGCTTTCAATGCAATTCCAGTCTACCTCCTGAAATCGGTTTCCTGCAATTCTGCCCCGCTTTCAAGTCCTCTTGGCAGCCTTACTTCAGTATATTTTTGGACGATAGCTGTCATTTATAACTCTGCAGGTTTGTGAATTACAGTGCCCCTGAGCTCCTTTCTTCAACTCGGTTTCTTTTGAGCTGGCCGCAACACTGCAGGATAGCTTCAGGCCCTAATCTTGTTCCGGTACGGCACGCTGAGCCTTTGGTTATTTCCTCTTCCTGGTGGGAAATGAGACTTAAATTTGCCCGTCCAGACACCTCCAGCTAGCCTCTCATTGGTTCTCGCTATTCCTGTTCATCTTCCGCAGAAATTGCAAACTGTGCCAAACAGGAGGTTAAAGGCGCTGACTCTCCAAGTGGGGAGAGTGTTAGTAAAGCGTCTGGAATGTTGCACCCGAGTACCAGGGGAGGAAAACTGAGACATATTTGAACACGTCTCCCGTTCACATGGTTGATCATACTTGGGTTCCACATGCATGTTTTAGCTGAAGGAAGAATACCTTAAACCTGGAGAGTTGAGACCCGTGTAATGGGTACCATGCAATATGACTTCAAAGGGTCTTCATTTGCTCACCGAACCTCTCCAATCCTATCACTGCTGCGTTTATGCCCCTGTACACATGCTTGATTCTCTTTCGGAGACATAGCAATCCATAGGTTTTAAGATACTTACTAGTCAGGTACATTCTTAGGCGTTTAATATGGGGTGTTGAGTCCATTTCGTTGAGCAAGGAGTAGCTCTTGTCTATTCCATATTTGGCTTAAGGAACTTTATCTGTGCTCATTTCAATCTCTGGTTTTATGCAGCACCCCAACTCACCTTTACCCGTAAGCAAGCATAAGTTGGTTTTCTAAATTTGAGACCCTGTTCTGTTCTGTAATTCAGTTCCTGTGTAGCCAAGTTTACATTCCGTGTATTACTGATATCTTATGATGTTTCTTTTTCTGTGTGACTTATTTCAGTTAGAATCATCATACCTGAATCCACTCATTGTGATGCTAAGGGCCTGATGACATAGATTTCATTGCTGAGTGATATAGCTTTGTAAGTAAATACCACAACTTCTTTATCCATTTTTCACTTTCTGCGATGTTGAACTTGTACTGTAAACGAGGTTCTTGTAAACAGAGGCGTCCCAAACTTCGGGGTGGCTGTGTATTTTTGATTTTAATTTCCCTAAGCTATAGGACCATAAGTGGCAGTGCCCTAGGCTCTGTTGCTTTGTTTTCTAGATGTTTCAGGAAACACCATACACTTCTCCCGAGTGTTTGTTGGCAATTTACATCCCGCCCTTCAGCATAACAAGGCTCCCAGTTCTCCATGGCCTGTCCTGCCTTTCTGGATTTTACACTTTTTTCAGATGGCCCTTTTGACCGGGGGGAAGTGAGACTTCATTGTAGTGCAGATTTCCTTTGCAAGCTTGCTTGGTTGGCCAAAAAGGGCGTATGCGTTTTTTCCTGAATATATTCAGGAAAAAACGCATACGCCCTTTTTGGCCAAGTGCATCATTGTGGACGTTCTGCCTCTTTTCCTATGCTTTCAATGCAATTCCAGTCTACCTCCTGAAATCGGTTTCCTGCAATTCTGCCCCGCTTTCAAGTCCTCTTGGCAGCCTTACTTCAGTCTATTTTTGGACGATAGCTGTCATTTATAACTCTGCAGGTTTGTGAATTACAGTGCCCCTGAGCTCCTTTCTTCAACTCGCTTTCTTGTGACCTGGCCGCAACACCGCAGGATGGCTTCAGGCCCTAATCTGGTTTTGGCCCGGCATGCTGAGCCTTTGGTTAATTCCTCTTCCTGGTGGGAAATGAGAGTTAAATTTGCCCGTCCAGACACCTCCAGCTAGCCTCTCATTGGTTCTCGCTATTCCTGTTCATCTTCCACAGAAATTGCAAACTGGGCCAAACAGGAGGTTAAAGGGACTGACTCTCCAAGTGGGGAGAGTGTTAGTAAAGCGTCTGGAATGTTGCACCCGAGTACCAGGGTACGAAAACTGAGACATATTTGAACACGTCTCCCGATCACATGGTTGATCATACTCTAGGTTCCACATGCATGTTTTAGCTGAAGGAAGAATACCTTAAACCTGGGTATTTGAAACCCGTGGAATGGGTACCATGCAATATGACTTCAAAGGGTCTTCATTTGCTCACCGAACCTCTCCAATCCTATCACTGCTGCGTTTATGCCCCTGTACACATGCTTGATTCTCTTTCGGAGACATAGCAATCCATAGGTTTTACGATACTTACTAGTCAGGTACATTCTTAGGCGTTTAATATGCGGTGTTGAGTCCATTTCGTTGAGCAAGGAGTAGCTCTTGTCTATTCCATATTTGGCTTAAGGAACTTTATTTGTGCTCATTTCAATCTCTGGTTTTATGCAGCACCCCAACTCACCTTTACCCTTAAGCAAGAATAAGTTGGTTTTCTAAATTTGAGACCCTGTTCTGTTCTGTAATTCAGTTCCTGTGTAGCCAAGTTTCCATTCCGTGTATTACTGATATCTTATGATGTTTCTTTTTCTGTGTGACTTATTTCAGTTAGAATCATCATACCTGAATCCACTCATTGTGCTGCTAAGGGCCTGATGACACAGATTTCATTGCTGAGTGATATTGCTTTGTAAGTAAATACCACAACTTCTTTATCCATTTTTCACTTTCTGCGATGTTGAACTTGTACTGTAAACGAGGTTCTTGTAAACAGAGCCGTTCCAAACTTTGGGGTGGCTGTGTCTTTTTGATTTTAATTTCCCTAAGCTATAGGACCATAAGTGGAAGTGCCCTAGGTTCTGTTGCTTTGTTTTTTAGATGTTTCAGGAAACACCATACACTTCTCCCGAGTGGTTGTTGGCAATTTACATCCCGCCCATCAGCATAACAAGGCTCCCAGTTCTCCATGGCCTGTTGCCTTTCTGGATTTTACACTTTTTTCAGATGGCCCTTTTGACCGGGGGGAAGTGAGACTTCATTGTAGTGCAGATTTCCTTTGCAAGCTTGCTTGGTTGGCCAAAAAGGGCGTATGCGTTTTTTCCTGAATATATTCAGGAAAAAACGCATACGCCCTTTTTGGCCAAGTGCATCATTGTGGACGTTCTGCCTCTTTTCCTATGCTTTCAATGCAATTCCAGTCTACCTCCTGAAATCGGTTTCCTGCAATTCTGCCCCGCTTTCAAGTCCTCTTGGCTGCCTTACTTCAGTCTATTTTTGGACGATAGCTGTCATTTATAACTCTGCAGGTTTGTGAATTACAGTGCCCCTGAGCTCCTTTCTTCAACTTGCTTTCTTGTGACCTGGCCGCAACACCGCAGGATGGCTTCAGGCCCTAATCTGGTTCCGGCACGGCACGCTGAGCCTTTGGTTATTTCCTCTTCCTGGTGGGAAATGAGAGTTAAATTTGCCCGTCCAGACACCTCCAGCTAGTCTCTCATTGGTTCTCGCTATTCCTGTTCATCTTCTGCAGAAATTGCAAACTGTGCCAAACAGGAGGTTAAAGGCGCTGACTCTCCAAGTGGGGAGAGTGTTAGTAAAGCGTCTGGAATGTTGCACCCGAGTACCAGGGGAGGAAAACTGAGACATATTTGAACACGTCTCCCGTTCACATGGTTGATCATACTTGGGTTCCACATGCATGTTTTAGCTGAAGGAAGAATACCTTAAACCTGGGTAGTTGAAACCCGTGGAATGGGTACCATGCAATATGACTTCAAAGGGTCTTCATTTGCTCACCGAACCTCTCCAATCCTATCACTGCTGCGTTTATGCCCCTGTACACATGCTTGATTCTCTTTCGGATACATAGCAATCCATAGGTTTTAAGATACTTACTAGTCAGGTACATTCTTAGGCGTTTAATATGGGGTGTTGAGTCCATTTCGTTGAGCAAGGAGTAGCTCTTGTCTATTCCATATTTGGCTTAAGGAACTTTATCTGTGCTCATTTCAATCTCTGGTTTTATGCAGCACCCCAACTCACCTTTACCCTTAAGCAAGCATAAGTTGTTTTTCTAAATTTGAGACCCTGTTCTGTTCTGTAATTCAGTTCCTGTGTAGCCAAGTTTCCATTCCGTGTATTACTGATATCTTATGATGTTTCTTTTTCTGTGTGACTTATTTCAGTTAGAATCATCATACCTGAATCCACTCATTGTGCTGCTAAGGGCCTGATGACACAGATTTCATTGCTGAGTGATACTGCTTTGTAAGTAAATACCACAACTTCTTTATCCATTTTTCACTTTCTGCGATGTTGAACTTGTACTGTAAACGAGGTTCTTGTAAACAGAGGCGTCCCAAACTTCGGGGTGGCTGTGTATTTTTGATTTTAATTTCCCTAAGCTATAGGACCATAAGTGGCAGTGCCCTAGGCTCTGTTGCTTTGTTTTCTAGATGTTTCAGGAAACACCATACACTTCTCCCGAGTGTTTGTTGGCAATTTACATCCCGCCCTTCAGCATAACAAGGCTCCCAGTTCTCCATGGCCTGTCCTGCCTTTCTGGATTTTACACTTTTTTCAGATGGCCCTTTTGACCGGGGGGAAGTGAGACTTCATTGTAGTGCAGATTTCCTTTGCAAGCTTGCTTGGTTGGCCAAAAAGGGCGTATGCGTTTTTTCCTGAATATATTCAGGAAAAAACGCATACGCCCTTTTTGGCCAAGTGCATCATTGTGGACGTTCTGCCTCTTTTCCTATGCTTTCAATGCAATTCCAGTCTACCTCCTGAAATCGGTTTCCTGCAATTCTGCCCCGCTTTCAAGTCCTCTTGGCAGCCTTACTTCAGTCTATTTTTGGACGATAGCTGTCATTTATAACTCTGCAGGTTTGTGAATTACAGTGCCCCTGAGCTCCTTTCTTCAACTCGCTTTCTTGTGACCTGGCCGCAACACCGCAGGATGGCTTCAGGCCCTAATCTGGTTTTGGCCCGGCATGCTGAGCCTTTGGTTAATTCCTCTTCCTGGTGGGAAATGAGAGTTAAATTTGCCCGTCCAGACACCTCCAGCTAGCCTCTCATTGGTTCTCGCTATTCCTGTTCATCTTCCACAGAAATTGCAAACTGGGCCAAACAGGAGGTTAAAGGGACTGACTCTCCAAGTGGGGAGAGTGTTAGTAAAGCGTCTGGAATGTTGCACCCGAGTACCAGGGTACGAAAACTGAGACATATTTGAACACGTCTCCCGATCACATGGTTGATCATACTCTAGGTTCCACATGCATGTTTTAGCTGAAGGAAGAATACCTTAAACCTGGGTATTTGAAACCCGTGGAATGGGTACCATGCAATATGACTTCAAAGGGTCTTCATTTGCTCACCGAACCTCTCCAATCCTATCACTGCTGCGTTTATGCCCCTGTACACATGCTTGATTCTCTTTCGGAGACATAGCAATCCATAGGTTTTACGATACTTACTAGTCAGGTACATTCTTAGGCGTTTAATATGCGGTGTTGAGTCCATTTCGTTGAGCAAGGAGTAGCTCTTGTCTATTCCATATTTGGCTTAAGGAACTTTATTTGTGCTCATTTCAATCTCTGGTTTTATGCAGCACCCCAACTCACCTTTACCCTTAAGCAAGAATAAGTTGGTTTTCTAAATTTGAGACCCTGTTCTGTTCTGTAATTCAGTTCCTGTGTAGCCAAGTTTCCATTCCGTGTATTACTGATATCTTATGATGTTTCTTTTTCTGTGTGACTTATTTCAGTTAGAATCATCATACCTGAATCCACTCATTGTGCTGCTAAGGGCCTGATGACACAGATTTCATTGCTGAGTGATATTGCTTTGTAAGTAAATACCACAACTTCTTTATCCATTTTTCACTTTCTGCGATGTTGAACTTGTACTGTAAACGAGGTTCTTGTAAACAGAGCCGTTCCAAACTTTGGGGTGGCTGTGTCTTTTTGATTTTAATTTCCCTAAGCTATAGGACCATAAGTGGAAGTGCCCTAGGTTCTGTTGCTTTGTTTTTTAGATGTTTCAGGAAACACCATACACTTCTCCCGAGTGGTTGTTGGCAATTTACATCCCGCCCATCAGCATAACAAGGCTCCCAGTTCTCCATGGCCTGTTGCCTTTCTGGATTTTACACTTTTTTCAGATGGCCCTTTTGACCGGGGGGAAGTGAGACTTCATTGTAGTGCAGATTTCCTTTGCAAGCTTGCTTGGTTGGCCAAAAAGGGCGTATGCGTTTTTTCCTGAATATATTCAGGAAAAAACGCATACGCCCTTTTTGGCCAAGTGCATCATTGTGGACGTTCTGCCTCTTTTCCTATGCTTTCAATGCAATTCCAGTCTACCTCCTGAAATCGGTTTCCTGCAATTCTGCCCCGCTTTCAAGTCCTCTTGGCTGCCTTACTTCAGTCTATTTTTGGACGATAGCTGTCATTTATAACTCTGCAGGTTTGTGAATTACAGTGCCCCTGAGCTCCTTTCTTCAACTTGCTTTCTTGTGACCTGGCCGCAACACCGCAGGATGGCTTCAGGCCCTAATCTGGTTCCGGCACGGCACGCTGAGCCTTTGGTTATTTCCTCTTCCTGGTGGGAAATGAGAGTTAAATTTGCCCGTCCAGACACCTCCAGCTAGTCTCTCATTGGTTCTCGCTATTCCTGTTCATCTTCTGCAGAAATTGCAAACTGTGCCAAACAGGAGGTTAAAGGCGCTGACTCTCCAAGTGGGGAGAGTGTTAGTAAAGCGTCTGGAATGTTGCACCCGAGTACCAGGGGAGGAAAACTGAGACATATTTGAACACGTCTCCCGTTCACATGGTTGATCATACTTGGGTTCCACATGCATGTTTTAGCTGAAGGAAGAATACCTTAAACCTGGGTAGTTGAAACCCGTGGAATGGGTACCATGCAATATGACTTCAAAGGGTCTTCATTTGCTCACCGAACCTCTCCAATCCTATCACTGCTGCGTTTATGCCCCTGTACACATGCTTGATTCTCTTTCGGAGACATAGCAATCCATAGGTTTTAAGATACTTACTAGTCAGGTACATTCTTAGGCGTTTAATATGGGGTGTTGAGTCCATTTCGTTGAGCAAGGAGTAGCTCTTGTCTATTCCATATTTGGCTTAAGGAACTTTATCTGTGCTCATTTCAATCTCTGGTTTTATGCAGCACCCCAACTCACCTTTACCCTTAAGCAAGCATAAGTTGTTTTTCTAAATTTGAGACCCTGTTCTGTTCTGTAATTCAGTTCCTGTGTAGCCAAGTTTCCATTCCGTGTATTACTGATATCTTATGATGTTTCTTTTTCTGTGTGACTTATTTCAGTTAGAATCATCATACCTGAATCCACTCATTGTGCTGCTAAGGGCCTGATGACACAGATTTCATTGCTGAGTGATACTGCTTTGTAAGTAAATACCACAACTTCTTTATCCATTTTTCACTTTCTGCGATGTTGAACTTGTACTGTAAACGAGGTTCTTGTAAACAGAGCCATTCCAAACTTTAGGGTGGCTGTGTCTTTTTGATTTTAATTTCCCTAAGCTATAGGACCATAAGTGGAAGTGCCCTAGGCTCTGTTGCTTTGTTTTTTAGATGTTTCAGGAAACACCATACACTTCTCCCAAGTGTCTGTTGGCAATTTACATCCCGCCCATCAGCATAACAAGGCTCCCAGTTCTCAGTGGCCTGTTGCCTTTCTGGATTTTACACTTTTTTCAGATGGCCCTTTTGACCGGGGGGAAGTGAGACTTCATTGTAGTGCAGATTTCCTTTGCAAGCTTGCTTGGTTGGCCAAAAAGGGCGTATGCGTTTTTTCCTGAATATATTCAGGAAAAAACGCATACGCCCTTTTTGGCCAAGTGCATCATTGTGGACGTTCTGCCTCTTTTCCTATGCTTTCAATGCAATTCCAGTCTACCTCCTGAAATCGGTTTCCTGCAATTCTGCCCCGCTTTCAAGTCCTCTTGGCAGCCTTACTTCAGTCTATTTTTGGACGATAGCTGTCATTTATAACTCTGCAGGTGTGTGAATTACAGTGCCCCTGAGCTCCTTTCTTCAACTTGCTTTCTTGTGACCTGGCCGCAACACCGCAGGATGGCTTCAGGCCCTAATCTGGTTCCGGCACGGCACGCTGAGCCTTTGGTTATTTCCTCTTCCTGTTGGGAAATGAGAGTTAAATTTGCCCGTCCAGACACCTCCAGCTAGCCTCTCATTGATTCTCGCTATTCCTGTTCATCTTCCGCAGAAATTGCAAACTGGGCCAAACAGGAGGTTAAAGGGACTGACTCTCCAAGTGGGGAGAGTGTTAGTAAAGCGTCTGGAATGTTGCACCCGAGTACCAGGGGAGGAAAACTGAGACATATTTGAACACGTCTCCCGTTCACATGGTTGATCGTACTTGGGTTCCACATGCATGTTTTAGCTGAAGGAAGAATACCTTAAACCTGGAGAGTTGAGACCAGTGTAATGGGTACCATGCAATATGACTTCAAAGGGTCTTCATTTGCTCACCGAACCTCTCCAATCCTATCACTGCTGCGTTTATGCCCCTGTACACATGCTTGATTCTCTTTCGGAGACATAGCAATCCATAGGTTTTAAGATACTTACTAGTCAGGTACATTCTTAGGCGTTTAATATGCGGTGTTGAGTCCATTTCGTTGAGCAAGGAGTAGCTCTTGTCTATTCCATATTTGACTTAAGGAACTTTATCTGTTCTCATTTCAATCTCTGGTTTTATGCAGCACCCCAACTCACCTTTACCCTTAAGCAAGCATAAGTTGGTTTTCTAAATTTGAGACCCTAATCTGTTTTGTAATTCAGTTCCTGTGTAGCCAAGTTTACATTCCGTGTATTACTGATATCTTATGATGTTTCTTTTTCTGTGTGACTTATTTCAGTTAGAATCATCATACCTGAATCCACTCATTGTGATGCTAAGGGCCTGATGACATAGATTTCATTGCTGAGTGTTATTGCTTTGTAAGTAAATACCACAACTTCTTTATCCATTTTTCACTTTCTGCGATGTTGAACTTGTACTGTAAACGAGGTTCTTGTAAACAGAGGCGTCCCAAACTTTGGGGTGTGTGTGTCTTTTTTATTTTAATTTCCCTAAGCTATAGGACCATAAGTGGCAGTGCCCTAGGCTCTGTTGCTTTGTTTTTTAGATGTTTCAGGAAACACCATACACTTCTCCCGAGTGTTTGTTGGCAATTTACATCCCGCCCATCAGCATAACAAGGCTCCCAGTTCTCCATGGCCTGTGCTGCCTTTCTGGATTTTACACTTTTTTCAGATGGCCCTTTTGACCGGGGGGAAGTGAGACTTCATTGTAGTGCAGATTTCCTTTGCAAGCTTGCTTAGTTGGCCAAAAAGGGCGTATGCGTTTTTTCCTGAATATATTCAGGAAAAAACGCATACGCCCTTTTTGTCCAAGTGCATCATTGTGGACGTTCTGCCTCTTTTCCTATGCTTTCAATGCAATTCCAGTCTACCTCCTGAAATCGGTTTCCTGCAATTCTGCCCCGCTTTCAAGTCCTCTTGGCAGCCTTACTTCAGTCTATTTTTGGACGATAGCTGTCATTTATAACTCTGCAGGTTTGTGAATTACAGTGCCCCTGAGCTCCTTTCTTCAACTCGCTTTCTTGTGACCTGGCCGCAACACCGCAGGATGTCTTCAGGCCCTAATCTGGTTCCGGCCCGGCATGCTGAGCCTTTGGTTAATTCCTCTTCCTGGTGGGAAATGAGAGTTAAATTTGCCCGTCCAGACACCTCCAGCTAGCCTCTCATTGGTTCTCGCTATTCCTGTTCATCTTCCGCAGAAATTGCAAACTGGGCCAAACAGGAGGTTAAAGGGACTGACTCTCCAAGTGGGGAGAGTGTTAGTAAAGCGTCTGGAATGTTGCACCCGAGTACCAGGGGAGGAAAACTGAGACATATTTGAACACGTCTCCTGATCACATGGTTGATCATACTCTAGGTTCCACATGCATGTTTTAGCTGAAGGAAGAATACCTTAAACCTGGGTAGTTGAAACCCGTGGAATGGGTATCATGCAATATGACTTCAAAGGGTCTTCATTTGCTCACCGAACCTCTCCAATCCTATCACTGCTGCGTTTATGCCCCTGTACACATGCTTGATTCTCTTTCGGAGACATAGCAATCCATAGGTTTTAAGATACTTACTAGTCAGGTACATTCTTAGGCGTTTAATATGCGGTGTTGAGTCCATTTCGTTGAGCAAGGAGTAGCTCTTGTCTATTCCATATTTGGCTTAAGGAACTTTATCTGTGCTCATTTCAATCTCTGGTTTTATGCAGCACCCCAACTCACCTTTACCCTTAAGCAAGAATAAGTTGGTTTTCTAAATTTGAGACCCTGTTCTGTTCTGTAATTCAGTTCCTGTGTAGCCAAGTTTCCATTCCGTGTATTACTGATATCTTATGATGTTTCTTTTTCTGTGTGACTTATTTCAGTTAGAATCATCATACCTGAATCCACTCATTGTGCTGCTAAGGGCCTGATGACACAGATTTCATTGCTGAGTGATATTGCTTTGTAAGTAAATACCACAACTTCTTTATCCATTTTTCACTTTCTGCGATGTTGAACTTGTACTGTAAACGAGGTTCTTGTAAACAGAGCCGTTCCAAACTTTGGGGTGGCTGTGTCTTTTTGATTTTAATTTCCCTAAGCTATAGGACCATAAGTGGAAGTGCCCTAGGTTCTGTTGCTTTGTTTTTTAGATGTTTCAGGAAACACCATACACTTCTCCCGAGTGGTTGTTGGCAATTTACATCCCGCCCATCAGCATAACAAGGCTCCCAGTTCTCCATGGCCTGTCCTGCCTTTCTGGATTTTACACTTTTTTCAGATGACCCTTTTGACCGGGGGGAAGTGAGACTTCATTGTAGTGCAGATTTCCTTTGCAAGCTTGCTTGGTTGGCCAAAAAGGGCGTATGCGTTTTTTCCTGAATATATTCAGGAAAAAACGCATACGCCCTTTTTGGCCAAGTGCATCATTGTGGACGTTCTGCCTCTTTTCCTATGCTTTCAATGCAATTCCAGTCTACCTCCTAAAATCGGTTTCCTGCAATTCTGCCCCACTTTCAAGTCCTCTTGGCAGCCTTACTTCAGTCTATTTTTGGACGATAGCTGTCATTTATAACTCTGCAGGTTTGTGAAATACAGTGCCCCTGAGCTCCTTTCTTCAACTCGCTTTCTTGTGACCTGGCCGCAACACCGCAGGATGGCTTCAGGCCCTAATCTGGTTCCGGCCCGGCATGCTGAGCCTTTGGTTAATTCCTCTTCCTGGTGGGAAATGAGAGTAAATTTGCCCGTCCAGACACCTCCAGCTAGCCTCTCATTGGTTCTCGCTATTCCTGTTCATCTTCCGCAGAAATTACAAACTGGGCCAAACAGGAGGTTAAAGGGACTGACTCTCCAAGTGGGGAGAGTGTTAGTAAAGCGTCTGGAATGTTGCACCCGAGTACCAGGGGAGGAAAACTGAGACATATTTGAACACGTCTCCCGATCACATGGTTGATCATACTCTGGGTTCCACATGCATGTTTTAGCTGAAGGAAGAATACCTTAAACCTGGGTAGTTGAAACCCGTGGAATGGGTACCATGCAATATGACTTCAAAGGGTCTTCATTTGCTCACCGAACCTCTCCAATCCTATCACTGCTGCGTTTATGCCCCTGTACACATGCTTGATTCTCTTTTGGAGACATAGCAATCCATAGGTTTTACGATACTTACAAGTCAGGTACATTCTTAGGCGTTTAATATGCGGTGTTGAGTCCATTTCGTTGAGCAAGGAGTAGCTCTTGTCTATTCCATATTTGGCTTAAGGAACTTTATCTGTGCTCATTTCAATCTCTGGTTTTATGCAGCACCCCAACTCACCTTTACCCTTAAGCAAGCATAAGTTGGTTTTCTAAATTTGAGACCCTGTTCTGTTCTGTAATTCAGTTCCTGTGAAGCCAAGTTTCCATTCCGTGTATTACTGATATCTTATGATGTTTCTTTTTCTGTGTGACTTATTTCAGTTAGAATCATCATACCTGAATCCACTCATTGTGCTGCTAAGGGCCTGATGACATAGATTTCTTTGCTGAGTGATATTGCTTTGTAACTGAATACGACAACTTCTTTATCCATTTTTCACTTTCTGCGATGTTGAACTTGTACTGTAAACGAGGTTCTTGTAAACAGAGCCATTCCAAACTTTGGGGTGGCTGTGTCTTTTTGATTTTAAATTCCCTAAGCTATAGGACCATAAGTGGAAGTGCCCTAGGCTCTGTTGCTTTGTTTTTTAGATGTTTCAGGAAACACCATACACTTCTCCCAAGTGTCTGTTGGCAATTTACATCCCGCCCATCAGCATAACAAGGCTCCCAGTTCTCAATGGCCTGTTGCCTTTCTGGATTTTACACTTTTTTCAGATGGCCCTTTTGACCGGGGGGAAGTGAGACTTCATTGTAGTGCAGATTTCCTTTGCAAGCTTGCTTGGTTGGCCAAAAAGGGCGTATGCGTTTTTTCCTGAATATATTCAGGAAAAAACGCATACGCCCTTTTTGGCCAAGTGCATCATTGTGGACGTTCTGCCTCTTTTCCTATGCTTTCAATGCAATTCCAGTCTACCTCCTGAAATCGGTTTCCTGCAATTCTGCCCCGCTTTCAAGTCCTCTTGGCAGCCTTACTTCAGTCTATTTTTGGACGATAGCTGTCATTTATAACTCTGCAGGTGTGTGAATTACAGTGCCCCTGAGGTCCTTTCTTCAACTTGCTTTCTTGTGACCTGGCCGCAACACCGCAGGATGGCTTCAGGCCCTAATCTGGTTCCGGCACGGCACGCTGAGCCTTTGGTTATTTCCTCTTCCTGGTGGGAAATGAGAGTTAAATTTGCCCGTCCAGACACCTCCAGCTAGTCTCTCATTGGTTCTCGCTATTCCTGTTCATCTTCCGCAGAAATTGCAAACTGGGCCAAACAGGAGGTTAAAGGTGCTGACTCTCCAAGTGGGGAGAGTGTTAGTAAAGCGTCTGGAATGTTGCACCCGAGTACCAGGGGAGGAAAACTGAGACATATTTGAACACGTCTCCCGTTCACATGGTTGATCATACTTGGGTTCCACATGCATGTTTTAGCTGAAGGAAGAATACCTTAAACCTGGAGAGTTAAGACCCGTGTAATGGGTACCATGCAATATGACTTCAAAGGGTCTTCATTTGCTCACCGAACCTCTCCAATCCTATCACTGCTGCGTTTATGCCCCTGTACACATGCTTGATTCTCTTTCGGAGACATAGCAATCCATAGGTTTTAAGATACTTACTAGTCAGGTACATTCTTAGGCGTTTAATATGCGGTGTTGAGTCCATTTCGTTGAGCAAGGAGTAGCTCTTGTCTATTCCATATTTGACTTAAGGAACTTTATCTGTGCTCATTTCAATCTCTGGTTTTATGCAGCACCCCAACTCACCTTTCCCCTTAAGCAAGCATAAGTTGGTTTTCTAAATTTGAGACCCTGTTCTGTTCTGTAATTCAGTTCCTGTGTAGCCAAGTTTACATTCCGTGTATTACTGATATCTTATGATGTTTCTTTTTCTGTGTGACTTACTTCAGTTAGAATCATCATACCTGAATCCACTCATTGTGCTGCTAAGGGCCTGATGACACAGATTTCATTGCTGAGTGATATTGCTTTGTAAGTAAATACCACAACTTCTTTATCCATTTTTCACTTTCTGCGATGTTGAACTTGTACTGTAAACGAGGTTCTTGTAAACAGAGCCGTTCCAAACTTTGGGGTGGCTGTGTCTTTTTGATTTTAATTTCCCTAAGCTATAGGACCATAAGTGGAAGTGCCCTAGGTTCTGTTGCTTTGTTTTTTAGATGTTTCAGGAAACACCATACACTTCTCCCGAGTGGTTGTTGGCAATTTACATCCCGCCCATCAGCATAACAAGGCTCCCAGTTCTCCATGGCCTGTCCTGCCTTTCTGGATTTTACACTTTTTTCAGATGACCCTTTTGACCGGGGGGAAGTGAGACTTCATTGTAGTGCAGATTTCCTTTGCAAGCTTGCTTGGTTGGCCAAAAAGGGCGTATGCGTTTTTTCCTGAATATATTCAGGAAAAAACGCATACGCCCTTTTTGGCCAAGTGCATCATTGTGGACGTTCTGCCTCTTTTCCTATGCTTTCAATGCAATTCCAGTCTACCTCCTGAAATCGGTTTCCTGCAATTCTGCCCCACTTTCAAGTCCTCTTGGCAGCCTTACTTCAGTCTATTTTTGGACGATAGCTGTCATTTATAACTCTGCAGGTTTGTGAAATACAGTGCCCCTGAGCTCCTTTCTTCAACTCGCTTTCTTGTGACCTGGCCGCAACACCGCAGGATGGCTTCAGGCCCTAATCTGGTTCCGGCCCGGCATGCTGAGCCTTTGGTTAATTCCTCTTCCTGGTGGGAAATGAGAGTAAATTTGCCCGTCCAGACACCTCCAGCTAGCCTCTCATTGGTTCTCGCTATTCCTGTTCATCTTCCGCAGAAATTACAAACTGGGCCAAACAGGAGGTTAAAGGGACTGACTCTCCAAGTGGGGAGAGTGTTAGTAAAGCGTCTGGAATGTTGCACCCGAGTACCAGGGGAGGAAAACTGAGACATATTTGAACACGTCTCCCGATCACATGGTTGATCATACTCTGGGTTCCACATGCATGTTTTAGCTGAAGGAAGAATACCTTAAACCTGGGTAGTTGAAACCCGTGGAATGGGTACCATGCAATATGACTTCAAAGGGTCTTCATTTGCTCACCGAACCTCTCCAATCCTATCACTGCTGCGTTTATGCCCCTGTACACATGCTTGATTCTCTTTTGGAGACATAGCAATCCATAGGTTTTACGATACTTACAAGTCAGGTACATTCTTAGGCGTTTAATATGCGGTGTTGAGTCCATTTCGTTGAGCAAGGAGTAGCTCTTGTCTATTCCATATTTGGCTTAAGGAACTTTATCTGTGCTCATTTCAATCTCTGGTTTTATGCAGCACCCCAAGTCACCTTTACCCTTAAGCAAGCATAAGTTGGTTTTCTAAATTTGAGACCCTGTTCTGTTCTGTAATTCAGTTCCTGTGAAGCCAAGTTTCCATTCCGTGTATTACTGATATCTTATGATGTTTCTTTTTCTGTGTGACTTATTTCAGTTAGAATCATCATACCTGAATCCACTCATTGTGCTGCTAAGGGCCTGATGACATAGATTTCTTTGCTGAGTGATATTGCTTTGTAACTGAATACCACAACTTCTTTATCCATTTTTCACTTTCTGCGATGTTGAACTTGTACTGTAAACGAGGTTCTTGTAAACAGAGCCATTCCAAACTTTGGGGTGGCTGTGTCTTTTTGATTTTAAATTCCCTAAGCTATAGGACCATAAGTGGAAGTGCCCTAGGCTCTGTTGCTTTGTTTTTTAGATGTTTCAGGAAACACCATACACTTCTCCCAAGTGTCTGTTGGCAATTTACATCCCGCCCATCAGCATAACAAGGCTCCCAGTTCTCAATGGCCTGTTGCCTTTCTGGATTTTACACTTTTTTCAGATGGCCCTTTTGACCGGGGGGAAGTGAGACTTCATTGTAGTGCAGATTTCCTTTGCAAGCTTGCTTGGTTGGCCAAAAAGGGCGTATGCGTTTTTTCCTGAATATATTCAGGAAAAAACGCATACGCCCTTTTTGGCCAAGTGCATCATTGTGGACGTTCTGCCTCTTTTCCTATGCTTTCAATGCAATTCCAGTCTACCTCCTGAAATCGGTTTCCTGCAATTCTGCCCCGCTTTCAAGTCCTCTTGGCAGCCTTACTTCAGTCTATTTTTGGACGATAGCTGTCATTTATAACTCTGCAGGTGTGTGAATTACAGTGCCCCTGAGGTCCTTTCTTCAACTTGCTTTCTTGTGACCTGGCCGCAACACCGCAGGATGGCTTCAGGCCCTAATCTGGTTCCGGCACGGCACGCTGAGCCTTTGGTTATTTCCTCTTCCTGGTGGGAAATGAGAGTTAAATTTGCCCGTCCAGACACCTCCAGCTAGTCTCTCATTGGTTCTCGCTATTCCTGTTCATCTTCCGCAGAAATTGCAAACTGGGCCAAACAGGAGGTTAAAGGTGCTGACTCTCCAAGTGGGGAGAGTGTTAGTAAAGCGTCTGGAATGTTGCACCCGAGTACCAGGGGAGGAAAACTGAGACATATTTGAACACGTCTCCCGTTCACATGGTTGATCATACTTGGGTTCCACATGCATGTTTTAGCTGAAGGAAGAATACCTTAAACATGGAGAGTTAAGACCCGTGTAATGGGTACCATGCAATATGACTTCAAAGGGTCTTCATTTGCTCACCGAACCTCTCCAATCCTATCACTGCTGCGTTTATGCCCCTGTACACATGCTTGATTCTCTTTCGGAGACATAGCAATCCATAGGTTTTAAGATACTTACTAGTCAGGTACATTCTTAGGCGTTTAATATGCGGTGTTGAGTCCATTTCGTTGAGCAAGGAGTAGCTCTTGTCTATTCCATATTTGACTTAAGGAACTTTATCTGTGCTCATTTCAATCTCTGGTTTTATGCAGCACCCCAACTCACCTTTCCCCTTAAGCAAGCATAAGTTGGTTTTCTAAATTTGAGACCCTGTTCTGTTCTGTAATTCAGTTCCTGTGTAGCCAAGTTTACATTCCGTGTATTACTGATATCTTATGATGTTTCTTTTTCTGTGTGACTTACTTCAGTTAGAATCATCATACCTGAATCCACTCATTGTGCTGCTAAGGGCCTGATGACACAGATTTCATTGCTGAGTGATATTGCTTTGTAAGTAAATACCACAACTTCTTTATCCATTTTTCACTTTCTGCGATGTTGAACTTGTACTGTAAACGAGGTTCTTGTAAACAGAGCCGTTCCAAACTTTGGGGTGGCTGTGTCTTTTTGATTTTAATTTCCCTAAGCTATAGGACCATAAGTGGAAGTGCCCTAGGTTCTGTTGCTTTGTTTTTTAGATGTTTCAGGAAACACCATACACTTCTCCCGAGTGGTTGTTGGCAATTTACATCCCGCCCATCAGCATAACAAGGCTCCCAGTTCTCCATGGCCTGTCCTGCCTTTCTGGATTTTACACTTTTTTCAGATGGCCCTTTTGACCGGGGGGAAGTGAGACTTCATTGTAGTGCAGATTTCCTTTGCAAGCTTGCTTGGTTGGCCAAAAAGGGCGTATGCGTTTTTTCCTGAATATATTCAGGAAAAAACGCATACGCCCTTTTTGGCCAAGTGCATCATTGTGGACGTTCTGCCTCTTTTCCTATGCTTTCAATGCAATTCCAGTCTACCTCCTGAAATCGGTTTCCTGCAATTCTGCCCCGCTTTCAAGTCCTCTTGGCAGCCTTACTTCAGTATATTTTTGGACGATAGCTGTCATTTATAACTCTGCAGGTTTGTGAATTACAGTGCCCCTGAGCTCCTTTCTTCAACTCGGTTTCTTTTGAGCTGGCCGCAACACTGCAGGATGGCTTCAGGCCCTAATCTTGTTCCGGTACGGCACGCTGAGCCTTTGGTTATTTCCTCTTCCTGGTGGGAAATGAGACTTAAATTTGCCCGTCCAGACACCTCCAGCTAGCCTCTCATTGGTTCTCGCTATTCCTGTTCATCTTCCGCAGAAATTGCAAACTGTGCCAAACAGGAGGTTAAAGGCGCTGACTCTCCAAGTGGGGAGAGTGTTAGTAAAGCGTCTGGAATGTTGCACCCAAGTACCAGGGGAGGAAAACTGAGACATATTTGAACACGTCTCCCGTTTACATGGTTGATCATACTTGGGTTCCACATGCATGTTTTAGCTGAAGGAAGAATACCTTAAACCTGGAGAGTTGAGACCCGTGTAATGGGTACCATGCAATATGACTTCAAAGGGTCTTCATTTGCTCACCGAACCTCTCCAATCCTATCACTGCTGCGTTTATGCCCCTGTACACATGCTTGATTCTCTTTTGGAGACATAGCAATCCATAGGTTTTACGATACTTACTAGTCAGGTACATTCTTAGGCGTTTAATATGCGGTGTTGAGTCCATTTCGTTGAGCAAGGAGTAGCTCTTGTCTATTCCATATTTGACTTAAGGAACTTTATCTGTGCTCATTTCAATCTCTGGTTTTATGCAGCACCCCAACTCACCTTTACCCTTAAGCAAGCATAAGTTGGTTTTCTAAATTTGAGACCCTGTTCTGTTCTGTAATTCAGTTCCTGTGTAGCCAAGTTTCCATTCCGTGTATTACTGATATCTTATGATGTTTCTTTTTCTGTGTGACTTATTTCAGTTAGAATCATCATACCTGAATCCACTCATTGTGATGCTAAGGGCCTGATGACATAGATTTCATTGCTGAGTGATATTGCTTTGTAAGTAAATACCACAACTTCTTTATCCATTTTTCACTTTCTGCGATGTTGAACTTGTACTGTAAACGAGGTTCTTGTAAACAGAGGCGTCCCAAACTTTGGGGTGGCTGTGTCTTTTTGATTTTAATTTCCCTAAGCTATAGGACCATAAGTGGCAGTGCCCTAGGCTCTGTTGCTTTGTTTTTTAGATGTTTCAGGAAACACCATACACTTCTCCCGAGTGTCTGTTGGCAATTTACATCCCGCCCATCAGCATAACAAGGCTCCCAGTTCCCCATGGCCTGTCCTGCCTTTCTGGATTTTACACTTTTTTCAGATGGCCCTTTTGACCGGGGGGAAGTGAGACTTCATTGTAGTGCAGATTTCCTTTGCAAGCTTGCTTGGTTGGCCACAAAGGGCGTATGCGTTTTTTCCTGAATATATTCAGGAAAAAACGCATACGCCCTTTTTGGCCAAGTGCATCATTGTGGACGTTCTGCTTCTTTTCCTATGCTTTCAATGCAATTCCAGTCTACCTCCTGAAATCGGTTTACTGCAATTCTGCCCCGCTTTCAAGTCCTCTTGGCAGCCTTACTTCAGTCTATTTTTGGACGATAGCTGTCATTTATAACTCTGCAGGTTTGTGAATTACAGTGCCCCTGAGCTCCTTTCTTCAACTCGCTTTCTTGTGACCTGGCCGCAACACCGCAGGATGGCTTCAGGCCCTAATCTGGTTCCGGCCCGGCATGCTGAGCCTGTGGTTAATTCCTCTTCCTGGTGGGAAATGAGAGTTAAATTTGCCCGTCCAGACACCTCCAGCTAGCCTCTCATTGGTTCTCGCTATTCCTCTTCATCTTCCGCAGAAATTGCAAACTGGGCCAAACAGGAGGTTAAAGGGACTGACTCTCCAAGTGGGGAGAGTGTTAGTAAAGCGTCTGGAATGTTGCACCCGAGTACCAGGGGAGGAAAACTGAGACATATTTGAACACGTCTCCCGATCACATGGTTGATCATACTCTAGGTTCCACATGCATGTTTTAGCTGAAGGAAGAATACCTTAAACCTGGGTAGTTGAAACCCGTGGAATGGGTACCATGCAATATGACTTCAAAGGGTCTTCATTTGCTCACCGAACCTCTCCAATCCTATCACTGCTGCGTTTATGCCCCTGTACACATGCTTGATTCTCTTTCAGAGACATAGCAATCCATAGGATTTAAGATACTTACAAGTCAGGTACATTCTTAGGTGTTTAATATGCGGTGTTGAGTCCATTTCGTTGAGCAAGGAGTAGCTCTTGTCTATTCCATATTTGGCTTAAGGAACTTTATCTGTGCTCATTTCAATCTCTGGTTTTATGCAGCACCCCAACTCACCTTTCCCCTTAAGCAAGCATAAGTTGTTTTTCTAAATTTGAGACCCTGTTCTGTTCTGTAATTCAGTTCCTGTGTAGCCAAGTTTCCATTCCGTGTATTACTGATATCTTATGATGTTTCTTTTTCTGTGTGACTTATTTCAGTTAGAATCATCATACCTGAATCCACTCATTGTGCTGCTAAGGGCCTGATGACATAGATTTCATTGCTGAGTGATATTGCTTTGTAAGTGAATACCACAACTTCTTTATCCATTTTTCCCTTTCTGCGATGTTGAACTTGTACTGTAAACGAGGTTCTTGTAAACAGAGCCGTTCCAAACTTTGGGGTGGCTGTGTCTTTTTGATTTTAATTTCCCTAAGCTATAGGACCATAAGTGGAAGTGCCCTAGGCTCTGTTGCTTTGTTTTTTAGATGTTTCAGGAAACACCATACACTTCTCCCAAGTGTCTGTTGGCAATTTACATCCCGCCCATCAGCATAACAAGGCTCCCAGTTCTCAATGGCCTGTTGCCTTTCTGGATTTTACACTTTTTTCACATGGCCCTTTTGACCGGGGGGAAGTGAGACTTCATTGTAGTGCAGATTTCCTTTGCAAGCTTGCTTGGTTGGCCAAAAAGGGCGTATGCGTTTTTTCCTGAATATATTCAGGAAAAAACGCATACGCCCTTTTTGGCCAAGTGCATCATTGTGGACGTTCTGCCTCTTTTCCTATGCTTTCAATGCAATTCCAGTCTACCTCCTGAAATCGGTTTCCTGCAATTCTGCCCCGCTTTCAAGTCCTCTTGGCAGCCTTACTTCAGTCTATTTTTGGACGATAGCTGTCATTTATAAGTCTGCAGGTTTGTGAATTACAGTGCCCCTGACCTCCTTTCTTCAACTCGCTTTCTTGTGACCTGGCCGCAACACCGCAGGATGGCTTCAGGCCCTAATCTGGTTCCGGCCCGGCATGCTGAGCCTTTGGTTAATTCCTCTTCCTGGTGGGAAATGAGAGTTAAATTTGCCCGTCCAGACACCTCCAGCTAGCCTCTCATTGGTTCTCACTATTCCTGTTCATCTTCCGCAGAAATTGCAAACTGGGCCAAACAGGAGGTTAAAGGGACTGACTCTCCAAGTGGGGAGAGTGTTAGTAAAGCGTCTGGAATGTTGCACCCGAGTACCAGGGGAGGAAAACTGAGACATATTTGAACACGTCTCCCGATCACATGGTTGATCATACTCTGGGTTCCACATGCATGTTTTAGCTGAAGGAAGAATACCTAAAACCTGGGTAGTTGAAACCCGTGAAATGGGTATCATGCAATATGACTTCAAAGGGTCTTCATTTGCTCACCGAACCTCTCCAATCCTATCACTGCTGCGTTTATGCCCCTGTACACATGCTTGATTCTCTTTCGGAGACATAGCAATCCATAGGTTTTAAGATACTTACTAGTCAGGTACATTCTTAGGCGTTTAATATGCGGTGTTGAGTCCATTTCGTTGAGCAAGGAGTAGCTCTTGTCTATTCCATATTTGGCTTAAGGAACTTTATCTGTGCTCATTTCAATCTCTGGTTTTATGCAGCAACCCAACTCACCTTTCCCCTTAAGCAAGCATAAGTTGTTTTTCTAAATTTGAGACCCTGTTCTGTTCTGTAATTCAGTTCCTGTGTAGCCAAGTTTCCATTCCGTGTATTACTGATATCTTATGATGTTTCTTTTTCTGTGTGACTTATTTCAGTTAGAATCATCATACCTGAATCCACTCATTGTGCTGTTAAGGGCCTGATGACATAGATTTCATTGCTGAGTGATATTGCTTTGTAAGTGAATACCACAACTTCTTTATCCATTTTTCCCTTTCTGCGATGTTGAACTTGTACTGTAAACGAGGTTCTTGTAAACAGAGCCGTTCCAAACTTTGGGGTGGCTGTGTCTTTTTGATTTTAATTTCCCTAAGCTATAGGACCATAAGTGGAAGTGCCCTAGGCTCTGTTGCTTTGTTTTTTAGATGTTTCAGGAAACACCATACACTTCTCCCAAGTGTCTGTTGGCAATTTACATCCCGCCCATCAGCATAACAAGGCTCCCAGTTCTCAATGGCCTGTTGCCTTTCTGGATTTTACACTTTTTTCAGATGGCCCTTTTGACCGGGGGGAAGTGAGACTTCATTGTAGTGCAGATTTCCTTTGCAAGCTTGCTTGGTTGGCCAAAAAGGGCGTATGCGTTTTTTCCTGAATATATTCAGGAAAAAACGCATACGCCCTTTTTGGCCAAGTGCATCATTGTGGACGTTCTGCCTCTTTTCCTATGCTTTCAATGCAATTCCAGTCTACCTCCTGAAATCGGTTTCCTGCAATTCTGCCCCGCTTTCAAGTCCTCTTGGCAGCCTTACTTCAGTCTATTTTTGGACGATAGCTGTCATTTATAACTCTGCAGGTTTGTGAATTACAGTGCCCCTGAGCTCCTTTCTTCAACTCGCTTTCTTGTGACCTGGCCGCAACACCGCAGGATGGCTTCAGGCCCTAATCTGGTTCCGGCCCGGCATGCTGAGCCTTTGGTTAATTCCTCTTCCTGGTGGGAAATGAGAGTTAAATTTGCCCGTCCAGACACCTCCAGCTAGCCTCTCATTGGTTCTCGCTATTCCTGTTCATCTTCCACAGAAATTGCAAACTGGGCCAAACAGGAGGTTAAAGGCGCTGACTCTCCAAGTGGGGAGAGTGTTAGTAAAGCGTCTGGAATGTTGCACCCGAGTACCAGGGGAGGAAAACTGAGACATATTTGAACACGTCTCCCGATCACATGGTTGATCATACTCTGGGTTCCACATGCATGTTTTAGCTGAAGGAAGAATACCTAAAACCTGGGTAGTTGAAACCCGTGGAATGGGTATCATGCAATATGACTTCAAAGGGTCTTCATTTGCTCACCGAACCTCTCCAATCCTATCACTGCTGCGTTTATGCCCCTGTACACATGCTTGATTCTCTTTCGGAGACATAGCAATCCATAGGTTTTAAGATACTTACTAGTCAGGTACATTCTTAGGGGTTTAATATGTGGTGTTGAGTCCATTTCGTTGAGCAAGGAGTAGCTCTTGTCTATTCCATATTTGGCTTAAGGAACTTTATCTGTGCTCATTTCAATCTCTGGTTTTATGCAGCAACCCAACTCACCTTTCCCCTTAAGCAAGCATAAGTTGGTTTTCTAAATTTGAGAACCTGTTCTGTTTTGGAATTCAGTTCCTGTGTAGCCAAGTTTACATTCCGTGTATTAGTGATATCTTATGATGTTTCTTTTTCTGTGTGACTTATTTCAGTTAGAATCATCGTACCTGAATCTACTCATTATGCTGCTACGGGCCTGATGACATAGATTTCATTGCTGAGTGATACTGCATTGTACGTAAGTACCACAAGTTCTTTATCCATTTTTCACTTTCTGCGATGTTGAACTTGTACTGTAAACGAGGTTCTTGTAAACAGAGCCGTTCCAAACTTTGGGGTGGCTGTGTCTTTTTGATTTTAATTTCCCTAAGCTATAGGACCATAAGTGGAAGTGCCCTAGGCTCTGTTGCTTTGTTTTTTAGATGTTTCAGGAAACACCATACACTTCTCCCGAGTGTCTGTTGGCAATTTACATCCCGCCCATCAGCATAAGAAGGCTCCCAGTTCTCAATGGCCTGTTGCCTTTCTGGATTTTACACTTTTTTCAGATGGCCCTTTTGACCGGGGGGAAGTGAGACTTCATTGTAGTGCAGATTTCCTTTGGAAGCTTGCTTGGTTGGCCAAAAAGGGCGTATGCGTTTTTTCCTGAATATATTCAGGAAAAAACGCATACGCCCTTTTTGGCCAAGTGCATCATTGTGGACGTTCTGCCTCTTTTCCTATGCTTTCAATGCAATTCCAGTCTACCTCCTGAAATCGGTTTCCTGCAATTCTGCCCCGCTTTCAAGTCCTCTTGGCAGCCTTACTTCAGTCTATTTTTGGACGATAGCTGTCATTTATAACTCTGCAGGTTAGTGAATTACAGTGCCCCTGAGCTCCTTTCTTCAACTCGGTTTCTTTTGAGCTGGCCGCAACACCGCAGAATGGCTTCAGGCCCTAATCTGGTTCCGGTACGGCACGCTGAGCCTTTGGTTATTTCCTCTTCCTCGTGGGAAATGAGACTTGAATTTGCCCGTCCAGACACCTCCAGCTAGCCTCTCATTGGTTCTCGCTATTCCTGTTCATCTTCCGCAGAAATTGCAAACTGTGCCAAACAGGAGGTTAAAGGCGCTGACTCTCCAAGTGGGGAGAGTGTTAGTAAAGCGTCTGGAATGTTGCACCCGAGTACCAGGGGAGGAAAACTGAGACATATTTGAACACGTCTCCCGTTCACATGGTTGATCATACTTGGGTTCCACATGCATGTTTTAGCTGAAGGAAGAATACCTTAAACCTGGAGAGTTGAGACCCGTGTAATGGGTACCATGCAATATGACTTCAAAGGGTCTTCATTTGCTCACCGAACCTCTCCAATCCTATCACTGCTGCGTTTATGCCCCTGTACACATGCTTGATTCTCTTTTGGAGACATAGCAATCCATAGGTTTTAAGATACTTACTAGTCAGGTACATTCTTAGGCGTTTAATATGGGGTGTTGAGTCCATTTCGTTGAGCAAGGAGTAGCTCTTGTCTATTCCATATTTGGCTTAAGGAACTTTATCTGTGCTCATTTCAATCCTGGTTTTATGCAGCACCCCAACTCACCTTTCCCCTTAAGCAAGCATAAGTTGGTTTTCTAAATTTGAGACCCTGTTCTGTTTTGGAATGCAGTTCCTGTGTAGCCAAGTTTACATTCCGTGTATTACTGATATCTTATGATGTTTCTTTTTCTGTGTGACTTATTTCAGTTAGAATCATCATACCTGAATCCACTCATTGTGCTGCTAAGGGCCTGATGACATAGATTTCATTGCTGAGTGATATTGCTTTGTAAGTGAATACCACAACTTCTTTATCCATTTTTCACTTTCTGCGATGTTGAACTTGTACTGTAAACGAGGTTCTTGTAAACAGAGCCGTTCAAAACTTTGGGGTGGCTGTGTCTTTTTGATTTTAAATTCCCTAAGCTATAGGACCATAAGTGGAAGTGCCCTAGGCTCTGTTGCTTTGTTTTTTAGATGTTTCAGGAAACACCATACACTTCTCCCAAGTGTCTGTTGGCAATTTACATCCCGCCCATCAGCATAACAAGGCTCCCAGTTCTCAATGGCCTGTTGCCTTTCTGGATTTTACACTTTTTTCAGATGGCCCTTTTGACCGGGGGGAAGTGAGACTTCATTGTAGTGCAGATTTCCTTTGCAAGCTTGCTTGGTTGGCCAAAAAGGGCGTATGCGTTTTTTCCTGAATATATTCAGGAAAAAACGCATACGCCCTTTTTGGCCAAGTGCATCATTGTGGACGTTCTGCCTCTTTTCCTATGCTTTCAATGCAATTCCAGTCTACCTCCTGAAATCGGTTTCCTGCAATTCTGCCCCGCTTTCAAGTCCTCTTGGCAGCCTTACTTCAGTCTATTTTTGGACGATAGCTGTCATTTATAACTCTGCAGGTTTGTGAATTACAGTGCCCCTGAGCTCCTTTCTTCAACTCGCTTTCTTTTGAGCTGGCCGCAACACCGCAGGATGGCTTCAGGCCCTAATCTGGTTCCAGTACGGCACGCTGAGCCTTTGGTTATTTCCTCTTCCTGTTGGGAAATGAGAGTTAAATTTGCCAGTCCAGACACCTCCAGCTAGCCTCTCATTGGTTCTCGCTATTCGTGTTCATCTTCCGCAGAAATTGCAAACTGGGCCAAACAGGAGGTTAAAGGCGCTGACTCTCCAAGTGGGGAGAGTGTTAGTAAAGCGTCTGGAATGTTGCACCCGAGTACCAGGGGAGGAAAACTGAGATATATTTGAACACGTCTCCCGTTCACATGGTTGATCATACTCTGGGTTCCACATGCATGTTTTAGCTGAAGGAAGAATACCTTAAACCTGGAGAGTTGAGACCCGTGGAATGGGTACCATGCAATATGACTTCAAAGGGTCTTCATTTGCTCACCGAACCTCTCCAATCCTATCACTGCTGCGTTTATGCCCCTGTACACACGCTTGATTCTCTTTTGGAGACATAGCAATCCATAGGTTTTAAGATACTTACTAGTCAGGTACATTCTTAGGCGTTTAATATGGGGTGTTGAGTCCATGTCTTTGAGCAAGGAGTAGTTCTTGTCTATTCCATATTTGACTTAAGGAACTTTATCTGTGCTCATTTCAATCTCTGGTTTTATGCAGCACCCCAACTCACCTTTCCCCTTAAGCAAGCATAAGTTGGTTTTCTAAATTTGAGACCCTGTTCTGTTTTGGAATGCAGTTCCTGTGTAGCCAAGTTTACATTCCGTGTATTACTGATACTTTATGATGTTTCTTTTTCTGTGTGACTTATTTCAGTTAGAATCATCGTACCTGAATCCACTCATTATGCTGCTACGGGCCTGATGACATAGATTTCATTGCTGAGTGATACTGCATTGTACGTAAGTACCACAAGTTCTTTATCCATTTTTCACTTTCTGTGATATTGAACTTGTACGGTAAACGAGGTTCTTGTAAACGGCATGTCCCAAACTTTGGGGTGGCTGTGTCTTTTTGATTTTAATTTCCCTAAGCTATAGGACCATAAGTGGAAGTGCCCTAGGCTCTGTTGCTTTGTTTTTTAGATGTTTCAGGAAACACCATACACTTCTCCCGAGTGTCTGTTGGCAATTTACATCCCGCCCATCAGCATAACAAGGCTCCCAGTTCTCCATGGCCTGTCCTGCCTTTCTGGATTTTACACTTTTTTCAGATGGCCCTTTTGACCGGGGGGAAGTGAGACTTCATTGTAGTGCAGATTTCCTTTGCAAGCTTGCTTGGTTGGCCAAAAAGGGCGTATGCGTTTTTTCCTGAATATATTCAGGATAAAACGCATACGCCCTTTTTGGCCAAGTGCATCATTGTGGACGTTCTGCCTCTTTTCCTATGCTTTCAATGCAATTCCAGTCTACCTCCTGAAATCGGTTTCCTGCAATTCTGCCCCGCTTTCAAGTCCTCTTGGCAGCCTTACTTCAGTCTATTTTTGGACGATAGCTGTCATTTATAACTCTGCAGGTATGTGAATTACAGTGCCCCTGAGCTCCTTTCTTCAACTCGGTTTCTTTTGAGCTGGCCGCAACACCGCAGGATGCCTTCAGACCCTAATCTGGTTCCGGTACGGCATGCTGAGCCTTTGGTTAATTCCTCTTCCTGGTGGGAAATGAGAGTTAAATTTGCCCGTCCAGACACCTCCAGCTAGCCTCTCATTGGTTCTCGCTATTCCTGTTCATCTTCCGCAGAAATTGCAAACTGGGCCAAACAGGAGGTTAAAGGGACTGACTCTCCAAGTGGGGAGAGTGTTAGTAAAGCGTCTGGAATGTTGCACCCGAGTACCAGGGGAGGAAAACTGAGACATATTTGAACACGTCTCCCGATCACATGGTTGATCATACTCTAGGTTCCACATGCATGTTTTAGCTGAAGGAAGAATACCTTAAACCTGGGTAGTTGAAACCCGTGGAATGGGTACCATGCAATATGACTTCAAAGGGTCTTCATTTGCTCACCGAACCTCTCCAATCCTATCACTGCTGCGTTTATGCCCCTGTACACATGCTTGATTCTCTTTCGGAGATATAACAATCCATAGGTTTTAAGATACTTACAAGTCAGGTACATTCTTAGGCGTTTAATATGCGGTGTTGAGTCCATTTCGTTGAGCAAGGAGTAGCTCTTGTCTATTCCATATTTGGCTTAAGGAACTTTATCTGTGCTCATTTCAATCTCTGGTTTTATGCAGCACCCCAACTCACCTTTACCCTTAAGCAAGCATAAGTTGGTTTTCTAAATTTGAGACCCTGTTCTGTTCTGTAATTCAGTTCCTGTGTAGCCAAGTTTCCATTCCGTGTATTACTGATATCTTATGATGTTTCTTTTTCTGTGTGACTTATTTCAGTTAGAATCATCATACCTGAATCCACTCATTGTGCTGCTAAGTGCCTGATGACACAGATTTCATTGCTGAGTGATATTGCTTTGTAAGTAAATACCACAACTTCTTTATCCATTTTTCACTTTCTGCGATGTTGAACTTGTACTGTAAACGAGGTTCTTGTAAACAGAGCCGTTCCAAACTTTGGGGTGGCTGTGTCTTTTTGATTTTAATTTCCCTAAGCTATAGGACCATAAGTGGAAGTGCCCTAGGTTCTGTTGCTTTGTTTTTTAGATGTTTCAGGAAACACCATACACTTCTCCCGAGTGGTTGTTGGCAATTTACATCCCGCCCATCAGCATAACAAGGCTCCCAGTTCTCCATGGCCTGTCCTGCCTTTCTGGATTTTACACTTTTTTCAGATGGCCCTTTTGACCGGGGGGAAGTGAGACTTCATTGTAGTGCAGATTTCCTTTGCAAGCTTGCTTGGTTGGCCAAAAAGGGCGTATGCGTTTTTTCCTGAATATATTCAGGAAAAAACGCATACGCCCTTTTTGGCCAAGTGCATCATTGTGGACGTTCTGCCTCTTTTCCTATGCTTTCAATGCAATTCCAGTCTACCTCCTGAAATCGGTTTCCTGCAATTCTGCCCCGCTTTCAAGTCCTCTTGGCAGCCTTACTTCAGTCTATTTTTGGACGATAGCTGTCATTTATAACTCTGCAGGTTTGTGAATTACAGTGCCCCTGAGCTCCTTTCTTCAACTCGCTTTCTTGTGACCTGGCCGCAACACCGCAGGATGGCTTCAGGCCCTAATCTGGTTCTGACCCGGCATGCTGAGCCTTTGGTTAATTCCTCTTCCTGGTGGGAAATGAGAGTTAAATTTGCCCGTCCAGACACCTCCAGCTAGCCTCTCATTGGTTCTCGCTATTCCTGTTCATCTTCCGCAGAAATTGCAAACTGGGCCAAACAGGATGTTAAAGGGACTGACTCTCCAAGTGGGGAGAGTGTTAGTAAAGCGTCTGGAATGTTGCACCCGAGTACCAGGGGAGGAAAACTGAGACATATTTGAACACGTCTCCCGATCACATGGTTGATCATACTCTAGGTTCCACATGCATGTTTTAGCTGAAGGAAGAATACCTTAAACCTGGGTAGTTGAAACCCGTGGAATGGGTACCATGCAATATGACTTCAAAGGGTCTTCATTTGCTCACCGAACCTCTCCAATCCTATCACTGCTGCGTTTATGCCCCTGTACACATGCTTGATTCTCTTTCGGAGACATAGCAATCCATAGGTTTTAAGATACTTACAAGTCAGGTACATTCTTAGGCGTTTAATATGCGGTGTTGAGTCCATTTCGTTGAGCAAGGAGTAGCTCTTGTCTATTCCATATTTGGCTTAAGGAACTTTATCTGTGCTCATTTCAATCTCTGGTTTTATGCAGCACCCCAACTCACCTTTACCCTTAAGCAAGCATAAGTTGTTTTTCTAAATTTGAGACCCTGTTCTGTTCTGTAATTCAGTTCCTGTGTAGCCAAGTTTCCATTCCGTGTATTACTGATATCTTATGATGTTTCTTTTTCTGTGTGACTTATTTCAGTTAGAATCATCATACCTGAATCCACTCATTGTGCTGCTAAGGGCCTGATGACACAGATTTCATTGCTGAGTGATATTGCTTTGTAAGTAAATACCACAACTTCTTTATCCATTTTTCACTTTCTGCGATGTTGAACTTGTACTGTAAACGAGGTTCTTGTAAACAGAGCCGTTCCAAACTTTGGGGTGGCTGTGTCTTTTTGATTTTAAATTCCCTAAGCTATAGGACCATAAGTGGAAGTGCCCTAGGCTCTGTTGCTTTGTTTTTTAGATGTTTCAGGAAACACCAAACACTTCTCCCAAGTGTCTGTTGGCAATTTACATCCCGCCCATCAGCATAACAAGGCTCCCAGTTCTCAATGGCCTGTTGCCTTTCTGGATTTTACACTTTTTTCAGATGGCCCTTTTGACCGGGGGGAAGTGAGACTTCATTGTAGTGCAGATTTCCTTTGCAAGCTTGCTTGGTTGGCCAAAAAGGGCGTATGCGTTTTTTCCTGAATATATTCAGGAAAAAACGCATACGCCCTTTTTGGCCAAGTGCATCATTGTGGACGTTCTGCCTCTTTTCCTATGCTTTCAATGCAATTCCAGTCTACCTCCTGAAATCGGTTTCCTGCAATTCTGCCCCGCTTTCAAGTCCTCTTGGCAGCCTTACTTCAGTCTATTTTTGGACGATAGCTGTCATTTATAACTCTGCAGGTTTGTGAATTACAGTGCCCTTGAGCTCCTTTCTTCAACTCGCTTTCTTGTGACCTGGCCGCAACACCGCAGGATGGCTTCAGGCCCTAATCTGGTTCCGGCCCGGCATGCTGAGCCTTTGGTTAATTCCTCTTCCTGGTGGGAAATGAGAGTTAAATTTGCCCGTCCAGACACTTCCAACTAGCCTCTCATTGGTTCTCGCTATTCCTGTTCATCTTCCGCAGAAATTGCAAACTGGGCCAAACAGGAGGTTAAAGGGACTGACTCTCCAAGTGGGGAGAGTGTTAGTAAAGCGTCTGGAATGTTGCACCCGAGTACCAGGGGAGGAAAACTGAGACATATTTGAACATGTCTCCCGATCACATGGTTGATCATACTCTAGGTTCCACATGCATGTTTTAGCTGAAGGAAGAATACCTTAAACCTGGGTAGTTGAAACCCGTGGAATGGGTACCATGCAATATGACTTCAAAGGGTCTTCATTTGCCACCCAACCTCTCCAATCCTATCACTGCTGCGTTTATGCCCCTGTACACATGCTTGATTCTCTTTCGGAGACATAGCAATCCATAGGTTTTAAGATACTTACAAGTCAGGTACATTCTTAGGCGTTTAATATGCGGTGTTGAGTCCATTTCGTTGAGCAAGGAGTAGCTCTTGTCTATTCCATATTTGGCTTAAGGAACTTTATCTGTGCTCATTTCAATCTCTGGTTTTATGCAGCAACCCAACTCACCTTTACCCTTAAGCAAGCATAAGTTGGTTTTCTAAATTTGAGACCCTGTTCTGTTCTGTAATTCAGTTCCTGTGTAGCCAAGTTTCCATTCCGTGTATTACTGATATCTTATGATGTTTCTTTTTCTGTGTGACTTATTTCAGTTAGAATCATCATACCTGAATCCACTCATTGTGCTGCTAAGGGCCTGATGACATAGATTTCATTGCTGAGTGATATTGCTTTGTAAGTGAATACCACACCTTCTTTATCCATTTTTCACTTTCTGTGATGTTGAACTTGTACTGTAAATGAGGTTCTTGTAAACAGAGCCGTTCCAAACTTTGGGGTGGCTGTGTCTTTTTGATTTTAATTTCCCTAAGCTATAGGACCATAAGTGGAAGTGCCCTAGGCTCTGTTGCTTTGTTTTTTAGATGTTTCAGGAAACACCATACACTTCTCCCGAGTGTCTGTTGGCAATTTACATCTCGCCCATCAGCATAACAAGGCTCCCAGTTCTGAATGGCCTGTTGCCTTTCTGGATTTTACACTTTTTTCAGATGGCCCTTTTGACCGGGGGGAAGTGAGACTTCATTGTAGTGCAGATTTCCTTTGCAAGCTTGCTTGGTTGGCCAAAAAGGGCGTATGCGTTTTTTCCTGAATATATTCAGGAAAAAACGCATACGCCCTTTTTGGCCAAGTGCATCATTGTGGACGTTCTGCCTCTTTTCCTATGCTTTCAATGCAATTCCAGTCTACCTCCTGAAATCGGTTTCCTGCAATTCTGCCCCGCTTTCAAGTCCTCTTGGCAGCCTTACTTCAGTCTATTTTTGGACGATAGCTGTCATTTATAACTCTGCAGGTTTGTGAATTACAGTGCCCCTGAGCTCCTTTCTTCAACTCGCTTTCTTGTGACCTGGCCGCAACACCGCAGGATGGCTTCAGGCCCTAATCTGGTTCCGGCCCGGCATGCTGAGCCTTTGGTTAATTCCTCTTCCTGGTGGGAAATGAGAGTTAAATTTGCCCGTTCAGACACCTCCAGCTAGTCTCTCATTGGTTCTCGCTATTCCTGTTCATCTTCCGCAGAAATTGCAAACTGGGCCAAACAGGAGGTTAAAGGGACTGACTCTCCAAGTGGGGAGAGTGTTAGTAAAGCGTCTGGAATGTTGCACCCGAGTACCAGGGGAGGAAAACTGAGACATATTTGAACACGTCTCCCGATCACATGGTTGATCATACTCTAGGTTCCACATGCATGTTTTAGCTGAAGGAAGAATACCTTAAACCTGGGTAGTTGAAACCCGTGGAATGGGTACCATGCAATATGATTTCAAAGGGTCTTCATTTGCTCACCGACCTCTCCAATCCTATCACTGCTGCATTTATGCCCCTGTACACATGCTTGATTCTCTTTTGGAGAGATAGCAATCCATAGGTTTTACGATACTTACTAGTCAGGTACATTCTTAGGCGTTTAATATGCGGTGTTGAGTCCATTTCGTTGAGCAAGGAGTAGCTCTTGTCTATTCCATATTTGACTTAAGGAACTTTATCTGTGCTCATTTCAATCTCTGGTTTTATGCAGCACCCCAACTCACCTTTACCCTTAAGCAAGCATAAGTTGGTTTTCTAAATTTGAGACCCTGTTCTGTTCTGTAATTCAGTTCCTGTGTAGCCAAGTTTCCATTCCGTGTATTACTGATATCTTATGATGTTTCTTTTTCTGTGTGACTTATTTCAGTTAGAATCATCATACCTGAATCCACTCATTGTGATGCTAAGGGCCTGATGACATAGATTTCATTGCTGAGTGATATTGCTTTGTAAGTAAATACCACAACTTCTTTATCCATTTTTCACTTTCTGCGATGTTGAACTTGTACTGTAAACGAGGTTCTTGTAAACAGAGGCGTCCCAAACTTTGGGGTGGCTGTGTCTTTTTCATTTTAATTTCCCTAAGCTATAGGACCATAAGTGGAAGTGCCCTAGGCTCTGTTGCTTTGTTTTTTAGATGTTTCAGGAAACACCATACACTTCTCCCGAGTGGTTGTTGGCAATTTACATCCCGCCCATCAGCATAACAAGGCTCCCAGTTCTCCATGGCCTGTCCTGCCTTTCTGGATTTTACACTTTTTTCAGATGGCCCTTTTGACCGGGGGGAAGTGAGACTTCATTGTAGTGCAGATTTCCTTTGCAAGCTTGCTTGGTTGGCCAAAAAGGGCGTATGCGTTTTTTCCTGAATATATTCAGGAAAAAACGCATACGCCCTTTTTGGCCAAGTGCATCATTGTGGACGTTCTGCCTCTTTTCCTATGCTTTCAATGCAATTCCAGTCTACCTCCTGAAATCGGTTTCCTGCAATTCTGCCCCGCTTTCAAGTCCTCTTGGCAGCCTTACTTCAGTCTATTTTTGGATGATAGCTGTCATTTATAACTCTGCAGGTTTGTGAATTACAGTGCCCCTGAGCTCCTTTCTTTAACTCGCTTTCTTGTGACCTGGCCGCAACACCGCAGGATGGCTTCAGGCCCTAATCTGGTTCCGACCCGGCATGCTGAGCCTTTGGTTAATTCCTCTTCCTGGTGGGAAATGAGAGTTAAATTTGCCCGTCCAGACACCTCCAGCTAGCCTCTCATTGGTTCTCGCTATTCCTGTTCATCTTCCGCAGAAATTGCAAACTGGGCCAAACAGGAGGTTAAAGGGACTGACTCTCCAAGTCGGGAGAGTGTTAGTAAAGCGTCTGGAATGTTGCACCCGAGTACCAGGGGAGGAAAACTGAGACATATTTGAACTCGTCTCCCGATCACATGGTTGATCATACTCTAGGTTCCACATGCATGTTTTAGCTGAAGGAAGAATACCTTAAACCTGGGTAGTTGAAACCCGTGGAATGGGTACCATGCAATATGACTTCAAAGGGTCTTCATTTGCTCACCGAACCTCTCCAATCCTATCACTGCTGCGTTTATGCCCCTGTACACATGCTTGATTCTCTTTCGGAGACATAGCAATCCATAGGTTTTAAGATACTTACAAGTCAGGTACATTCTTAGGCGTTTAATATGCGGTGTTGAGTCCATTTCGTTGAGCAAGGAGTAGCTCTTGTCTATTCCATATTTGGCTTAAGGAACTTTATCTGTGCTCATTTCAATCTCTGGTTTTATGCAGCACCCCAACTCACCTTTCCCCTTAAGCAAGCATAAGTTGGTTTTCTAAATTTGAGACCCTGTTCTGTTCTGTAATTCAGTTCCTGTGTAACCAAGTTTCCATTCCGTGTATTACTGATATCTTATGATGTTTCTTTTTCTGTGTGACTTATTTCAGTTAGAATCATCATACCTGAATCCACTCATTGTGCTGCTAAGGGCCTGATGACATAGATTTCATTGCTGAGTGATATTGCTTTGTAAGTGAATACCACAACTTCTTTATCCATTTTTCACTTTGTGCGATGTTGAACTTGTACGGTAAACGAGGTTCTTGTAAACAGAGCCGTTCCAAACTTTGGGGTGGCTGTGTCTTTTTGATTTTAATTTCCCTAAGCTATAGGACCATAAGTGGAAGTGACCTAGGCTCTGTTGCTTTGTTTTTTAGATGTTTCAGGAAACACCATACACTTCTCCCAAGTATCTGTTGGCAATTTACATCACGCCCATCAGCATATCAAGGCTCCCCGTTCTCAATGGCCTGTTGCCTTTCTGGATTTTACACTTTTTTCAGATGGCCCTTTTGACCGGGGGGAAGTGAGACTTCATTGTAGTGCAGATTTCCTTTGCAAGCTTGCTTGGTTGGCCAAAAAGGGCGTATGCGTTTTTTCCTGAATATATTCAGGAAAAAACGCATACGCCCTTTTTGGCCAAGTGCATCATTGTGGACGTTCTGCCTCTTTTCCTATGCTTTCAATGCAATTCCAGTCTACCTCCTGAAATCGGTTTCCTGCAATTCTGCCCTGCTTTCAAGTCCTCTTGGCAGCCTTACTTCAGTCTATCTTTGGACGATAGCTGTCATTTATAACTCTGCAGGTTTGTGAATTACAGTGCCCCTGAGCTCCTTTCTTCAACTCGCTTTCTTTTGAGCTGGCCGCAACACCGCAGGATGGCTTCAGGCCCTAATCTGGTTCCGGTACGGCATGCTGAGCCTTTGGTTATTTCCTCTTCCTGGTGGGAAATGAGAGTTAAATTTGCCTGTCCAGACACCTCCAGCTAGTCTCTCATTGGTTCTCGCTATTCCTGTTCATCTTCCGCAGAAATTGCAAACTGGGCCAAACAGGAGGTTAAAGGCGCTGACTCTCCAAGTGGGGAGAGTGTTAGTAAAGCGTCTGGAATGTTGCACCCGAGTACCAGGGGAGGAAAACTGAGACATATTTGAACACGTCTCCCGTTCACATGGTTGATCATACTTGGGTTCCACATGCATGTTTTAGCTGAAGGAAGAATACCTTAAACCTGGAGAGTTGAGACCCGTGTAATGGGTACCATGCAATATGACTTCAAAGGGTCTTCATTTGCTCACCGAACCTCTCCAATCCTATCACTGCTGCGTTTATGCCCCTGTACACACGCTTGATTCTCTTTCGGAGACATAGCAATCCATAGGTTTTAAGATACTTACTAGTCAGGTACATTCTTAGGCGTTTAATATGCGGTGTTGAGTCCATTTCGTTGAGCAAGGAGTAGCTCTTGTCTATTCCATATTTGCCTTAAGGAACTTTATCTGTGCTCATTTCAATCTCTGGTTTTATGCAGCACCCCAACTCACCTTTACCCTTAAGCAAGCATAAGTTGTTTTTCTAAATTTGAGACCCTGTTCTGTTCTGTAATTCAGTTCCTGTTTAGCCAAGTTTCCATTCCATGTATTACTGATATCTTATGATGTTTCTTTTTCTGTGTGACTTATTTCAGTTAGAATCATCATACCTGAATCCACTCATTGTGCTGCTAAGGGCCTGATGACATAGATTTCATTGCTGAGTGATATTGCTTTGTAAGTGAATACCACAACTTCTTTATCCATTTTTCACTTTCTGCGATGTTGAACTTGTACTGTAAACGAGGTTCTTGTAAACAGAGCCGTTCCAAACTTTGGGGTGGCTGTGTCTTTTTGATTTTAATTTCCCTAAGCTATATGACCATAAGTGGAAGTGCCCTAGGTTCTGTTGCTTTGTTTTTTAGATGTTTCAGGAAACACCATACACTTCTCCTGAGTGGTTGTTGGCAATTTACATCCCGCCCATCAGCATAACAAGGCTCCCAGTTCTCCATGGCCTGTCCTGCCTTTCTGGATTTTACACTTTTCTCACATGGCCCTTTTGACCGGGGGGAAGTGAGACTTCATTGTAGTGCAGATTTCCTTTGCAAGCTTGCTTGGTTGGCCAAAAAGGGCGTATGCGTTTTTTCCTGAATATATTCAGGAAAAAACGCATACGCCCTTTTTGGCCAAGTGCATCATTGTGGACGTTCTGCCTCTTTTCCTATGCTTTCAATGCAATTCCAGTCTACCTCCTGAAATCGGTTTCCTGCAATTCTGCCCCACTTTCAAGTCCTCTTGGCAGCCTTACTTCAGTCTATTTTTGGATGATAGCTGTCATTTATAACTCTGCAGGTTTGTGAATTACAGTGCCCCTGAGCTCCTTTCTTCAACTCGCTTTCTTGTGACCTGGCCGCAACACCGCAGGATGGCTTCAGGCCCTAATCTGGTTCCGGTACGGCATGCTGAGCCTTTGGTTATTTCCTCTTCCTGGTGGGAAATGAGAGTTAAATTTGCCTGTCCAGACACCTCCAGCTAGTCTCTCATTGGTTCTCGCTATTCCTGTTCATCTTCCGCAGAAATTGCAAACTGGGCCAAACAGGAGGTTAAAGGCGCTGACTCTCCAAGTGGGGAGAGTGTTAGTAAAGCGTCTGGAATGTTGCACCCGAGTACCAGGGGAGGAAAACTGAGACATATTTGAACACGTCTCCCGTTCACATGGTTGATCATACTTGGGTTCCACATGCATGTTTTAGCTGAAGGAAGAATACCTTAAACCTGGAGAGTTGAGACCCGTGTAATGGGTACCATGCAATATGACTTCAAAGGGTCTTCATTTGCTCACCGAACCTCTCCAATCCTATCACTGCTGCGTTTATGCCCCTGTACACACGCTTGATTCTCTTTCGGAGACATAGCAATCCATAGGTTTTAAGATACTTACTAGTCAGGTACATTCTTAGGCGTTTAATATGCGGTGTTGAGTCCATTTCGTTGAGCAAGGAGTAGCTCTTGTCTATTCCATATTTGCCTTAAGGAACTTTATCTGTGCTCATTTCAATCTCTGGTTTTATGCAGCACCCCAACTCACCTTTACCCTTAAGCAAGCATAAGTTGTTTTTCTAAATTTGAGACCCTGTTCTGTTCTGTAATTCAGTTCCTGTTTAGCCAAGTTTCCATTCCATGTATTACTGATATCTTATGATGTTTCTTTTTCTGTGTGACTTATTTCAGTTAGAATCATCATACCTGAATCCACTCATTGTGCTGCTAAGGGCCTGATGACATAGATTTCATTGCTGAGTGATATTGCTTTGTAAGTGAATACCACAACTTCTTTATCCATTTTTCACTTTCTGCGATGTTGAACTTGTACTGTAAACGAGGTTCTTGTAAACAGAGCCGTTCCAAACTTTGGGGTGGCTGTGTCTTTTTGATTTTAATTTCCCTAAGCTATATGACCATAAGTGGAAGTGCCCTAGGTTCTGTTGCTTTGTTTTTTAGATGTTTCAGGAAACACCATACACTTCTCCTGAGTGGTTGTTGGCAATTTACATCCCGCCCATCAGCATAACAAGGCTCCCAGTTCTCCATGGCCTGTCCTGCCTTTCTGGATTTTACACTTTTCTCACATGGCCCTTTTGACCGGGGGGAAGTGAGACTTCATTGTAGTGCAGATTTCCTTTGCAAGCTTGCTTGGTTGGCCAAAAAGGGCGTATGCGTTTTTTCCTGAATATATTCAGGAAAAAACGCATACGCCCTTTTTGGCCAAGTGCATCATTGTGGACGTTCTGCCTCTTTTCCTATGCTTTCAATGCAATTCCAGTCTACCTCCTGAAATCGGTTTCCTGCAATTCTGCCCCACTTTCAAGTCCTCTTGGCAGCCTTACTTCAGTCTATTTTTGGAAGATAGCTGTCATTTATAACTCTGCAGGTTTGTGAATTACAGTGCCCCTGAGCTCCTTTCTTCAACTCGCTTTCTTGTGACCTGGCCGCAACACCGCAGGATGGCTTCAGGCCCTAATCTGTTTCCGGTACGGCATGCTGAGCCTTTGGTTATTTCCTCTTCCTGGTGGGAAATGAGAGTTAAATTTGCCCGTCCAGACACCTCCAGCTAGCCTCTCATTGGTTCTCGCTATTCCTGTTCATCTTCCGCAGAAATTGCAAACTGGGCCAAACAGGAGGTTAAAGGGACTGACTCTCCAAGTGGGGAGAGTGTTAGTAAAGCGTCTGGAATGTTGCACCCGAGTACCAAGGGAGGAAAACTGAGACATATTTGAACACGTCTCCCGTTCACATGGTTGATCATACTCTAGGTTCCACATGCATGTTTTAGCTGAAGGAAGAATACCTTAAACCTGGGTAGTTGAAACCCGTGTAATGGGTACCATGCAATATGACTTCAAAGGGTCTTCATTTGCTCACCGAACCTCTCCAATCCTATCACTGCTGCGTTTATGCCCCTGTAAACACGGTTGATTCTCTTTCGGAGACATAGCAATCCATAGGTTTTAAGATACTTACAAGTCAGGTACATTCTTAGGCGTTTAATATGCGGTGTTGAGTCCATTTCGTTGAGCAAGGAGTAGCTCTTGTCTATTCCATATTTGGCTTAAGGAACTTTATCTGTGCTCATTTCAATCTCTGGTTTTATGCAGCACCCCAACTCACCTTTACCCTTAAGCAAGCATAAGTTGTTTTTCTAAATTTGAGACCCTGTTCTGTTCTGTAATTCAGTTCCTGTGTAGCCAAGTTTCCATTCCGTGTATTACTGATATCTTATGATGTTTCTTTTTCTGTGTGACTTATTTCAGTTAGAATCATCATACCTGAATCCACTCATTGTGCTGCTAAGGGCCTGATGACATAGATTTCATTGCTGAGTGATATTGCTTTGTAAGTGAATACCACAACTTCTTTATCCATTTTTCACTTTCTGCGATGTTGAACTTGTACTGTAAACGAGGTTCTTGTAAACAGAGCCGTTCCAAACTTTGGGGTGGCTGTGTCTTTTTGATTTTAATTTCCCTAAGCTATAGGACCATAAGTGGAAGTGCCCTACGCTCTGTTGCTTTGTTTTTTAGATGTTTCAGGAAACACCATACATTTCTCCCAAGTATCTGTTGGCAATTTACATCCCGCCCATCAGCATAACAAGGCTCCCAGTTCTCCATGGCCTGTCCTGCCTTTCTGGATTTTACACTTTTTTCAGATGGCCCTTTTGACCGGGGGGAAGTGAGACTTCATTGTAGTGCAGATTTCCTTTGCAAGCTTGCTTGGTTGGCCAAAAAGGGCGTATGCGTTTTTTCCTGAATATATTCAGGAAAAAACGCATACGCCCTTTTTGGCCAAGTGCATCATTGTGGACGTTCTGCCTCTTTTCCTATGCTTTCAATGCAATTCCAGTCTACCTCCTGAAATCGGTTTCCTGCAATTCTGCCCCGCTTTCAAGTCCTCTTGGCAGCCTTACTTCAGTCTATTTTTGGACGATAGCTGTCATTTATAACTCTGCAGGTTTGTGAATTACAGTGCCCCTGATCTCCTTTCTTCAACTTGCTTTCTTGTGACCTGGCCGCAACACCGCAGGATGGCTTCAGGCCCTAATCTGGTTCCGGCACGGCACGCTGAGCCTTTGGTTATTTCCTCTTCCTGGTGGGAAATGAGAGTTAAATTTGCCCGTCCAGACACCTCCAGCTAGCCTCTCATTGGTTCTCGCTATTCCTGTTCATCTTCCGCAGGAATTGCAAACTGTGCCAAACAGGAGGTTAAAGGCGCTGACTCTCCAAGTGGGGAGAGTGTTAGTAAAGCGTCTGGAATGTTGCACCCGAGTACCAGGGGAGGAAAACTGAGACATATTTGAACACGTCTCCCGTTCACATGGTTGATCATACTTGGGTTCCACATGCATGTTTTAGCTGAAGGAAGAATACCTTAAACCTGGAGAGTTGAGACCCGTGTAATGGGTACCATGCAATATGACTTCAAAGGGTCTTCATTTGCTCACCGAACCTCTCCAATCCTATCACTGCTACGTTTATGCCCCTGTACACATGCTTGATTCTCTTTTGGAGACATAGCAATCCATAGGTTTTACGATACTTACAAGTCAGGTACATTCTTAGGCGTTTAATATGCGGTGTTGAGTCCATTTCGTTGAGCAAGGAGTAGCTCTTGTCTATTCCATATTTGACTTAAGGAACTTTATCTGTGCTCATTTCAATCTCTGGTTTTATGCAGCACCCCAACTCTCCTTTCCCCATAAGCAAGCATAAGTTGGTTTTCTAAATTTGAGACCCTGTTCTGTTCTGTAATTCAGTTCCTGTGTAGCCAAGTTTACATTCCGTGTATTAGTGATATCTTATGATGTTTCTTTTTCTGTGTGACTTATTTCAGTTAGAATCATCGTACCTGAATCCACTCATTATGCTGCTACGGGCCTGATGACATAGATTTCATTGCTGAGTGATACTGCATTGTACGTAAGTACCACAAGTTCTTTATCCATTTTTCACTTTCTGCGATGTTGAACTTGTACTGTAAACGAGGTTCTTGTAAACAGAGCCATTCCAAACTTTGGGGTGGCTGTGTCTTTTTGATTTTAATTTCCCTAAGCTATAGGACCATAAGTCGAAGTGCCCTAGGTTCTGTTGCTTTGTTTTTTAGATGTTTCAGGAAACACCATACACTTCTCCCGAGTGGTTGTTGGCAATTTACATCCCGCCCATCAGCATAACAAGGCTCCCAGTTCTCCATGGCCTGTCCTGCCTTTCTGGATTTTACACTTTTTTCAGATGGCCCTTTTGACCGGGGGGAAGTGAGACTTCATTGTAGTGCAGATTTCCTTTGCAAGCTTGCTTGTTTGGCCAAAAAGGGCGTATGCGTTTTTTTCCTGAATATATTCAGGAAAAAACGCATACGCCCTTTTTGGCCAAGTGCATCATTGTGGACGTTCTGCCTCTTTTCCTATGCTTTCAATGCAATTCCAGTCTACCTCCTGAAATCGGTTTCCTGCAATTCTGCCCCGCTTTCAAGTCCTCTTGGCAGCCTTACTTCAGTCTATTTTTGGACGATAGCTGTCATTTATAACTCTGCAGGTTTGTGAATTACAGTGCTCCTGAGCTCCTTTCTTCAACTCGCTTTCTTGTGACCTGGCCGCAACACCGCAGGATGTCTTCAGGCCCTAATCTCGTTCTGGCACGGCACGCTGAGCCTTTGGTTAATTCCTCTTCCTGGTGGGAAATGAGAGTTAAATTTGCCCATCCTAACACCTCCAGCTAGTCTCTCATTGATTCTCGCTATTCCTGTTCATCTTCCGCAGAAATTGCAAACTGGGCCAAACAGGAGGTTAAAGGGACTGACTCTCCAAGTGGGGAGAGTGTTAGTAAGCGTCTGGAATGTTGCACCCGAGTACCTGGGTACGAAAACTGAGACATATTTGAACACGTCTCCTGATCACATGGTTGATCATACTCTAGGTTCCACATGCATGTTTTAGCTGAAGGAAGAATACCTTAAACCTGGGTAGTTGAAACCCGTGGAATGGATACCATGCAATATGACTTCAAAGGGTCTTCATTTGCTCACCGAACCTCTCCAATCCTATCACTGCTGCGTTTATGCCCCTGTACACATGCTTGATTCTCTTTCGGAGACATAGCAATCCATAGGTTTTAAGATACTTACTAGTCAGGTACATTCTTAGGCGTTTAATATGGGGTGTTGAGTCCATTTCGTTGAGCAAGGAGTAGCTCTTGTCTATTCCATATTTGGCTTAAGGAACTTTATCTGTGCTCATTTCAATCTCTGGTTTTATGCAGCACCCCAACTCACCTTTCCCCTTAAGCAAGCATAAGTTGGTTTTCTAAATTTGAGACCCTGTTCTGTTCTGTAATTCAGTTCCTGTGTAGCCAAGTTTACATTCCGTGTATTACTGATATCTTATGATGTTTCTTTTTCTGTGTGACTTATTTCAGTTAGAATCATCGTACCTGAATCCACTCATTGTGCTGCTAAGGGCCTGATGACATAGATTTCATTGCTGAGTGATATTGCTTTGTAAGTAAATACCACAACTTCTTTATCCATTTTTCACTTTCTGCGATGTTGAACTTGTACTGTAAACGAGGTTCTTGTAAACAGAGGCGTCCC